>NC_056679.1:159653002-160012002 GCF_018350215.1 Panthera leo | reverse complement strand
TAGAAGGAGATCATAGAATTTAAGGGCTGAGAAGTGCCTTAGAGATCACCTATATCCTATATCTCCACTGAGAAAATCAGGGAACCTAAGACCAGAGAAGGTTAATGACCAGCTCAAAATCACAAACTCAGAGCATAGCTTTCAAATTCTTACCTAGTGCTTATTTCTCTGTAACAGTTTCCCAGCTGCATTTCTTAGGGGCCCAGGATTCTTAAAGGAGCCAACAGGACTTCCAGGACGACAGAGAGGTAGCTGAGTGGAAGAACCTCTGCAGCCCTCCCTTACCTTCAATTCTACCATCTTTACTTTTACTTCCTTGATTGCCTATGATTCTAAACAAGTTTTTGTTTAAAGATAGCTTCCCTGCTAAAAAATAAATACATTTAAAATTTTGGAAATGCTTAACACCCAAAAAATAAATAATCTAATTTAAAAATGGGCACAAGACATTAATAACATTTTTCTTTTTTTAAAAAATGTTTATTTGTTTATTGAGAAAGAGAGAGAGAGAAAGAGAATGAGAGGGGGAGGGGGAGGGGCAGATAAGGAGGGAGAGAGAATCCCAAGCAGGCTCCATGCTGTCAGTGCAGAGCCTGACATGGGGCTCAATCTCATAAACTGTGAGATCATGACCTGAGCCAAAATTAAGAATCGGAGGCTTAACCAACTGAGCCACCCAGGCGCCGCATGAGTAACATTTTTCTAAGGAAGATGCACAGATGACCAACAGACACATGAAAAGAAGCTCAACATCACTCACCATCAGAGAAATGCAAATCAAAACTATAGTGAGATATTACCTCATACCTGTCAGAATCACTAAAATCAACAACATAAGAAACAACAGGCTCTTATGGCAAGGATGTGGAGAAAGGGGAACCTTCTTATACTGTTGGTGGGAATGCAAACTGGTGCAGCCACTGTGGAAAATAGA
The DNA here is from genome assembly GCF_018350215.1 of Panthera leo. NCBI lineage: Eukaryota > Metazoa > Chordata > Mammalia > Carnivora > Felidae > Panthera > Panthera leo. The sequence goes on along the minus strand of NC_056679.1, from coordinate 160,011,068 downwards.
ATGGAGGTTCCTGAAAAAGTTAAAAATAGAACTACCCTACAATCTAGGAATTGCACTAGTAGGTATTTACCCAAATAACACAAAAATACTAATTCAAAGGGATACATGCACCCCAATGTTTACAGCAGTATTATCTACAACAGGCAAACTATGGAAATAGCCCAGGTGTCCATCGACTAATGAATGTATACAGAAGATGGGGTATATATACACAATGGAAAATTACACAACCATGAAAAAGAATAAAATCTTGCTATTTGCAACAACATGGTTGGAGCTAGGGAGTATTATACTAAGTCAAATGAGAAAGTCAAATACCATATGATTTCACTCATATGTGGAGTTGAAGAAACAAAACAAATCAGCAAAGGGAAAGAGAGAGAGAGAGAGAGAGAGAGAGAGAGAGAGAGAGAATGAAGGCAAACCAAGAAACAGATTCTTAACTATAGAGAACCGATGGTTACCAGAGGGGAGATGGATGGGGGGGGATGGGTTAAATAGGTAACAGGGATTAGGAATGCAATTGTGATAAGCACAAAGTGACGTATGGAAGTATTAAATTATTATATTGTATACCTGAAACTGATACAACACTATATGTTACTTAAGTGGAATTAAAATAAAAACTTTAAAAAAATAAAATAAATTTTGGAAATGACTGAAGTACTCCATATTGTCCAGAGGAGGTATGCACCTTATTACTGCACACAGTGTAAATATTCTGCCTAGAAAACTGCTCAACACCACCCAAACACTTAAGAGGTTTCTTACTAAATGATATGTTTTACAAATTGCTCCTTTTTCATGCTAGCAGGATTTTAAAAATATATTGTGCATATTTGAAAGTCTAAAAAGGAAAGCATTTTTTCATTTACTGACCTCATGTTCAGGTACTGAAACTACAGAAAACAAATACACATGGGGAGATGATTGTATTCATTAACTGAATGTAAATATACATGAAAAAAAACCCAGATTCCTGACTATAGTTTCCATAGTATTAATTAATCCGAATTGAAAATAGATTAGCATCTTCCCAAGAACACTTGATTTTTAAAAGAATTTATAAAGGCTTTAAAGTCTAATTATGCCTAAAGGAGCAATATAGACACTTTGCCAAAGAGTTTACTCCAATATATACTCAGTACTAGTATCGTACTTCTATTAATATAGTATTTATTTCCTAGGGGAACCAGTTTTCAAGGAGTACAAAAGGCTGATCTGACACTTAGCGTGACCAGCTGAACTAGGGGGTAAAAAGAGGGGGGTGAACACAATAGATTACCAAAACTCTGAAAATCATGTCAATAAATTGTCTTCTGTACACTTTGATACTTTCTAGGTCACTTAGTATATTAGTTTTCCCCAAGAAAGTACCACAGATTGGGTTTCTCAGAAAACAGAAATTTATTTTGAGTTCTGTGATGCCAGAAGCTCAAGATCAAGGTGTCGGCAGGGTTGATTTCTTCTGGAGCCTCTCTCCTTGGCTTGTTGGCCATTTTCCCCCGAGTCCTCACACGGTCTTCCCTTCGTACCCATTTTCAAATTTCCTTTTTATGAAGACACCAGTCTTTTTGATTAACTTAATTCCCTCTTTTAAAACTTTATCCCCAAATGCAGCCGCATTCTGAGGTACGGGGAGTTGGGACTTCAACGTATGTATTTTGGGAAGGCACAATTTAGTTCACAATGCTTACCATGAAGCAATAAATGCTGCTGGTAAATGTTTAACAAGCAGCTCTCCAAAAAGGAAAGGTCCTGCATGGTAGCATTTGTTAGTTTCTATGATAAAAATTCTCCCACCACAGCCTATTTCAAGCTACCAATGTGATTTCTCTGAATACAGATTTGGGAAGGGATATGCCACAACACAACATTTTTAAAATTATTTCTGCCATAGAAATATATAGACATAACTAACCTTGAGAGAGAAGGAGTCAACAAAAACTTTTCCGTATAGTGCTAGGTAGTAAATATTTTCGATTTGCTCACCTCTTGTGTTGTAGGAAGAAAGCAGCCATAGGCAGTATGTAAACAGAAGGTCATAGCTGTGTTCCAGTAAAACTCCACTTTCCCGTTGGCCTTTGCCTGGTGATACGGACTTGGAGAGATCTAGTGTTGTAATTGCTTCTTCAGTAGCTTTCAATCAGCCCTCCTATTTCAGCCTTCCTTCCCATCCCCTGGATCAAGTTCTTTGGCTACTCGTTGCTGGCACACCTGAGCCTTCTCAGACTAGATCAGTAGGACAGACATGGAAGTGCACTACTTCGATCTCCCTTCAAGATAGAACTTGCAGTTCAGCTGCAATTAATGCCATTAAAGTAATTGCCTCTACCTGCAGCATTTTTGAGTTTTGATACAGCATTCCAGTGGAGACAACCTCTTCTCTGGTAGCCCTCAGCCAATGACTGAGCATGGGAATCACACTAGGGCACAGCCATTTCTCCCAATGTAGGATTTCCCCAACAGGCAATATTTGTTCCAGAGCTCCATGTCGTGTTGCGTGAGCTTTTGTCAGATTTGTACCATAATCTGAGAGCTTTGTTTCCCAATGCTGCTGTCTTTCCCTTTACCTTTCTTCCAATAGACTTCCTGTACAACTAACTTCATGTCATCTTTTTCTTGGAACACTGAAGGCGGCACAGTTGATAAAAGGTGTCGTCTGAGAAAGCAGTAGATGGGGTTTGGGAAACTAAATCAGAACTGTCCCACTGTCAATGAACCTCGCCACACATGGTATCTGGGGCACGGAGAGGCCCTAGGAGAAATGTGGTGGCCCAGTTATGCCAGTTGGCGCTAAGGCAATTATTCTGAAGCAGAGGAATGCTATGGCTGGGGCAAAAATTTCAGGCAATTCAAAAGTGTGTGTACATGTAGGAACAATACATACAAGGTCTTATTAAGTTGCACAAAGGCCTACAAAAGGTTAATGAAAACCAGAGCGCAGTTAACCAAGTGAAAACTCACTACTTCACTAGTAGCTTCCAAAGTCACTCTTATCCCCTACCCTGGGAAAACAGAAAAAGCTTGAACAGCAAACTCAAAACTTAATTAATCAAGAAAGTTTTAAAACAATTGAAGCCAAGGATAGGTAACTTGTTGGACAACTTGGGACCCTGACACGTGGGATATGGACAGCTGTGCGGATGCCCCCAGAGATTCTGGCTGCTGAGACTCATCTGAACACTCAGAGCCTACGTATGCTCCCCACTTTTCTGATTAAAAGTTAGCACTCCCTTCAGGCAGAAAGTTACTATAGTGAGTGGTTCTGAACAAAACAAAAGGAGGCTCTCTCAGAAACTTACCTCACCTTCTCTCATGGCTGCCATACCAATAACTAGGGTTAAGTCATAGCATAATCCACATGGGAATAAGCTACCCCTGATTTATATCCCAAAGAAGAGCAAGAACTAGTCAGCATATACTGATAGCAAACAGAGGAGTATTTGGGACTGGATTTTCAGAGTGCTTCATCAAGAGAGCTAGAACATAAACTAGACAAGGCTGAGCTTATTGACTTGGAAGCATTCTTGGAATATGGGATTTAACACCCTGGCAGGGGCCCAGGGGGTGGTGCAAACCTCCTGTTAGGATGGTTCCTAGAAGTCTGGACAAAGTACTGGTATGCTGAGAGATGTTGAAATACCTGAATTGCCATGGCAAGCAATGGAGGACGAGATTTAAAAAATCAGAAAAGTAGATACATTATTGAGGCCAGGAGCCCACAGGGAAGATTATGTTCCATGAGAGAGGTCAGAGGATACACCATTCACCAAGACATTGGGCATGCCCAGGTAAGAGAGGCATTACCCTTACAAAGAAGTTCAGTGACAGCTTGCCTTTAAAGGCCAGAGTTCATAATAGGTGATATTATCATAGAACTCGGCTTATTAACAGCAACAGGAATGTTGGGACCCAAATGCACAATAGATCCAGAAGACAAAACTTAATGCTAGAAGTCAGGGTATTCACAATTATCCTAATAACTGTCAAAACCAGCATTATAGCCAAAGGAGTTAACCTGGAAAGAGTTGTAGAGATGTTTTCTAGAACTCAGTGTTCCTAGGGGGAGAAATTGATGGGCAGTCAACAAGGATACTGCCTAATATATGTAATCAAAGAAAGCAAGAGTGGATGAAGATACTTGGTCATAATAGAAAAAAAAGTCATGATCCCTTGCCCAGTTCCCAGATCTCAGCTCATTTTCAGGCCCAGAACCTGTTGATTATGGAGGCAGCCAGGTCCTGGAGGAAAGGACTCCACAATACTATGGAAAATAGATATTATACTGATTCTTCTAGTTAGTCCTTCTCCCAAAGGAACCTCGGCCATTTTCTCAGGTGACTGAACATTAAGGAAAAGGAAATATCCAGACATTTCAGGGAAAATTGGACATAGGGTATGAGTTGACATTGATACTTGGAGACCAAGAGTGTTATCCTGGTCTCCCCATTAAAAATAGGAACATATAAAGGCCAGGTAATAAATGTAGTCTGGGACAAACCTGGGCTCGCAGTGAGTACAGCGGGTCTGTGGAAACAGCTAGCGCTCTCATTTCTTCAGTCCCTAAATGTTATGAGTATGATTGACATATTCGGCAGTTGGAGTAATCCCCACATTGGGTTTTAGCTCCTAAAGCAAGAGCTGTTACAGTGGGGAAGGCTAAATAGGAGTCTTGGAAACTAATACCCCGTTCACTTCTGACTAAACTACAACAAAAACAAAGCAATATATCATATTTTGGGTACAGATGGTAAAGATGAGTGCCACTCCTAAGGATCACAAGGATGCCTGGGTGGTCGTCTGTAACGGTTAATTTTACGTGTCAACTTGACTGGGCCACAAGGTGCCCAGATATTTGGTTAAACATTCTGGGTGTGTCTGTAAGAGTGCATCTGGATCCAAATTTCCATTTGAATAGGTGGACTGACTAGATTGTCCTCCCCAATGTGAGTGGCCCTCATCTGGATTTATTAAAGACCGGAATAAAACAAAAAAGGCTGAATAATGGAGAATTTTCTCTGTCTGTCTTAGAGCTGGGAATCAGTCTTCTGCCTTTGGACTCAGACTCAGACTTGAACTTACAATATCAACTCTCCTGGGTCTCAGGGCTTTGGACTAGGACCAGAACAATACCATCAGCTCTCCTGGGTCTCCAGCTTGCCAAATGCAGATCTTGGGAATTAGTCTCTAAAGCATGAGCCAATTCCTTAAAAAAAAAAAAAAAAAATTTAAAGATATATATATTTATCTATCTCCTATTATTCCATTCCTCTGGAGAACCCTAATACATGGTCCCTATCATATCTCCATTTAATTCACTTGTCTGCCCCCTGCAAAAACTGGGTGAATCCTGGAGAATTATCATATACCACCATAAGCCCAAACAAGTAGTAGCCTTGACTGCAGCCCAGGCTTGGCCTGTCCCTTTAATAGAGCATATTAATATGGCTTCAGTTACAAAGTATATGGTAAAGCAAACTGAGCACAAAATCTTCTGGAAGTTTATGCTATTTTACTTTTTTTTTTTTTAATAGTTGCCTCACACACACACCTCATTTATCTGAATATTCTTGGCCAGTTGTCTTTCAGGTTTTCAAAATCATTCCCAAAATTTTTGTAGAAACTAGTTTCCCTTCTTAGTTCACCAGTTTATGTAATTTTTTTCAATGACTTAACTACAATAACAAGTACAACTAGCATTAACAGGCTTCAAAGAACAAACACATAATTTAAAATATGCAATTCAACTTATAGGAGCAGAAATGTATATTGCACTAGAGTAGTTTACCACCTATAAGCCTTTAGAAGTTCAGCGTGCTGATGACAGCAGTCAGTGTGTTTTACAGAGGGAATGGAAAGGGTGGGTTCTTCATTCCAAGGAGGTGTAGTGGATTTAAGATTAAGTGGCCCTCAGTTGTGATTATGTTTATACTCAGAAAGGACATGATTCTCCTCTCCTTCCTAGAGCCATGTATGTGTATATGGTGGGGGCGCAGATGAAATGAAAGGCAGTGGTACAGAAATGTACTTTTGGTCTTTCCAACCCTAAACATATCTGATCTTATCCTTTGCCTGCCCCAGACCATTGCTAGTTCTCATTGCTCTCAAGACAAATAAAAACTCCTTTAAAGTGCTGTGTAAATCCCTTCACCAGCTCGGAGTCCCTGTGTTTTCAATCATATTTGTACCTTTTTCCACTTCCCCCACCGACCCTCCTGCCCTGCCAAAGCAGAGGGGATCATGCTTTTCCACTTGCTTATGACTTTGCCACTCAGTCTAGAATGAAATTTTCTTTCTTCTTCAGGGTGACTATATCATTTACTGTCCAAACTGGCACATACTTGAGAGCAAAAGGGGACACGAACCAGGTGGGACAATGGGAGAAAATACAAAAACTGGGGTAGTCAATATTCATTATGGGCCCACTGATTTCCTCACTTCTGTGATCTCAGTGCCTAACACTCAGAGGATGCTCCAAAAATTTTGGTTAAAAATTGATTATATATTCTATGATCTTCTCCTACTGCTGTTTTTTGTTTTCCTCTAACACATATAGAAACTGTGTGAATTATCGAATGTGCCCTTTCTTCATGGCAGCAAATTCCAGACTACATAGCAAGAGGACACAGGCTGGATTTCAGCCACTACTTTCCTCTCACGCGGGCATTTTTCTGTAGTGAAAAAAAAATTAGATGTGTCTCCAATTATTTATCCTATAGAAAAATTAAGTGGTTGTGGGAGATACTGAAACACTCCACTAAAATATATGTTAGACAACATTTGAAATCTGGATGAGAAAAGATGCAAAGTGAATTTGTAGTAAGAGGAGGAAAGTATCAAATTATCCATCTAGAATTTTATGCAGAGTGAACAAGAGAGCACTGTGAAAATCTATAGGGGAACGATAAATTTGCTTCACATTGAAACAGGAAAATATTTTACAAGAGGAGCATGGGGCCATAATATTACTTAGAGAAAGCATACTGTCAGTATCAAACTAAAAAAAAAGAAAAACTGATACTCTTATTGCTCAGAAACAGGTTATAACAACTGTATACATAAAATGCTCATTTTGTTCTAAGAAATCTTAACAAACAAGAATTCAGTATTGTTTGGGTTGTTCAATACTTCTGCAGCATAGTACATACATTTAGAGATATTATCCACTGGGCACTTTAAAAACAGACAAACCTGCTAACTTTTTATCTTTTAAGAGCCTGCCTTTTTTTCTATGTGCACTCTCTATACCCCACTCTTTTATTACCATTCTCTACATCTAGGATGTCAGATACTTTGGTTAAAAAGTAATTAAAAATCATTTTTTTAATGGACTCAGTTTAAAATTCTACACTTTAGGGTGCCTGGGTGGCTCAGTTGGTTGAATGTCCGACTCTTCAGCTCAGGTCATGATCCCAGGGTTGTGGGATCCAACCCCGAGTCAGGCTCTGTGCTGAGTATGGAGTCTGCTTGGGATTCTCTCACTCTCTTTCTCTCCCCCTACCCTCTACCCCTCTTTCCTACTCATGTTCTCTAAAATAAAATAAAAAATTCTGAACTCCTTTGGTTCTTTTTGAAAAAGTCTAAAAAATTAAAGTACATGGTTAAAAAAATGAAATAGTTTTGATGGACTAACAACTAAAAGAATAACCGATGCCTCCTTTCTCTTCTCTTCATCTCTAGGCCCTGAGGCAAACACTTTTCAGGTATTTAAAGCTGTTTCTTCTGTTAACAAGCCCCATTTCCTAAATAATAGATATTAAAAGCTATTTTATTTCTTTATTTACATATTTTAGACAATGTCTCTTCACTTGTTAAGAGACTTATTAAGACAAACCTGATAGGGCAAAGGACACCTGCGTGGTTCAGTTGGTTAAGTGCCCAACTTTGGGTCAGGTCATGATCTCCAGTCCTGACACGGTTTTGTCAGGTAGGATGCCTCAACTTCTAGTAATAGCAATCCACCTCATTTAAGAAATAAGAACTGCACTGATTTCCACAATTGGAAGCCCAGAGTTTATTGTGAACCCAAGTCCACTTCCAGTGGCACTGGCTCCATTTTTCTGTGGTTCCCTCAGTTCTATTATCCTCGGTATGATGTCCCCATCCTTAGACTGCCTCTCCTGTGGAGGTAAATGGGTTGTAGGAATTCCTGGTTTCACATTAACACAGCTGACATTCAAAAGAAGAAAGAAGTCATTCTCCGATTTTTCACATTAAAACAAAGAAATCTCTTTTTCTGAATACCTAGACAAACCCCCGATAGACCTCTACTACAAATTGGGTCATATGTTCATTCCTGAACCACTCCCTGTAATCTAGGGGATGCCATGAATTTATTGGTTTCAAACTGCCCATCCACAAATTTATTAGAGTAGCAAGGGGAATTGGATTACAATAATTGATTTCATCAGGATGAGCTCTAAAGGGACTACATGGCCACTATGCAATGGGGAAGGGTGGAATGGATGTTGGATCAGCAATGCCAACTTCCACCATAGGCATTTAGCACTCACTTACTACATCCACCCCCTACCACTTCAGGAGGATTACATCGCCGTATGTATTAAAATCCCTAATAGTGTCAACTTCATGATAGCCATGAAAAAGATGGCAAGAGGGTACTACAATTTTATTTCCTTTCTGTAGAATGTTTGTTTTACCTGTAGTTTTTAATTGCTTTTAAAAATCCTACCAAAAAAAGTTACTTTTAACATATCCTCAAACTTTTCCAAATGTTTCATCGTATCAACTGATCAGGAAGATTATCCTGTAGTAGGGGAGAAAACAATAGGCCAGTAACACAAGTAAAATGAGGTAACTGTAAATCCTAATCACTATTTGTATGAGGAAAATAAAGAAGAGAACTAGCAAAAGTAACTGAGGAAAGCCTCTTTAGAGAATGCTGTTTAGAGGGCCTCTCTGAGGAAGTGACATCTGACCGGAGACCTACAGGATGACGGATAGCCTGCAGGAGAAGAGCTGAGAGAAGCATTCCAGGCCTAGAAAGGACAAGAGCAAAAGCCTGCAAGTGGAGAAGAATTTGGCAGGCTTGCGGATAGAAAGGAGGCCAAGTGGCTGGGACATAATGAGTAGGGGGGAGAATGATGGGGTAAGACTCTGCAGAGCTAGACTGAAGTGAGGTCATGCAGGCTCTTGGAAGACCATGGAAAAAGGTTGGATTTTTCTGAAAGGGTGTCAAACAGTGGAGCAATAGGATTTACTTTACGTTTTTAAAGACGCTCTACGGATTCTTTGTTAAGAGTAGATTCAGAGGGTGGGTGGGATAAGAGCTGAAATGGAAGTATGAGAATAGGCACGATACTGGCTGCCACTTCCTTCCTCATAGCAATTCTACAGACTGTACTCTTTATACTATGTTATTTATTTATTTATTTATTTAATTTTTGTTTATTTAATTTTGAGAGAGAGAGACAGACAGAGCATGAGCAGGGGAGGGGCAGAAACAGAGGGAGACATAAAACTCAAAGCAGGCTCCAGACTCTAAGCTGTCAGCACAGAGCCCAACGTGGGGCTTGAACTCACGAACCGCAAAACCATGACCTGAGCCAAAGCTGACTGAGCCACCCAGGTGCCCCCATCCTATGTTTTTTTTTTTAAAAAAAGTTTGAATAGTGTTGAAAATGTTTAATCAGCTTTATTTATTAATGACTAGATGTTAATTTAACTATGAAGACAGAAAGAACATCAAATTTAAAGTACTTGTACTTGTTTGTCTTATTCATTTATTTCAGATGAATCAGGTAGGCTCAGCTACCATCTTCTCTGGAAGTTTTGTTAGTGACATAAATAAAAGGATAGTGTCATGTAATTTTTACTTACATTTCTCTAATGAAAGTGATCTTAACTAGTCAGAGTAAAAAATAGGTGATCCACCATATTAAATAATATTAAGAAAGCATAAAATCAAATTGATTTTTAGTTTTTCTTTTTAAGTAAAGCATTTATGCCTTAATATGCTATACCAAATCTCTAAATATTTCACATTTCAGGGTGAAAAATTAACATCTATGGAGAATTTAAAATGTGAAATGTGTGCCTGGATGGCTCAGTTGGTTGAGTGTCCGACTTTGGCCCAGGTCATGATCTCATGGTTTGTGGGTTCAAGCCCCACGTCGGGCTCTGGGCTGACAGCTCAGAGCCTGAAGCCTGTTTCAGAATCTGTGTCTCCCTCTCTCTTCCCCTCCTCTGCTCATACTCTGTCTCTCTCTCTCTCTCTCTCTCTCAAAAATAAATAAACTTAAAAAAAATTTTTTTAAATAAAATGTGAAAAGATAGAGAAGCTTCTGGCTAAATGAGCACTTTTACTTCCTCAATGTTAATACAAAAATTAGTATAAACAAACAAATAATTTGAATGTGAGTGCTCACTCTATTGAACTCAAATTAGATTCCTTGTTTATTATTATGTACCCTCTGGCCTTATGGCTTTGTCCTCTCTCTTCCTTCTGCATGGAATGCCCCTGCCCCCGCCAAATATCTGCACGACTCTCTGCTTTACTTTATTCAGTTTTTGGCTTACATATCTATGACCTTATCAGAAAAGCTCTCTGTGACCTTGTTTAAAATACCATCTCCATCACCCTCTATCCCTCAAAATACGTATTTTTTTTCTTCGCAGCCCTTACCACTACCAGATATAAGGTATGTGTAATTTCTGGCTCCCCACACAGGAATACAAGTTTCAAAAAAATGCAGAGACTTGGATTTTTTGTTGATTGCTGTATGTCAAACACCTAAAACAAAAAGCACAATATGTATCTGTTTCACATATAGCTGTTGAATAGAATGTGTCCCTATCAAAATAGGACCTACATTCTTAGTATTAAATGAGTCTCTGCTGTATTAAATTAATAATGACTCAACTATATTCTTTTCAATGGAAGACTTTCTTTGCCCCTATATAGTGAATCCCAGGGACAGGCTCTGGGGCATGTCCTCCTTGTCTCCAAGAATATAAGGTCCTCTGAAGCTAATGTCACAGCTCTATCACTGGTCAGCCCTCCACAGCTGTCCACTTCTAGTCATTCTGTTATTTATTGACTGCTTTATTTCCTGGTTTATTATCCTATTTCCCCTTTCCAACACTATACGTAGTCATTCTCAGTGACTTTCAAGTATATTTAGATGATCCATCCAATGGCATAGTCTCTTAGTTCTTTTGTTACGTTTTTGTTTTTTAACCTCTATCATTCCTTTTTGTTTCTTTCTTAGGATTTCCAACTCTCTCCGTACATTGCCCATCTGCTCTTTTATGCTGCCTACTTTGTTCATTATTGTTCTTTGTATGTTAATCATAGTTGTTCTAAATTCCTCATCTGATAATTCCCAACAACTCTGCCATGTCTGGTTCTGATGCTTACACTGTCCAAGTTGTGTTTTTTTTGCCTTTTGGTATACCTGGAAATTTTTTCTTCATAGTTGGACATAATGTACTGAATAAAAGGAATTGCAGTAAATAGACTTAGTGATACAGTGTTGAGGTGTTGGTGGAGGAGAAACATTCTACAATCAGGTGATTAGATCTTAGTCTTTTAGTGTCCCTAGGTCTGTGAACTGTGAACTGGGTTTCTCGGTTTTTTTCTGTCCTCCTGAGGTGGGACAGGATGACTAGAGTGGGTAGGAATTGGGTGTTTCCCTTCCCCTAGGTCAGTTAGGCTTTGATAATAGCCTAGCAAGTTAGGTAGGTGCTGGTTAACTAGTTTCTCCTGAGGGCAAGCCTGTTTTAAAAGAAGAATGATCTGAAGTATGTTCAAATGGTTCTTTCCCCCTCCCCCTGTAGAAAGCACAAGGGAATTCTTGTCAGATATTTACTGTGGGAACCTAGTCAAGCTCTTGGAGGTAAATCTCACAATATTTGGGTAGGCCCCTCTATGACTGGGTCCCCTGATTTTGTAGCTCTCAGAGTTGTCTACACGAAGCCTCCAGCAATTCATCAATTACAGTTCAGACTTTTCTAATCTGTGTATTTGTCTCGCCAATCTTGGTGGCAGAGGTTTGTCCTGTGTTGTCCCTTCTCTTCCTGATCCAAGAAGAGTTGCTGATTGTATAGTTTGCTAGCATAGAGTGGAGACTTCCAAGCTCCTTACACATGGAACCTTCATCACTTCCAAAGACCATTGCCAACCTCAGTTTATATCCTGGACTAATCCTGGACTGTGTAAACACTGATAACTGTACTCTGTGAAATATCAATTTTGAACATCCTTTTTGGTCCACTACTTCCTATATGTCCAGCTCACTTTAGCTTGGCTGTAAGTCTTTAGCTTCTTACAGACCTCCAGTTCATTGACAGCCTCCTTCACTCCCACTGCTTTTTAATTATCTATATTCACTCTTACATTTATCCAGCTTGGATTTCATGTTTTCATCATACAACCATTCCTTTTGAAGTGAAATCAACTGCCTTGGTTCCCATCTCTCTGTTGAGCTCATTTCACAAAATCTGAAATCTGCTTGATTTCAATTATTTGTTTCTTTGTACAGAGACCCAAGCAATTTCATAAATAATACAATCAGCTAACTCATTTCTCTTTAAACTCATAACCACAGACTGCAAACAAACATCCAAGATAATCTGGCAGTCCTACTATGCTTCCCTAGGAAATTCGTCTTTACATCCTATAAGGGGAAAATGCCATATATATATATATATATTTTTCCTATCATGTCAGACTCCTTCACTTTTACTCATTTTCAGCTGATGATCTATTTCCATAAGTCATGGTGAGTACAGAAACCATCAGACAGGATTTACTTCATTTTCATTACAACAAATATTCAAACCTCTCTGCATCTGCACTCACCTTCTCAGCCTTCTTTCCTGTTAAAATGGAAATAGTGTCATTTTCCCAATCATGGGCGACTGTAACTCTTGACACCTATATTTTCTCTTCTTCTCAGTGTTGCTTCTTCAGTTATTCTGTCTACAGCACATCATCAAACTTTCATTCTCTGCTTATTATTCATGCCAGTGTACCAACATATATCAGTATTTTCAACTAAAAAAAATGCTTTGTTGACTTATACCATCCATTACCACACACCTTTTCACAACAAAGGTTTTATGTACACACACATACACACACACTTTTTTAGTAAACAGTGATATTGAATGTTTATGGGAAAAAAATAGCATCTCCCTCTCCCAGTCGTCTCCACTCTGAAATACCTTCAACATTTCTAGCGCTTTGATATTTATCTCCACATTCCCCTCCAAAAATACTTGTTTGCTATTTACTGATATACTTAGATTCTACTGTATAGCAAACAAGGTCCTCAACTCAAATGTTGTTACTCTTCCATCCCAAATTAATCTTGATTCCACCTTTTCTACATTTCAAAGATACTCTTCTAATCCTCACAGCTATTGTATACTAGAATAGCTTTATAAGTGGAGAGTTAGAGCCATTTTCACTTTTGCTACTATTATCCATTTTCTACATAGCAGCTACAATTTTGTAGAAAGTAAATCAGATTATGCTATTCTTTGGTGTAAAGCCTTTCAATAGCATCTTCTTGTGTTTGGAATTAAACCCAAATGCTTTCCAGAGACGACAAGGCTCTGGATCAAAGGAGGTTCCTTGAAAGTCTTTTGAGTCCATTAGCAACTTAACTTCTCACACACTATGCTACAGCTATACTTGCCTCCTTTGGTTCTTCACATAGAAGAAACCCCTTCTTACCTTACGGTCTTTGCACCTGTTCTTCTTCCTGCTTTTCCCATGGTTCTTCATACAATAGGCACTACCTCATCTTACCAGTAACAGCTCAAAGAAGCCTTCCCTGACCACTCTACTTCTCTTTCCATTTAAGTGTTTTTACTTTCTCTGGCGTTACCTCACCTTTCCCCTACAAAGCCCATCCCAATTTGTAAACTTGTTTCCTTAATGATCTCTCTTCTTTCCCTCCCCAAAAGTAGAATATCAACTCCAAGTGAGAAAAAAACCCATGTCCATCTTAACACTGCTTTCCATATACCTACCACAAGGGTAGGCATAGAAAGCGAACTTAAGAGGGATGCCTGGGCGGTTCAGTCTTTTAGGCCTCCGAGTTTGGCTCGGTCATGATCTCACGGTTCCTGAATTTGAGCTCTGCGTCGGGCTCTGTGCTGACAGCTCAAAGCCTGGGGCCTGCTTCGGATTCTGTGTCTCCTTCTCTCTCTGCCCCTCTCTTGCTCACACTCTGTTTCTCTCTCTCTCTAATAAACATTAAAAAATTAAAAAAAAAAAAAAGAGCACCTAAGAAATACTTGAATAGGGGCACCTGGAAGGCTGTCGGTTGGGCGTTCAACTTCGGCTTAGGTCATGATCTCATGGTTTGTGAGTTCCAGCCCTGTGTGGGGCTCTGGACTGACAGAGCCTGGAGCCTGCTTCAGACTCTGTGTCCCCTTCTCTCTCTGCCCCTTCCCCTGCTCACACTCTGTCTCTCTCTGTCTCAAAATAAATAAATGTTAAAAAAAAAAAAAGAAAAAGAAAAAAGAAATACTTGAATTCTGCAATATGGGGACTAAATGTAAATTCAACTAGTTCAACTAAATTATATATTATATCCAGCAGGAATGGGATAGTAAATAGGCCCTTGAAATCTTATCAGGCATGAGCTAATAGACACACTTCCTAGTAAGTTATTAGGAAATCTGGCTGCAACCAATTTGTATTCTCATTTACAGAGTCTTCCAGGGCCACCCCTGACAAGGGACACTAAGGTTCTTCATTTGGGTCAAGGGTGCCCACTTCTGGCTGGTGCAGATTCTTTTGTGCTGGAGAATGAGAGGTGTTTGAGGGGTTGAGGTAGTCTGTGGTCTGAGTCTACTATGGGGTTTATGGCATGCAACCTGCCAATTTTCTTTCAGGGAGATTTGTTTTGTATTTAGCTAATGCTGAAGACCTTAGTGGGTCAGGTTTCTCCTAAAGTTGTCAATTCTTCTGGACTTCTGTTTCTTAGCAACAGCTGTGATTCTGCCCATCCTCATTGTTCTGAGTTAGCCTCAAAGCAAACAAGAGGAAACGTGTGCATGACAGCTTGCAGTTTGCCATTTAGTAACATTCCCAGACACATAGTGCATTCCAATCTTAGCAGCTACTGATAGACAATCTAAAGGATCATCACACTTTTGTGAGGCATGGAAGGGGATGGGCAGTGAAAAATGTTTTGAAGGAAACTGAAAAACTGGAGTTCCTTAACATCATTTGCTTCTTCTTGAGTGTTCCATTGCTATTAATAAAATTTCACTTTCTGGAATTCAATGTAAAAACTTCAGTGTTAGAAACAAGGTGGCAAAAAAAAAAAAAAATGTTGCAATTCAATAAACCCCTTAATTTCTGGAGCTGTTTATACGCTTTCAGACCAAAGGCAAATTGGCTTCCAATAATTGTCCAACGTGCTAAATTTGGCATAAATAGCCAAATTTGGTGCAACTGACTTTCTTCTGAGAACTTTTAGAATTTCTCTTTCCTAATCGACTTTTAAAAACTCAAGTGCATATAGTAACCAATGCACTTGACTTTTTTTTTTTTTAATGTAGCTACAAAATTCTCTAATGCCTTGTTGCCTCAGTGTATATATACTTTGAGTTCTAAGAGACTATTGGAGAAAGCCTAGGTAAAAGATTCAGAATTGTGTAACACAAGCTAACAAGTCCGCATGTTAGGGGAGGAAGTATTGTCTAGGATTCCACCTTGATTCAGTCAGTTTCAGTTTCTCTGAGCTTTGTTATTTTCAATCCCATTCACAAACTGGAGACTCTTATAGTTGCAACTGGCAGAAATTCAGTCAAGCTAGTTTAAGGAACGGCAAGAAATTTTATTGTAAGGATAAATTATGATGAAAAATTCAGAGATAGGAAGCAAACTCAATCTTTTCAAGGCAATGAGATCAAGAAATGGAAACCTATCTGGAGCCAAGGCAACTCTTACAGCTGTGTCTGATCTGTCAGCATGGCTTCATGGAAAGCACAGTCTCTGGAGTCAAACTGCCTGAGTTTTATTTTAGCTTCCTCTCATGTTTACTTTGGTCAAGATTCTGAATTTCCTCACCTGTAAGGTAGGGATAATAGTACCAACCTCACATAGAACACTGAATGACATTATAATCTGAGATCATTCTTAGTCTGCAACACAACTCAGATTGAGTTTGTACTGGAGAAAGAGAGGTGCTTGAGAGGTTGAGGTATCTGTGGTCTGACTTGCTGCTCCCAAGTAAGGTAGCCTTGACCTAACTTCCTTTCTCAGAACAGATCAACTGATAAACTTTCTCAACCCCAATTTTATTGTTTTTAATTTTTTGAGAAAGAGAGAGAGAGAGAGAGAGAGAGAATATGAACAGGTGAGAAGTGCAGAAGGAGAGGGAGAGAGACTCCTAAGCAGGCTCCATGCTCAGCACAGAGTCCAACGCAGGGCTCCATCCCATGACCTGAACCAAAATTAAGAGACAAACACACTTAACTGACTGAGCCACCAGGTGCCCCTCTCAATCCCAATTTCAAATTCTCAAGAGAATCTGACTGGTCCAGATGGGATGCAGTTGTCCATCCCAGCTAAAGATGGAGGCATTAAGTTACTTAATACACATATATTTGCTGAAGCTCACCCCTGGATGTCTGTAAATATTTCTCAGTGGTGGAGGATAATGAAATAAGACTAAAATTAAAACAAAACAAATGGTGGATTTTTCTATACTTTTAACTCACTGATCTTCTGTTCTTCCACAGTCACAAAAAAGTCCCAATATCAGTGACTTGCCCAATGTCACATAGCTAATAATGAAGCTGTGGTTCAAAACTAGATATAACTCCAAATTTGAAATTTATTTTCACTAAAGCAATGCATTAGAGTTGTTTGCATTGTGAACCTATTAGATAATAACACTGTATTTAACCAAGCACTTGAGATACAAGACTTCAAATAGTTCAAAATTAGGTTTCCTAGTTTCCTTCCTCAATTTTTTAAAAAAAAATTTAGTATTTATTTTGGAGGGGGGCAGAGAGAGAGGGAGACAAAGGATCTGAAGCAGGTTTCAGGCTCTGAGCTGTTAGCACAGGGCCCTACAGCAGCAGGGCTCGAACCCGTGTACCATGAAATCATGACCTGAGCCAAAGGTAGATGCTTAACTGACTGAGCCACCTAGGCACCCCTCTTTCCCCAGTTTTTAAGAAATGGGGATATATTATATACACAGTAACAAAACTGAAATGTTCAGCTCAAACTTTTTCATGTTTACACTCATAGAATCAGCCAGATCAAGATATAGAAAGAACATTTCCATCATTTCATTTATGCCTCTTCTAATATCCATGCCCTGAGAGGTTACTATCCTTTTATCATCATAGTTTTTTTTTTATTTTGTATAAATAAAATTATATAGTATGAGTTCTTTTATATCTATTTCACTGAACACAATTCTTGTGAGATCCATCCTTATTGTAGGTCTTCTTTTTGACTGCTGGGTAGTATTTCATTGCATAGATATACTTCACTTTGTTCCAGTTTGATGCCATAATGAATCAAACTGCCACGAACATTTGTATACAAAACTTTTAGCAGACACCTACATTAATTTCTCTCGGAAATACACGGGGTAGAAACTGCTGATATAGGGCAGGCATAAGTTCAGCTATAATGGATACTGCCATCAATTTTCCAAAGTGGCTGTGACCAATTTACACTCCCATCAGCAATAAGAGTTTCAGGTATGCTGTATTTTCTTTTAAACAAGGAAAACAACAGTCTATTAATGCTAGTTACATTTCTTTGTTCCGCAAATGTATTTGCGGGTTGTTTTGTTGTTAGCTACAAGCAAGGCTGAGTTTAGGCTGTCAGAGTAAATCCTCCTTCATTAGCACCCTTACCAAACCACAACTCCACCCGTTTTCACTAAAAATACTACCTTGCTTGTCATCCTTTATAGGAGGGTTTCTCAACAATGGTACTATTGTCTTTTGGGGCGAGATGACTCCTTGTTGTTGGGGCTGTCCAGTGCATTGTAGGATCTGTAGCAGTATTTCTGGCCTCTACCCACTATATGTCAGCAGCACCTGCCATTCATCGTGACAACCAAAAATGTTTCCAGATATTGCTAAATGTCACCTGTGGGCCAAAATTTCTCCTTGCCCCATTAATAACCACTATTGTCAAACTAAGTGTCCTGGCCTCTCCACAGTTTATCTAAACTGTCATGAGTCAATGCAGTGTTAATACAATGATGTCCACAGTTTTCCAGTACTAATAGCACACTGGAATCATCTTTAAAAAAAGGTAAGCTTTTGGGGTGCCTGGGTGACTCAGTCAGTTAAGCGTCTGACTCTTGATTTCAGTTCAGGTCATGGTCTCACGGTTATGAGATGGATCCCTGCACTGGGCTCTATGCTGACAGCACGGATCCTGCTTGGGATTCTCTCTCTCTCCTCCTCTCTCTGCCCCTCCCCTGCTGGTGCTACATCGCACAGATGCACTCTCTCTTAAATAAATGTTAAAAAAAAAAAAAAGAGGTGAGCTTTTAAAGAATGCATAGGCCAAGGCTTCACCTCAAAACAATGGGATATAATCTCTTGAGGTAGGGCTTGAGCATTTTTCTTGCAAAGCCACCCAAAATTTCTTTTTACACAGTTGAGAACTTACTTTATAGCATATTACTCTTCCCAGCAATATATGCTTTAAAATAGATTTGTACCAACAATTTTTCAAACATTAGTAGAGTATGAGGCATAAATATATTTGGGGACTAGAAGGCTGCCAGAAATTCTCAAATCACATTAACCACCTATAGCCCCTAAGTATAAATAGTGGTATCTTGCGTTTAGTTCCTGATTGAAAAAAAATATATTTTTTTCTCAGATCAGACTTTTAATGTATTTCCTTTTTTGAATGATGAATATGTTAATCCTTCCAGCTAATTCTTATCCCTCTTTTCTAATCAGCCTGTCTCAAAAGGGCATTTCTCACTGTCTTTGAAACATGTTAAGTCTCTCACCTAAACTAATAAAAATCCACAGCCCTTCCCCCATCATAAGCAAACAGAGCAGTTCATATTTCCTCCCAAGTCAAAGTCAAACCATCTGAAAGAGAATTTTAGACTCAATGATCCAATTTCTTCATTTGTCACATTCCACTCCAGTCTGGCTTCTAGCCCTATTATTCCAACAAAATAGTTCTAAGGCAACAGATGCTTATCGTGTTACTAAGTTCAATGGATATTTTGACTTTATTTCATGATTCTCAATAGTACTATACACTATTTACCTACCACTCTTTCCTTGAAGTACTTGTCTTTGTTCTCCATTGCACAACACCCTTGACATCTGCAACTGCTTATCCAGCTCATCTTCCTCTACTGGCCAAAAATTAATTTAAGTTCTTGACTGCATACTCCTAGGCTGTCTTCCAAGTTAATTTCATGTATACTTAAGACTTTAACTTCTCCACACACACTTAACAGCTTTTATTCAGTCCAGATCTCTCTTCTAAGTTCTGGACTCCTATCTCAAAGACTTAGATGGCTCAGAGGCATCAGAAAGTCAGTTAAATCCCAAATTTATGATCTCCACACCTACCCATCTCCAAACATTTTACAACTGAAGTGAATGCCATTACCATTTTTTCCATTCCATTATGTGTACAGCTTCCCTCCTCCTCCTAACCCTGATTCTAGTTGCATTGGCAAATCCTGTGGACACTTACAAATCTGCTCTCTTCTACCATTAACACTATCAAGTTATTTTTTAGCCTAATTCACTTGTCTTCCTTGACATGCCACTAATCTTTTTTTTAAGGCTAAACTTTCCAAATTGCAAAATAAACTCCACAATTTAAACTCCTCCAAAAGTTTCCTTTTGTTCCAAGAACCCACTTCTTTACCTAGCTTTGGGCCCTGAATAGCCTGGCTCCTACACAGCTTCATCTCCCTCAGTACTGTCTGTTCTAGCAGTACCAGGTTCCATACCAGTCCAAACCAGAGCATTTCTAAAAGTGAAAAATGCCCACCCTCGGCAAACTGGGAGAGAAGTTGACCTCATTTCTCTGGCCCCAGAATTTTTGCCCATGTTATTTCTTTTACCTGTAAAGCTCTTTACATTTCTTTTGCTTACCTACTTCATATTAATTCTTCAGTTTTCAGAATGTCACTCCTTTGGGGAGACTTTTCTGACCAGGATTCTCCATTATGAATTCTCTTATGATTGATTCTTCATACCATTTTTCTGTTATGATTTCACACTAGGATTGTTTCCTGTACTAGACTTTAACTCTTTAAAGTATCTGTCTTTATTATGATCCCCTCACAACTCTCCCCCTCCCCCCGCAGAATGGCTGGTATGCAATTTATTGAATAAATATCAACATAATGCACTGGGGACAGACAGCCTGTACTCAAGGAGCTCACGATGTAGTATGAAAACAAATGCTTTATTACAAAGACACGGCTGCACTTAGGATACACAATTTGATGACCTAAAAGGGAGGTGTCGCATAAGGCGTCAGTACAACTGCATGAGGACACTCAACAATCCTTCATGACTTACTTAAACTTGTAAGAGGCTAATTCATAAGATAAACTATATCCATTTACAATGAAAGGTACCTTTAGGATGACCTGAAGAAATGTATGGCTAGTGTCATGTGCCTCTTAGGAATGACGGGAGGCAATGCTGGGGTCAGATTGTGAAAAGACTAAATAAAATATGTAGGCAGATTTGTGGTATATTTAAATATGTGTACTTAAATCAGGGGAGCAATTTCATTGGATTTCAAGTCTGAAAGGAAGCCTACAGGGTGAGCTAGAGGAAAAGAAGTAGAGAAATTGAGGCCTAAATAAACATAGTGAGGATTAAGAGAAAGGCTGAAGACAACATACATGAGGTAAAATGGACAATAAAGAATCTGCAGGTGAGGAATGATACAGCATCAATGTACCAATTTGATATTAGTAGCTAAACTTTTTACCATCTGTACACTTCACTTTGAAATTAGAGGAGGTAGAATCTTCATATATACTCCAATGGTTAGACTTTATGTATTGTTGCCCCTTAGTATCACCTCTTAAAACTTTCATTTGAAATTTAACTTGTGATTCAAGAATTTATCAGTAAAAATAACCCAAATGCAATGGCCATAAACATGGCAAATGAGATGTTGGTGGATGTCAGAAAAAATTTCTAAACACTATCCAGAACCTAGAAATTTCTGTGCATCAGAGAAGGGAAGGGAGTGCCCAATATGTATCTTTAGGAAAAAAACTTCCTAGGTACAGACTCCTGCCCCTTGCCCAACGCTGGGAACCACAGCTCCTGTTCTAGAATTTTAATGATTAAGAAAATAGAAAATGTAAATATTCACTATAAGGTGACTTAGAATTTCCTGGGTTCTATTTATAGAGGGCTCTGTAAATTTAAGTATCATATTTGGAAAGCTATTCCTCTGTTTGGCAAGGATCTGGGGGATGATGACATAGGTTTAGATTCTAAGCTATTTTAATACTATTCTGATGGTTTTAGCAGCTTCTCAAACACAAATTCTCTAGGCAACAAGAACATAATTATGGAATTAAAATCCTATCTTGGCATCCAAAACATTTATGAGAAAAACAAGAGTTACCATTGTCTTTATGTTGAACATCTTGCAATTCTGGATGTTTCTCAATCTACCTTCACCTACGGATACCCATCAGTAACTAGTCCCAGTAGAGCATATCAGAATCAAGGACCCACAAAGGGCTACTCTAGATTTTGTAAAAGTAATATGCTTTCCAAAGAATATGGAATTTCTCAAACAGGAAATAATAAAGACTTCCTGGTTGACATTAATTTTCAGGATTTTGCTAGTCATGTGCTGAGATTATCAACTGTCTTTTTAGTACCAATAAAGACAAAGTTTGTTCAAACAAAGTGAACCTAAAAATTTAACTGTGCAGATAATAAATATCAAAAAAATACACTTGCTTTATTTATCAAATAACTTAAAAAACTTAACTGGCAAGAGTGTTCCCATTTTCCACTTACCTTGTTATTTCTTCACATTCTCAACAGTCATTCTAAAATTCTGTGGAGTCATAAAGTATATTATGATTTTACCAGAAATATAAATCTCCAAGGTTCAATATTTTCTTATAAATTTATTAAGTTTTTTTTGCAAAAAAATCCAAAGTGTCTAGTGTTTATATGTAGTATATCACACCCGAATAGCAATCAGTAGTTTAAAAACATTTGCTATATGCTTTCAAAAAAAAAAAGAGTAAGTTCATACAATTGTTTTTGTAAGATAATAACAAATTACAGTACAGTTATAACTCAAGACTTCATTATCTGAATCATACTTCTGATGATTCAGAATGGTTACTGCAATGGTTACTGCAATGGTTACTGTTTTTCTGGGCCTTTTTCTTTTTACTTACCATTCTAGTAATCCAAGAGAGATTAGAGGCACAAGAAGCCCTTATCAATAAGGCATCTTTATATTTTCAAAGCATAATATTAAAAACTAGCAGTTCCTACTTTTAGGGACTTCAGAAATGGATATTTGTTATGATCCTATCATTCTTCACAATCCAGCATTAGAACTATTTAACAACTAGGAAAAAAGAAAAATAAAGAGACTGAGGCATACATCATTTTGCAAATTATGGTAGTGTTACATTTTGTTTTACTAGTCATTAATATTTTTTTGAGTAGACCATGTGCACCTGTTTGTCCTTCCCTACTCCCAAAGGGTGAATGAATATACTCTTCCATATAATGAACAGGTATTTGGAGATACGTTTTGAGATCTTTTTGAAGGCTTTAAACCAAACTATTTCAACAGCTGGTAGACTAAAACATCAATATTTCCCACAGGAGAAAAGCATTATTTTGGGGATGGAGCTACCGCATTCAAACTCATTTGGCTTGGAAGGGAGGCCTTTGCACCAAATCCAATCACTGGAGAATAGGATTAGAGAGTTTTATCATTAACCTCGATTGATTCAAGACTGATCAATGGACTGGAAATAAAGTATAAAACAATTCGGATTTTAAAAATTCTTTCAAACAGAGTGAAACGGGACACCACCAGGCTTGAAAAGTGTTTCCGTCGACATTTCTAAAGGTTTGTAACAGGCCCGCAGTTACAGTTATGAAAGAAACCGTCAACTAAATTGCAGCAGGTTAAACTGACACAGTTACCAACGTCCCTTGAGTTGTTTTTCTGTTGCGAGTTGGCACCGCACCCTCCACCCCGCCCTCCAGGGACTTACAAAGGTAGTAAAAGCTTTTTACTGAACCAGGCAAGGGATACCCACAAATGAAGAAGAGTTATAGGAGGTCAATAACCCGGTCTCCATTTTTCTCCGTCTCCTCAGGTGCCCCGCCCGTTCGGATCAACAGCCACCCCCCACCCCCCCCACCCCGAAGGAGCCTGTGTCGCAGGTCGCCTAAGCGTAGTAGGCGGCGGGAGGTGACCACAGTTGCCCAACAGTTGGGTTCCCAGGCTGCCTGGTGTGACGCACAGCCACTCCACACCCCTCCGGACAGGCGCTCTGTCTGGTCCGGGAACCCGAGGGAGATGCGATTCGAGGCTTGGGCAACCGGACCCCACGCAAGACCCTGCTCCCTCCGCGTATCCACCTCGGCCCTCCCGCTGCACCCCCAGGCCCAATGTGGTTTTTAGCATTTCCCTAGCCCCCCTTCCCCCGGGCCGCTTCCCCGATAGCTTCTCAGTCTCTTCGCCGCGAGGTCCTTGCGCAACGTTCCCAGTGACAGCAGCGTCCATACCCGCACGGAGCGGGCCTGCAGCTCCCACTTCCCGGAATTCAATTCCGGGCCTCTAAGGGAGGGCGCCGGAGCAAGGATCAACAGCCCACGGCCGTGGCCAGAGTCCTGCGGCCTCCGCGCGGCCGGCGTGCGCGCCCCCAACCGTGAGCGTGCGCGCCTCACTCTCCGCCCGCCTCAGCACCAATAGCTTTCCTTCTACACCCCGCGGCTCCAAAACGTAGCCCCTCCCACCGTCCGCGCGCCAGCCGGAGGTGTTCGGCGTGCGCGCGCCCGTTCGCCCGCCGGCCCGCCTCGCGCCGAGTGGGGAAGGGGAGTGAGCAGAGGCGCTTACGTCGCGCGGGAGGCGGAGGCGACGACGACCTCGGTGGTGGTGGCGGCGGAGGCGGCTACGACGGAGACGGTTGCGCTCGCTCTCTCGGCGTCATGGCGGCTGCCGGGAGCCGATAAGCGGCGGGAGCGGGAGCGCGCGCGTGGCCGCGGCGACGACGACGGCTCGTTACTTCTCGCTTTTGCTGCCTTCGCCGTTGGTGCTTCAATAATGAATTGATTGTTGGATCCGCTCCGCAGGGGATCGCGCGTTGGTGCCGCGGCCCGGGGCTTCCCCTTCCCCTCCGCGTCTTTCCCCTTCCCCTCCCCCTCACGGACTCCGGCTTACCCCGAGACGCCCGGAGCCCGAGGACTCACTCGGCGGCGGAGACCGCGGGCCCGGGCGCGGGGGAGGCCGCTGATCCGAGTGGGCTCTCTCCGCCCCGCGAAGCCTGCACGCCCGCCGGTAAGAAAGGGGGTGGCGGGCGGGTCAGGATGTGGCGGGGAGGACGGGAGCCGGCCAGGCGGAGGGCGGGGGCGGCGCGGTGCCCGGGCGGCGGCCCAGCGGCCGGGCGCCGGGCGAAGGCCGGGCCGCTCTGCGAGGGCCGGCAGTGGCTGACGGGCTCGGAGCACAGGGGGCGTGTGAGTGGTGAGCGCAGGCCGGCGCCGAGGAGCGCATCCTCGCGCAGGACGGGCGGGCAGCTGGGCAGTCGAGCCCGGGCCTCCTCGGCTTGGGGCTGGCCGGGCCGCGAGGGGAGAGCTGCAAGGCTCGAGCGGCAAGCACTTGCCCGGTGCGTTGGTCCCGCCGCGACCCGGGCTCCCAGCACGTGGGGAGCGGCGGGGAGGGGGAGGGGGCGGCGGCCCGGGCGAGCCCGGGAGGGCGCGGGGCGGGTCTGCGGGAAGTTTGAGGCGGGAAGAGAGACTCTGGGACCGGGATGAAGGCCCAGAGAAGGACGGGGCTGGAGTGGGGTCGTGTGCGTCTGGTTGGGAGGCTGCTTGAAGCGAAGCTGCGAAGTATAGATGAGGGAGGGGGAAGGTTTCCAACCTCCTTTCGAGTACCGCTTTGAAAACTTAGCAGGAGTGAAGCAACTGTGAAAAGACGGGGCGCAGAGAAGGAAGATTGAAGAGGTTTAGCCACTTAGGGAAGAGTCATTGTTAAGACGCGTGAAAGGCACCAGAGAGCTGCGTGCGCTTGGAGCTTCACAACTTAAGGTTGTGAGAAGGGTCTCAGAAAGAGGACTTACTCCGACACGGAAGATGGGGGGGGGGGGGGGGGACAATGTACGGAGAAAGCCATTTTGAGGGGCGAAAGGAAGGTGAAAAGGAAATAACGAAAAGATGAGTGAACTTTCTCGATGAAGAGAGACTTTAGAGAAAGAGAGGCAGTTTATTAAGTAGCTAGATTTTTAAGACCTAATTGTTTTATGGTGTAAAGCTCTTTGACTAGTTGGAATTAATATTTAGTGTTAAGAATAAATGTTGCGTGGAATGGTTACTTTTTGGATGACCAATTCTTGCAAAGAGTCTACTGGACTGTAGTCTCTGGAGAATTACAGTCCCAGTGAAGATGCAGAGTTTGCTCTGATTGAGTTGGCAACAGCATATTTTCCCCCTCTTTTTTGTGGAGTGGAAATAATCGTAGGAGTAAATTCTCTTTGCTGAGGTCGGCGGACAGCTCTGCTTTCAGTCGCCTGTCTCGGTACTTTCTGGCTGGGGAAGGATCTGACGTCTCCTTCCCCCGCTTCTTCCTCTCCCTCCCCTGCCAGAGATCTCCTTTGTTTATTCGTGGATGGCTTGTAGGTGACTCTCCACTGTTGTGCTGAAATCTTGAAAGGTGGAAATGCTGTGTCTTGGCTCATGATTTCTACCCCAAGCCCCTTTTTTTAAATAATCCTAGTGTATATTACCTTTTTTGTTGTTGTTTTTGAATGGAACCTCTGCAAGCCCAAACTGGATAAATATTATTTAAATTTTATCACTCCACTCTCGGTTTACCTGTGAAAGAACACATTTGTTTTGACCTACACATTTTTCGCTAAGATTATGTGATACACTTTTATTCTGTTCTTAATGTGAGCATTTTCAAAACTTTTTCTCACTCAAGTACAAGAAGTTCTTGATAATAGGAATTAGTGCTTGATTAAGTTTTTCCCCCTTCATTTGTTTGACCACGTATCCATTAAGACTTCATTTTCGGTTCTTGGGAAACATATACATGTATGTATATGTTATGTACTACCACTTTGCTTTAGTTATCTGTTTATAATGTGTATGTATGTGTATTGACACACAGTTTTAGTCTAAAAGTTTTGTCATTCCACAAATATTTTAATTTCGTCTGTCAAAAATAAGCAATAGTGTGCTAAATTCTAGTAAGTAGGCAGGAGTGTAGTTAGTAGAAGCCTAAGCATTTTGAGTGAAAGACTCCTACTCCTTCCTTACCATCTCTAATTTAATTGGCCTAGGTAGATTTGTATAAGTTCTAAATAGATGGATTTATCTTTTTTCTACAGGATATTTTCTTAGCTTTCTTAATATTTTTTTTTTAGGTGAATCAAAAGGGCCCCAGGAAGCCTGTGAATGTTGGAAAGAATTCATCTGTGAATTTTTGATGTTTAAGGAGTTCATATTTGTATTCATCTTTTTAACTGGGAAGATTTGTGTTTTATTTTAAAACTTCTTGATATTTACAATGAATGGACACAGCGATGAAGAAAGTGTTAGAAACAGTAGTGGAGAATCAAGGTAAGCACTTTATTATCAAGTATGTATTATGAAGAGAATGTAAAACTTGTGTGACTCTTTAGTTTTCCTAATAGGTGGCAGAGTTTTCAGATCAAATTCTTCCTCTTAGTTATCCAAACACTTAAAAGTTTCTCATACGCTTTGTCGATAATACAGGTTTTCATTTTTTTTTTTTTCATTGAGATGTACAAAGAAGCATTTAAATACAGAAAGTTTAGGTGACTTAAATCTCTTTGGTGGTTTATATTGTTTGGGTCAATGAACTAGAGCAAGTAAAAAGAAACATTTAAATTGATTTGCCTATTAGTGCACTCTCCAAATAAAGGCAGCAAGAAGTTCTTTACTTACTTTTCTCTAGGATTTTGTTTTCTATACCTGTCCTGTCCAGTATAGGAGCCACTAGCCACATATTGCTATTTAAAGTTAAACTATTTAAAATTACAGAATATTCAAAATTCATTTATACAGTCATGCTCAACACAATTCAAGTGCTCAAAGCCATATGTGGTTAATGGCTACCATGGTGTATTATGCACATAGAAAACCTTTCCCTTACTGCAAAAGTTCTTTTGGGCAACACCGTTCTGGACATCTGTTAAAGTATTGTTGCAACTCTTTTTCTCCTCTATTTTCTTTTTAAATTTGAGTTTTAATTATATACGAATGAGTAACTTGGGCCATGTCTTTGCAAAGAAGATATAGTTAATGGGAATAACCCATACTAAGCTGTTTGAATGTGTTAGAAACCTCTTAAATACAAGGACTCTTTAAATTCTTCTGTAGCCCCCTAATTTTGAGTTATCTGCACATTGATACAGTCCACATAGTTATGTGTACTTATCAGTAGAGATCAGGAATGTGAGCATTAGAGTCAGACTACCTGATTACTTTTCCCAGTTCTCCTTATTAGCAGTGTCAGGGAAAATTATGTTACCTCTGAGGTTTTGATTTTTCACTTACAGATGGGTATTACAATATTGTTTATTTTATTTAAAATTGAGAATAAGTGAGGTGTTCTATGTACAGGTCTTAAGAGAGTTCCTGATATAATGAGCACTCAATATTTGCTTATTATAATTAGCATCATGTTTTATGTACCATAGGATACTACATAACTGGAACGTTAAATTACAGTAGTGGAGAAAGGTGAAGGACAAGAAACAGGAAAGTTTTGGCAGTTGGGAGGGTTTCAGAAAAGATGTTGGATAGAAAATGAGAAAATGAAGCAGTGGTATAAGTATTTGACTTGAAACTTGGTATTTTCTGGTCATGTTAGGTAGGGTTTATCAGCTTTCACAGGCAGACTATTTAGATAACAAGAACATCATAGAGAAAAAGGAGCAGTTATGGAAAGCAGCATTATTTAGTTGAATAGGTATGGTATCAACATTACAAAACCTGAGTTGACAACTCTGTGTTAACTTATTTCTCAACTGTAAAAAAAAGACTTAAACCAAATGATTTTGAAGTTTCGTCTTACCACTTAATTTACAAAGTATAATAACGTATCAGACAACGGAGTTCCAGAATCACCAGAGTTGAGAGGTTAAATTATAAGAGTTGTGAATCTCATCTTTGATTCATATCTCTATAGCTGTATTGACTGTATTAAGTGATTAGAAGAGTCACCTTGTCCACATTCTTTTATTTATCAGTGAGCAATGAAATGGTTAACAGAAATATCTAGAGAATACCCAGGAATTTAATAAACTACTCACAAAATAGGAAATAAGACTCGTGAGAGTAAATGTTATAGTTGAGTATTCAGATAGATCTTGTGCTTTTACACTGTGAGCCCTTATTGCTCCAGTCATGTTTTATGTATTTTGCTGCCAGATCCAAAGCAAAAAAGGAGTAGTGGTAAGTCAGATTTGGTAGTATAAAGTGAAAAAAACCCCTGTGAAATCAAATTCACTTAAAGCAATCTTTTATATGTATACTTATTTAAAATAATTGCAAATCATACTCTCTATTCTGAGTCATTATTTCTAGTGTATAAGTTTTATGTGCTTCTGAGTAGTGTGCTTGTCAAGTTATCTTGTTCTTGCAACTGCCCGGTGTTTATCAGAAGGAGGGAGACCTGCTTCTAATTTGCTTTCATTTTCTTCCTTATTGGTGTTATGCTATCCTTTTCCTTTGCTCTAGTGTCATTGTTACCAACCCTCAGTCACTGTCACCCCTCACCCCAGAAAAAAAGTTTTTATATTAAGGCAGTACAGAGAAGGGAGATTGTGCCTAGTTAAGAGTGAGGATATGAATTTATATTAGGGGGATTTCTTGCAGAAACAAAATGTAACTATGAATATTAATATAGGGTTGAAAGAGGAGAAATACGCTCTGCTTTTAAAGTTGATATACATTGTAAATAGTTTTTAAGGTAAAATTTGATTTTTATTAGCTAGAAGTTTTAAATGTACTTGTGCTTTCGATTTTTTTTTTCTTTGTGGAGGTTCCATTTGTTTCATGAAATAAAATTAAGCAAGTAGCCATTTGACAATTTTGGTTGGTATAATTAGCTTTGTACTGAAAGTTTTTTTTTATTCTTGTCATGTGGAAAGGTATCTGTGACCATTGACTGAAAGGAGGAAGAATACACAGGAAGATGTCTCTTTGGCTATGCTATAACTGACAATTTTGAAACTTATTTACTAAGAAATGTGGGTCAGGATGCACCTGCACATCAGTTTAAACTCAGCATAAAGTTTATTATATAACTGAAGTTAAGCTTTCTAAAGATGATTTTGGAGGATTTCAAAGCATCAATTCCCAGCTGTGTGGATTTGAGCAAAAAAACAAACAAACAAACAATCCCTCCCCCCCCCCCCCCAGGTTTTCCAAATCCTAGTTAGACTTTATTTTAAAGTTCTCTTGAATGATGATTTAATCCAGAAATAGATTTGTGGATGAAGACCAGAAATATATAGTCACATTTTGCTAATTTTTAGATGATTACTACATGCTTAATCCTCAGAAGAATTTCTCTCCTTGGCCTGCAGATTAAATTTTTAATCTAGAATTGTTCATGTAAATTTGATTATGTACTTGAATCACTTTGATTAGCAAACTATGCTCTTGAAAAATTTCTAGAGTGAGGGAAATTGTTGGTGATGTGCTACAGTGGTCTTAAGCATTTACACTTAATGTATGTCTCGCAATTGAGCTTTATCAGCCTTACTCTTAAAATTCTTTGGATTTCAACTTTTAAAGTGTTTTGTATAACTATTAAGTAGGAAATACTATCAATGAAAAGTTTCCAACTGAAAATCTCCTTTTGTAGAAACTCACAGTTTTTAAAAGGCTTTTTAAAGACTTTGAGAAGCCCTGTAGTCTAAAGGACCTGTTAATTTTTTTTTTTTTTGATGTTTATTTATTTTTGAAGAAGAGAGAGACAGAGCATGATGGGGGAGGGGCAGAGAAAGAGGGAGTCACAGAATCCTAAGCAGGCTCCAGGCTCTGAGCTATCAGCATGGAGCCTGCCCCACGTGGGGCCAAACTCCAGAACCTGGAGATCATGACCTGAGCCAAAGTCAGAGGCTTAACCGACTGAGCCACCTAGGCGCCCCTAGGACCTGTTAAATTTAAGGAACACCCAAGTTAAAGTTAACTTAGACACAGGCCATGTTGGTTTTTTTACCATATATTTATTAGTGTCTTGTTGAAGACTACTATGGTATACCATTTTTGGAAACATTGCATTTATGTACACGCATTCCAGAAAGTTTTCTTGCATCAAAACAGTTTTTTTCACTAAGTAAATTTGAATAATTTTTAAAGACAATACTAGTTAAAATGGTATTTTCTAAGTTTCTTTGCATTTATCTCAGTTTTAAAAAAAGACAATTCTTAATTTTTTTTTAATGTTTATTTTGGGACAGAAAGAGGGCAAGTGGAGGAGGGGCGGGCGGGGGGGAGAGAGAGAGAGAGGGAGAGAGAGAGAGAGAAAATCCCAAGCAGGGTCTGCAGTGTCACTGCAGAGCCCCACATGGGGCTGGATCCCACTGACCTTGAGATCTTGACCTGAGCCGACATCAAGAGGTGTGCACTTAACTGACTGAGCCACCTAGGAGCCCCTCAGTTCATTCATAAATTTCAAAAGGTTGTGCTAAGAAACATTTTCCCATGATGTCATTATTTGCAGGAAAGTATAGCTCTTTTATGCCATATTCTGTTAATCCCTGTTTTTCAGCTCTGTATATACTGTCTTCATCTTTTCCTGTTAGTTTTTTCTTTCCTCAAATATTCTGTATGTGCTACTTAATCTAAGATCATTTCTTACATTTTGAAAATTCAATAAACCATTATCCAGGAGCTTTAGCAATAGGTTACTCTCTCTCTAAGTAGAATTTATTGAATTAAAATTTTCATAGTATTTCCTAGGATGGTTGTTAATCTAGATTACTATAAAGTGTTTAAATGTACTTATAACTGGTAAGGATAAGACAACTGTATATGATTTGACTTTCAAATACATTACTTTTATCTGCATAGGCATGAGACAGTGTGGAGACAGACATTAATTTGTAATTGCCCCTTTTTATACTGTTTACATAGTTTGTTTAAGGTCTTGGTGACTGGTGGGTTGTATCTGGTACAGTTCTGTATTTAAAAATAAAGAGTATTTCTTTGTGGTGAAGAGATAAAGAATAGATGGAAAAAATTTTCTTACCTTTTTTACAGAAAATTAAAAAAAATGCATAAATAGAAAAGTTAAAGCTCCAGTTGTGGTCCTTGGACCAGTAGCATCACCTGGGAGCTTGTTTGAAATGTACAACCTTGGCCTTCCCCCATCCCCACCCCCAGCCCTCGTGAATCAGAATCTTCATTTTAACAAGATTCACAAGTGATAACGTGTTCGTATTAAATTCATATGTATGTAGATGAAGCTTTTTGCCTGGAGTCATTCAGTACCTTGCTATTTTTTTCGTTATTGAACTTGTTGTTATTACACATGCTTTCTGCCCCCCCCCCTCCCGGAACCCCCAAAAGATGGTGTCATGGCCCATGCCAGCAAGAGGTTGAATACATTTCATATCTCTTGAAACAATATTAATGGCATGCAATAATTATTGAGCTCTTATTCTTACTAGGCAGGCATGGTGCACATAGTGCACAGTGTATTACATGAATTTATCATAGTTCATTCTCATAAAATTCCTGTGATGTATGCAGTATTATGATTCCTACTCTCCAGAAGGGGAAACCAGATTTTTAGCCATTTTTAAAAATCTTTTTTAAAAAACTACTAACTAAATTCCACACTTTACTTGGATTTCATTGGTTTTTCCATCAATGCCACTTCTGTTCCAGGATTCAATCCAGGGTACCATGTTGCATTTAGTTGTCAACTGTCCCCAGTATCCTCTGGTCTGTGAGAGTTTGTGTTTTTCCTTGATATCCTTAACAGTCTTGATAAGTGCTGGCCAGGTATCCTATAGAATATCCCCCAATTTAAATTTTTCCGATGTTTTATTAGGGTAAACTGGGGTTATCAGTTTTTAGAAAGAATATCAGAGATGAAGTGCTCTTCTAGTCACATAGTATGGGAAGCATTAATAGCCACATGATATTACTGATGATGTTAACCTTCATCACTTAGCCAATGTAATATTTGCCATACTTCTCCAGTTTAAGTTACTGTTTTTTTCCTTCCATACTGTATTCTTTGGAAGCAAGGTACCATATGTCCAGCCGTCTCTGGGGGAAGGTTGGAATTAAGTTCCATCTCCTGCTGGGAGGGACTATCTACATATATTAAATAGAATTCTTCTGTAAAGAACTCTTCTCTTCGATTCATTCAGTCATTCATTTATATGAGCCTGGACTTTCATGTATATGTATTTTATACTTTGGATTATAATCCAGTAAATTATTTATTCTGTTGCTCAGGTTATTCTAGCCTTGCCCATTGGGAACTGACTTTCAAGTTGGCCACTGTGTCCTTGTTACATACTTCTATCCTTTTGCCCTAGAACCAGCCATTTTTCCAAAGAGCTCTGGATCCTTTTGTTGGAGACAAGGGTATTAGAAACCAAGGTTTGGGTGCTAGGTATGCTCGTTACTATGCAGTTATCACTGCTTCCAGGTCCTCTCAGTGGAAAAAGCAGACAGAGCTATGTAGTATATGTATGTATACTAAACTACCTATATCTGCCTATCTGTAGTTTCAGTGTCTATCAGTATGCATGTTAAGGTAAACATGAGTTCGTACTGATGTCTCCAACTCTAATTCTGTACTACAGGATTCATCCTAACCTTCCTTTCTTGCTCCTTTATAACTTCAATCTCCTTCAGAGAGAAAGCTGGCTCCTACCATCCACCATCCCATCATGCACTTCAAGCTCATACAGGTAAAGCAGTTTCAGAATTTTTAGGCCATACTCCCAGAAGAAAAAAATTATCAGCTAGAATACAGTGTTTATGTAGCGTATTTACACAGTTGGTAATATATTTAGCCTTACGGTTTCTAGTCAAAACACTGTTTTCTAAAGTTACTAAAGTTAGCTTCTTCCTACCACCCCCTTTAGTGTGGTTGTCATAAATTTGTAATAAAGTTAGATTCATTTGGCACAGTTTACATTCCATTCTGTGTTCTTCAGTCACATGGGTTGATTTTTTTTTAATTTGCATATATTACATTTACTCTGTGATGTACAGTTTTATGAGTTTTGACAAATGCACAGAATCATTTATCCTCCACCCCATTACTATACAGAATGATTTTTTCACCCTAAAAGTTCTCCTGTGTCCCAGATATACTGAATCAGAAATTTCATTTTAACAAAGATTCCCAGAAGATTTGTATGCATATTAAGTTCATATGCATATAGGAGAAGCTATTTATCTGGAATCATTCAGTATCTTGCCATATTTAAAAATTATAAATTAACTTGAAGAAAGATTATTATGATTTAGAGGCGATAATGGAATAGCTAGGTGTTAACGCGCAGTGAAGTGAATATACTCAAATTCATGGAACATATAGGTATACAAGTGAGGTGAAAGAAAATGGAATTACTAGAGTAAATAATAGGCTATAGGGAAAGTTTTCATGGAGCTCTTCAACTTTTGTAATCTTGATGATAAGAAATGATGTAGTTTGGAAAGAAAGGAAGAACAAATGGTATATATTCAGTAGTGGGATGGAGAGGAAAGTTTTTGCAGAGGTCATAGTCCCCCAATAAAGAAGTGTAAGTTCCTAATAAAGAGAATGTGTTGGACCTGCTACCTTTGCAGTTCTTTACTCTGACGTTTAGTCCCAAATGAAGGAAGGAGAGAAAAGAAGTATAGCTGAATAAATGCAACATGTATTTTTTTAAATGTTTATTTGAAGAGAGAGAGAGCACATGTGTGCATGCAAATAAGTGCCAGCAGGGGAGTGAGGGAGAGAAGGAAGGGGGGGGGGGAGAGAGAGAGAGAGATAGAGAGAGAGAGAGAGAGAGAATGAGAGAATCCCAAACAGGCTCCACACTCAACTGGAAGGCAGACATGGGCTTGGTCTCACAACCTTGAGATCATAACCTGAGCCGAAATCAAGAGTCAGACGCTTAACCAGCTGAGCCACACAGGAGCCCCAAATGCATCATGTACTGAGAGAAAATCACTCATGTGAATAGACTGGTCAGAACCACTGGTTTAAGGAGATAGTCTAGAAATTTATTGTACCAGAATCAAGTTCTTAATGTATGAATGACTGAGAAAATTGCTGTTTATAATTAAGGATATATTATCTGTCACTGTGATAGGAGGTGATTATTTAGTCAACTTTAAGTAAATGGTAAACTGTATTTGAAAGTTCTTTGGTGTGGATGTATTGAGATCTAAGTTATCATTGAGATTAAAGTACAAAGACATGGAAAGTTTTGTCTAAACAGTACTGGTTTCTGGCATCCAATGTCTACAGTAACTCTCGGAGATGAGCCATAAGGCCCAAAAATAGTGGGGAGCTCCTTCCCTCCCTCCCCCCCCCCTTCTTTCCCTCCCTCTATCCCTCCTTCCTTTCTCTCCCTCCCTCCTTCCTTTCTTTCTCTTTTTTCTTTTTTTCTTTCAAGAGGGAGAGAGAGAATTCCAAGCAGGCTCTGTGCTGCCAGTGTAGAGTCCACCACAAGGCTTGAACTCATGAACCGTGAGATCATGACCTAAGATGAAACCAAGAGTCGGATGCCTAACCGACTGAGCCACCCAGATGCCCCTAAGTCAAGTATTGGCAGTGTCAGGTGGTTATAGTCGGTACAAACAGAATGACAGCGTGCATCAATTTGAAGGTAGGAGACAGAGAAGTTTAATTGTAAGACAAATGGTTAGTTTCTACATCAAGCCCAATGTCAGAATGAAATTTTTTATTGTTGTTTTTTAAAGAGATCATGTAAAACCCTGGTGATCTTAGATTTTATGTGTTAAAAGTCTTGATAATGGGGCTTTTATGATGGTGAGGTGTGTTGACAGGCTTAGGCAAAAAGCAAAGAGAAATTTTTATACCCAGGAAAACGATTGGTTAGATGGCAGTAAATACTGTGCTGGAGAGCTATTATGTAAAGAAATGGGTCCATTGGAGAAGAGTGGAGTTGCAGTCTAAATTCCTTCAAAGGAGACCATTATTTTTGTGCTTGAAGTAGATTATAATATGATTATTGCCATTTGATGCAAACTACTACAATATTCCCATTTCTAAATGAGTAAATCCTGAAGTAATAAGAAGTATATGAAAGGAAATTTTATAAGAATTACAATTAGTTGTACATGAGTACAAAAAATGTAAATTTCTTTATTACCGTTTTTGTATGTATTTTATAGCAAAGGATTGACTTAGGGTTTGGTAGTTTGTCTTAGTCATGTTATACTACTTTGGTGATTTTACTTAAAAATTTTTTTTTAATTGAATGGTTCACAGTAAGTGGAGGTTTTTTGTTGTGTGCAGTACACTCCCATGGGTATCTGCAGACTGATGAAATACTATAAATAACTTTGTTAGTAAAGCATATAGTGCTGGGAACTTAGTTTTTGCAGTAGTATTCATTAAAGTAATAAAAAGTATATACAATACATGTTTCAAAAGTCTTTTTTTTTTAATTTTTTTAATGGTTATTTATTTTTGAGAGAGAGAGAGAGAGAGTGAGTGAGTGGGGGAGGGGAAGAGAGAGACGGAGACAGAATCTGAAGTAAGCTCCAGGCTCTGAGGTGTCTGCTCAGAGCCCAGCTTGGGGCTTGAACTCATGACCATGACATGACCTGAGCTGAAATCGGAGGCTCAACCGACTGAGCCACCCAGGAGCCCCTCGAAAATCTTTTTTAAAACAAATTAATCAAATGGATAATCTCTTGAATGTTTATTTCTTTAATATTTGAGAGAGAGAGAGAGAGAGAGCGAGCTCATGCCAGTGAGGGAGACGGGCAGAGGGAGAGAGAGAATCTGAAGCAGGCTTCATACATGTGGAGCCTGATGTGGGGCTGATCTCATGACATGAGCTGAAATCAAGAGTCAGATCCTTAACTGACTGAGCCACCAAGGTGTTCCTGGATAATCTCTTTAAAATTAAACTTTTAAATATAGTCATTTTATTTTATTATTACTGTTAAAAGTTGAGGATAATCTTAAGCATATGCAAAAGTAGTGACCAGTAGTAAAATGAACCCTCATGTACACATCATCTAGCTTCAACACATTTCATCTCTTGGGCAATCTAGTTTAATTTCTAAATTCTCCCACTCATTTATTTTGAAATGTCTTAATTTCTACATAGATTAGACTTATGGTAGGAAATACTTATAGGGAAAACATAAATGTCATCAGTTAAGCTTTATCTACTTGTTATAAATTACAGAATTAGATTTGTGTCATGTCATTAATATTAACAACAGATTTTATGTGTTTTATGAAACTACTGTTTAGTAACTTTCAAATATATATAGTAGCCTTTATTTCTCATCTGTCTCCCTGAATATTTATTAGAGAAACTCTTGAGTTTACTGTCTTTACCTGATATTCAACATGACTAAACCTAGTCATCTTTGAAATTAGTGATGCTAAATGTGACCCTTTCTAGCAGTTTTATTCTTATTTATGCAACTGGAAACTTTAAGGTGGTAGAAGCATACTGTATTGTGAGGTTATAGTAAAATTTTGACTTGGATTTGTAATTTAGAATGCTAAAAGGAACTGTTGGGTTGATGTTCAGTGTCTAACAAACAGTGACATTAGTTGGTTTTCAGAACCATACAGATGGATAGATACATTCCATATTTTCTCAAACCTTTAATATTTATCTGATGGCTTATAGTGAAAGATAAGCTGGGTAACAATTTCTAATACAATGTAATTTTAAAGAATTTAAAGGTAGTCTGATCTTAGTTATCTAGATGAACTCTTATTTTAAAAAAAAAATTGTAATGTTTTTATTTATTTTTGAGACAGAAACAGAACATGAGCAGGGGAGGGGCAGAGAGAGAGGGAGACAGAGAATCCAGAGCAGGCTCCAGGCTCTGAGCTGTCAGCACAGAGCCTGACGCCAAACTCTTCTCGTTTTTTAAATGATTGTTCTAGGGTAATATATTTTAAATAGTAAGTTGCAGCATGTTAGAGGATTATGAACAGTTTTTTTTTTACTGAGAGAGGATAGTGTAAACTAGAATAGAAAATACAGTGTGCCTTTTGTACAGTAGTAGTTCGTCACACTTTTATGCCTATGTGTGCATGCATGTGCATGTGTGCACTGCCTCATGATATAAAATGTATAAGTCATAGTCCAGAAAGTTTGAGAGCCATTGCCTTTGGCCACCAATTCATTGTCTTAGTTTTAAGTATTTCCTCAATACCTACTAGTTTCCATATTGTTTCTCTAGTCCCGTTGAAGTAGATAACAGTCTATAAAAATAACAGAAATGAAGTCCCTGACTTAATGAATTCTAGGATGTAGTTAGAGATACATGCATAAAAATAATTGTAATATTGTGAAAGAATAATAACATGACCAAAATATCGTGAACACGTATGTTGCTACAGTGATGTGCCTGAAGAAATTGGAGAAGGTTACATAAAGAATATATTTTTGAGTAACTTTAGAGTGGATTATCAGTTACTTCAGAGATGACTCATTCTCTAGAGGGAAAATTATGGGGAATACTACCAGTGAGTTCTAAGATGACTATTTCCATAAAGCCTTGCCCTTGATTCCATTTCCCTTACCTCTAGTTCCTTAATCAGAAATCAATGCATCTTTATATCTTTGATTCTTATAAGTTTTACTTTTTACCATGGTATTTTGTCTCTTCTAAAAACTCCTGTTAATTGAAGAGATGAGCCAGTGAATTCACATTGTATACGTATAGAACTTGTTCTTTCAAAAGTGTTTATTGCATAAACGTTATTATAGTATGTTAAGTAGAGAACCTGTTAAAGTGCTGTATGTACTAGATACCTCAAAACACAGGGGCTCACATAGTCACTTCTTTTCCACTCTCAGGTAAGTGAGCTCTATTCCTTGAGGTTATTCAGTTACTGTGACTAGTGGGACAGTTTTGCTATCCTTAATACATAGCTGCTTTTGCTCTACTAGTTGCCGTTTTCAGACCACAGGAACAAAATAGGGTAGGGGAAGATTTAAGGCAAGCCACTTTATTAAGGCTATGACATAATAATCCCACATCACTTCTAGCCATATCCCGTTGGCTGGAACCTGTTCACATGGCCACATGTAGCTGAAAGATAGACTAGGAAATCTAATCTTTAGCTGGGTGGGTGTATACCAATGAAAACTGGACAACAGTTATGCAATACTAAAGGGCAAACAAAATGGATACTGGGTGAGTGTGGAGGAGCAAGTAGACAACGTACATAAGGCATAAATATAAAAAGTTACTTTAAAATAATCACTTATACTAACAAATCATTGGATTTTATTTTTCTGAATTTTCTTTCATTTCTTCACATGTGTTCATAATTTGTACACTTGTTACAATACTGGTATTTGGTTTCTTCACTTAACCTTCTCTGAGCCTCAGTTTATTTATTATAAAAAAATGAAAGGATTAAATGAGAATCCAGGTTCTGGCACATAGCACCAATTAGTAATCACCCTGTTTATCCTTGTTAGTAATTTGTATTGAAAACTTGAGTACATCATAGGTGTTATTCATAGACACTTTATATATTTATAATTATGACAGTCTGAAGAACAGCTTAAAGCAGAACTTGAAGTAATGATTCTGGTCTTGAACTCAGGAAAAAGACCAATTTTTTTTTTTTTTTTTTTAAATTTCTGATATCTACTAGTATTGAATTCCCACAATACATCAGACTATATGCTTTACATCTCTTAATCTTCACAGTAATCCTTAAGTATATTTATTATTTCCATGTGCAGAAACCTGAGGCTTGTCTAATGGGTGTACATATATAAATATAATTAACAATGAGAAGAAAGAGCTAGAAAGCTAGGAAAAAATAGGTTAGGGTTAAACTTCAGAGCATTCAATCAGGTTAGCCCTGAATTTCCCCCATAATTATTTGTCAAAAACTTCTTTCAAAACTTCCCCCAAAGAACTCCTTTTGAATGGTATTGATCTTAAAACAGTAATTAGGAGAGGGAACAAGGCTTGAAATGAGAATTTAGTTCAGTATGTTTGTTCTTTAGCATAGTAAATATAGTTGTTTGTTTATGTATTACTATGTCAGGCATTTAATCTTTTATTAATATTTCTGTGGAAAAGCAGTTTACCTTTTATCAGTGTATCCTATAGCATTCCTTCCCTATCTTTCCAGAGTCTAACCTACAGTTTCTTGACTTTGTCAGTCCATTCCTAGTCCTTTATCAGGGCCAGTTTCTTCTGTTGCCGATCTGATGGTAAGGGAAGCAGCTGCTCCTTGTTGCCATTTTCTTAGATTATTTTATTCATTCTTCCTTTGTGTGCCATTGCAGACTTAGTTTCCAGTTCCTGTGATAAAAAAGCAAAAAATACTTGAAGACTTCTTTTTCTTGTAATACAGAAGAATCTTTGTTTATTCACTTGAGAATATATTCTTTTCATGTACCCATTATAGGTCTTGGTGGTTTTTTTTTTTTAGTTTAAAGGACTGATTTGAGTCTAGAGTTGAGTGCAGATAAAGGAGGTGTTGCTATGCTGTCATATGCTAGGTTAAGCTAAAAGATTCTCCTAAAGTAAAGTATTTCCTACCCACAAACATATGAAAATCTAAATAAAATAGTGCAAGTGGGCAAAAAATAGGCACACTGCTAAACTTCAAAGAAGGCTTCATTGTGCCAGCAATAAAAAAGACCTCAAAGCCAGCATTAGGAGCAGTAAGCTCTGATCAAACATGGCAGCACAGGGGTATTTGCAGGGGATATGGGGTCTCTGGACAGCAGGGTGAGATTGGAATTGAAAATAAGTGTTTGACAATGGAATTAAGTCTCCTTAAAGTTGGGACCCTGTGTTGTATGGATAAATTAGAGTATAGTGATGAAGATATTTTGAAATCTGTGAAGAGCTACTTTAAGTTTTGTCTAAACTAGAGTATAATTGAGAGAAAGGACCATAGGGTCCAAGCCAATAACATAAATGAATGAAGTTGTCTGAATATAAGACACTTGTTTGTGGGAGGTGACCAGTGAAGGTCATGCAGAGATTTGGTGATTATGTGCATCATTGGAAGGAACCAGTGCTACTTGGATATAGACAATTGTGACCATGTGGGAAATAGATTCAGTGTTCTAGATTTTCTGTTTCCTCAAAATTATTTTCCCCCAAACAATTTTTATTTTTTTTACATTTATTTATTTATTTATTTATTTATATTTGAGAAAGAGAGAGAGCACGTGAGAAGGGGAGGGGGCAGAGAGTGAGAGAATCTAAGCAGGCATGGGGAACCTAACGCAGGGCTTGATCCCACGATCCTGGGATCATGACCTGAGCTTAAAATCAAGAGTTGGACGCTCAGCTAACTTCACCACCCAGGCACCCCTCCCCCAAACAATTTTATTTTTTTATTTTTTTTTAACGTTTATTTATTTTTGAGACAGAGAGAGACACAGCATGAACGGGGGAGGGGCAGAGAGAGAGGGAGACACAGAATCAGAAGCAGGCTCCAGGCTCTGAGCCATCAGCCCAGAGCCCGACGCGGGGCTCGAACACGCGGACTGCGAGATCGTGACCTGAGCTGAAGTCGGACGCTTAACCGACTGAGCCCCCAAACAATTTTAAATTAGATGACTTAGAGAAAGAAAAAAATCTGAAAGAAGAAAAGTAGAGGCAGAGAAACCAGGAGGAAGGAACAAGACAACTTTGAAAGACTTATTAGGCTTATGATATTTTGAATAAAAAGCCAAGAGGTGGTAGTACTGTTTACTTACATATTTTTAGAGTCTGTTAGAGTCCTAGAAAGTAGGGGTAGAATTAAGTAAAATATCCAGGCAATACAACTATCTTAATCATGTACCACTGCCAGAAATCTTGCTAGGTGTCTTATGTAATCTGGGGTGGAGATTTAGAATAACTTGATTGGAGAAGTGAGGGATGAGTAGAGTAGGAGCACTAATGAATAGTGCAGAAAAGTTGCAAAAATAGTACCAAGAAATTCTTTATATACCCTTTGCTCAGGTTTGCTACTTTAACTTTTTGCCTTTATATTTATATATGTGATGTATACATAATACGTATTTATTTTTCCTGAATTATTTAAGAGCACATTGGAAAAACCATGCCACTTTACACCTTAGAATATATGTATTCCAAGAATATAGGCATTCCCTTACATAAGGCATGTATAGTTATTAAATTTACATTGATAGAATAATCTTCAGTCAGTAGTCAGTTTGGTCAATCCTAGTCATCTTTCCATATAGAGTCCAGTCTGAGATCACATATTGTATTTGGCTGTCATGTCTCTTTAATCTCCTTTAATCTGGAACACTTCCTTTTGGTTTTTCATGGCATTAGTATTTTGAAGATGATAGGCTAGTTATTTTATAAAATATATTTCTTAATTTGGGCTTGTCTTCTATTCACTTTGGATTAGATCCAAGTAATGCATCCCATACCACATGCATCCCTGGCTGGAGTACTGTGTAAGTGGTGATATATCTTTCTCAGATATATCTGGAGGCTCATGTTGCCTGTTGGTCCCTATTCACTATGTTTGTTTCGATTACCAGGACAGGGTGGTTTCCGGTTTTTCATCTGGTTTCTCATTTATCAGTTACACCAGAAAACAATTTCTAAGAAGACACCTTGAGACTGTGCAGGTATCTTACTCATCAAACTCTATCCCTAGATTTAGTGTCTCTTGATGATTCTCGCCCAAACTAGTATTTCTCTGGTGATTGAAAATGGTAATTTTCTAACACTGCTCTCCTGGCCATATTGACCAATTGGTGGTCAGAGCCCTATCAGAGCTCTCCACTGTCTTTATTTCTGCCTGTCTGCCTACCTACCTACTTATTATCAGCATGGACTTGAGGATTCCTGTTTTATTTACTGGGTAGTAACCTTTGATGGACTGTTCCTATGCTTAGGTCAGATTTGCCAATGAAAGCTTCTTCAAGTTGGCTCCTATGTCCTGTTATGTTTGTTTGTTTTTTCCTGTTCTTTTGAAATGCCTCCATTTCTTTCTTCTTTCTTTCTTCTTTCTTTCTTTCTTTCTTTCTTTCTTTCTTTCTTTCTTTCTTTCTTTCTTTCTTTCTTTCTTTTGCTTTTGGGTATAGCAGGATAGTTTAGGTTCGTCTTGTACTTTCCCTGTCTCTGGAATCTGCCATTTTTCAAAGGACTCCCAGTTTATTTAAGTGTGGAATAGTACTTAGCTATCAGGATCTGGGTGCTAGGCGATTATAAAATTTGAAACTTTAAAGGGATATGTTTACATTGGTTGATAAGTAGCAAATCAAAACATATGCTGTCAAATACAAAAAGATATATGCAGTGGGCCATGTTTTTAGGCTTGGAAGCAAAGCATATTCATCTTTGAGGGACAAAGTGAAACTGTGATACATCTACAAAATGGAGTATGTGTAGTTGCATAAAGGGAGAGGAAACAAATCTGCTGTAGAATGATCTCCAGAATACAATGTATATATATCATTTAAGAGTGTAAATATGTTAATGATTTTTTATGAAAGAGGAGATATATACAAATATATCCTTATTCATAATTTGCTTATATTGAAGAAAAGGGAAAGTACATTTAGAACTTTAAAAAAGAACTATAGGGGGAGACGACATAGTGTAGAGGAGACAAAGATGGAAAGTAGATTTTGACTTTAACTTCTGTAGCCCTCACATTGGATCCAAGTAAATAACAAAGCAAAATTAAGTCAAAATGAGTAAAAAGCAGTATCTAAAATGAAGAAAGGCAAATGATCCTAAGTAACCAAATTGGTGGCTCTACAGCAATAAATTATTTCAGTTGTTTTAAAGCAATAATTTGATTCTAGGATTATTCTTAGGACAAAAGAATTTTAAAGAGATTTTAACATTTAGTAATCATGTTATTAATAAGGTATCATTTTGGAGCTATTATATACATTCTCAGGTAAGGAAATAAATAATTTTAATGTCATTTGGAACAAAGAAACTCAACCCAAGTGATACTATAAATATATAACCGAAAAAATAAAAACCTACAAATTTAAATTGGAAATGTTAGTATAAATTCTTAATGCATTGTCTTTAAAAATGTATGTTACTAGTTCATTCCATTAAAAACAATCTTAAAAACAGTGACCAATCCCATAGTAATAGACTCACCTAGTACTCAGATTGCAATTTAAGTTCTAATCTAAACAAAAGCATTTTGATGAAATGGCTGGATTACATTTTGAAGCAGGAAATACACAAGATGAGCCTGGTTCATCTTGTCAGACAAGAAAGTAAGGAAGCTATCAAAGACTACTTGAGGTCTTGTCAAAAGGACTCTGGAACTAATAAAGTATTTCCTGTGGGCTAAAGATGGGACAATTTGGACATCAAGAATGATATAGTGGATTAAAACTTATCAAAGAATTCAAAACCATGAGTTCATGAGACATAAAAACTATTGGTCAACTTTG
The DNA here is from genome assembly GCF_018350215.1 of Panthera leo. Taxonomy (NCBI): domain Eukaryota; kingdom Metazoa; phylum Chordata; class Mammalia; order Carnivora; family Felidae; genus Panthera; species Panthera leo. Next base: position 159,967,227 of record NC_056679.1, on the reverse strand, counting down.
AAAGGATGCTAGCAACTTAACTCAATTTCAAAACTAACAAATATAAGGAAAACAAATAAAAATGGCTTTCAGGTATGAACTGTAACTTAAGGTTAACAAACATGAGGGAAAGTTAATTAACGAATAAATGATATAATGGGTAAGTGAAGAATAGTGTATCACCATCTTACTGCCTCTAAATGAATAGATGATAAAGCCATATGATCAGTGGCTGCTAAAAAATTAGGTGTAGAGGTTATAGGGAACTGTGTAATGGATGGATAAGGCTGAAAATGCCAACTAAAATTTATCTTTACTTAAAAAGAGACAACCAAACTTCAGTTTGTTCTAAGTCCACAACAAGTGTTTAAAAATATTTTTGCTAAAAGAAAAGCTGAAGTTGAATCTGAACCTCTTGTTCTAACAGTTTACAAGAAATAGGGCCAGGAAAATATGTTAATACCACAGAGTTACAGTAAGCAAAATCTGAAAAAGCAGAAAAAACGACCTAATATTTTCCACAAAATAAATTGCAAGGGAATGCAAAAAGGAAGAGGGAACTGTCACATTAAGAAGACTTAAAGAGTTAGAGAAAAAAAAAAAAAAAAAAAACATATGATTTTACTCATCTATGGAATTTAAGAAACAAAACAAATGAGCAAAGGGGGGAAAAAAAGGCAAACCAAAAAACAGACTTTTAACATAGAAAACAAACTGATGGTTACCAGAAGAGGTCAGGTGGGAAGATGCGTGAAATAGGTGATGGAGATTAAGGAGTACCCTTGTGATGAGCAGGTGATATATGGAAGTGTTAAAGCACTCTGTTGTACACCTGAAACTAATACTACACTGTATGTTAACTAGAATTTAAGTAAAAACTTAAAAAAAAAGATACAAGTGCAATGTGTGAACCTTTAATGTTCAGGAGTAACTCATGCTTTAAAGGTATAGTACTGTTTTTTTGGATATTTAAAAATAGTGTTCATTTATAATACTTTTAATACTTAAATATTTATGGATAAAATTTTAGAGTGCCTGAGATGTGTGTCTTTGGGAAGCTAGATTGTTGGAAACAAGATTGGTAAGAGTTGGTAATTGTGAAGCTGGTTTTTAGATATATGGTAATTCATTCTATTGCTCTCTTGTTTATATTTGAAGTTGAGTATAAAAACAAGCCCCAAAAAAGACTTTAATTTGAATTGCTCTTTTATTTTTTAAATGCTGTGTTTCTATTTAATTTACTGTAAGAAACAATATAATTTTATCAAAGTGCCTATAAACTTAACGGTGGATTTTCTTGTGTACATTGAGAAAGGTGAGGAAAAGAATTCAGTGTTTCTAGTAACTACTGCTTTATTGTTATTGTGCTAGTGAGATTTAATATAAATAATAAGGATAACTCTTAAGTGGCTTATGTTTAAAAAGTTACTGGTATTGGTTATTACCTAAATAAATAAAATGTTGGGGCGCCTGGGTGGCGCAGTCGGTTAAGCGTCCGACTTCAGCCAGGTCACGATCTCGCGGTCTGTGAGTTCGAGCCCCGCGTCAGGCTCTGGGCTGATGGCTCGGAGCCTGGAGCCTGTTTCCGATTCTGTGTCTCCCTCTCTCTCTGCCCCTCCCCCTTTCATGCTCTGTCTCTCTCTGTCCCAAAAATAAATAAAAAACGTTGAAAAAAAAATTAAAAAATAAATAAATAAAATGTTAGAGCTCAGCAGTATTTCTTGTAGGCAGATATAATTGTGACTTTTATACAGGAATTCTAACCCATGTATCTTGGATTTATGTGGAAATCCATCTACCCATCATTTTAAAAAAACGTTTATTTATTTTGAGAGAAATAGAACACATGTATGTGTGTGTTTGAGTGAGGGAGGGGCAGAGAAAGAGGAGAAAGAGAATCCCAAGCAGATACCACGCTGTCCATGTGTGCAGAGCCCATTGCAGGGCTCCATCCCATGAAGTGTGAAATCAGGACCTGAGCCAAAATAAAGAGTTGGACACCTGACTGACTGAGCCACCCAGGTGTCTCCCCCCTCCCTATTTTTTTTATTTTAGAGCATGAGTAGGGGAGAGGGACAGAAGGAGAGAGAATCTTAAGCACACTCCACACTTAGTTTGGAGCCTGACGCAGGGCTGGATCCCATGACCCTGGGATCATGACCTCAGCTGAAATCAAGAGTTGGTTGCTTAATCAACTGAGCCACCCAGGCGCCCCACCCATCAAACACATTGAGTTCTTTGTTTGGTGTAAAGGGCAACAAGTAAAAATCTCAACACTCTAAGAACATACGATATGATAGAATATTAAAGATGAGATACCAAAAAAAAAAAAAAAAAAGCCATGAAAGAAAGCAGAACTATAGTGATCATTGCATAGTATACTCACAGCCAAGATAGTAGTATGTATACAGTGTTTTGGGAGTGCTGAGGGAGGATACCTAATTTACAGTTGGTTTGGGAATACTCTGGAGTCAGGAGAGATTTGTTGGAGAAGTGCCTCTGAGATGAGGCTCAAGTAGGAATTATGTAGTGAGGGAAAAAAGAGAAGTACTTGTACAAAAGCAGGAAGTAGAAAGAGAAACCGGCTCTCAGAATTACAAATAGTTTACCATTTGTAGAACTAAAGGTGTAAGTGGCTGGAAATAGGTTGGCAAAGACAGATTCCTGAAAGGCCTCATAGGTACTTGCACTTTATTATAGAAACACTGAAAACTTCAAAAAAAAAAAAAAAAAAAAGGAGGGCCATGCCCAGACTTTTATTCTGGAAAGAGCATCTTATAGCAGTGAGCTGAAACAGAATTACTTTATTAGGGAAACATTAGTCACCGATTTTAGCTCATAATTTTATGTCTCAATATAGATATTTTTTCCTAAACCTGTGTCAATTTTTCTTGAAATTTTTAGGATTTTATTTTTAAAAAACTTATGTAAAACATATACATGGTTTGAATCTGATGATTCATTTCAGACCTTGTTCCCTCTACTCTTCCCTCTGTCCCACCCTCTGTAGTTAACCATTTTTAACTTAATTGTTGGTTTATCTTGCCATTATTCTTTTTTTTAAAAATATAGGCAAATATGTATGTTTTTCCATTATACAAAGGAAGCATAGTATAAAACATTGCTTTGTATTTTGGATTTTTTTTTAATTAAAAAAAAAAATTTATTTTTAGTCTTTATTTACTTTTGAGAGACAGAGTGTGAGTAGGGGAGGAGCAGAGAGAGAGGGAGACACAGAATCCGAAGCAGCTCCAGACTCTGAGCTGTCAGCACAGAGCCCGACGTGGGGCTGGAACCCACGAACCGTGAGATCATAACCTGAGCCAAAGTCGGACGCTCAACCGACTGAGCCACACAGGCTCATGTATTTTTTTTTTTTTTTTAATTTAACTATATCCTGGAGATTGTTCTGTGACAGTATGTAAGATATTTCTTACTTAATCTTTGTATATATTCTTAATCCTACAAAAAGCAACTAAATAAAATAAATTCTTTGTGCTTCTAATGCATAAGGTGAAGACATTCTATAATAAATCTGTGTCATTAGAGTAACCTAGATTCAGGCTGTTTGCTTTTATCTCCATCCAGAACTACTTCTACCTGAAGAGTATGAAAGGAAATATTCCCACTTTCACTTAGAGTTTTGTTATATTAACAAGGAATTTTGACCAGCCATTCATCTGGAATGGCTAATCAAGACATAATCAAAAATATAGGCCCATGATAGTCCCCCAAATTCAGTCATTCTCATGTGTCTGCTTTTCAAGTATCTATTGAGCACCCTCATTGTGTAAGGTGCTATTGTTAGGTACTCTGGAAAAAATAAATGGTATCCTCAAGAAGCTTACAAGAAATCACAGAGATACCCCTCTGCTTCATACTCCTTTTCTGTCAACTGCACTTTTTTCTCAGTGTTCCCCAATTACTTTTCTTAGACTTGCTTGTATCTTCAGTGCTCCCCATACGCCTGGATCTGTTATCTTAAAAATAGCACACAGAACAGCATTTATTGGTAGATATGACTGTCATCTCTCCATACCAAGTTAGAGGTTCTTTTAATGGTAAAACTTAGTCTTTCCCAGTCTAATAACATACCTCTTAGTAAAATTTATTGAGTAAATGAGTTATCTCTTAGTGGGTTAATGGAGAAACAAAATTCTGTGTCAGGAAAAATATCTTCTTACTATTCTTGCTGAAATTTCTCAGAAGGGACCTGAGTAAAATATGGGTAAGTGGGGTTTGTTGTTTGCTTATTTATTAATTAAAAGGCATTGTGTTGTTTTTGATCTCTGAGCCATGTGACCATTGGTTAGAAATTGTGGCAAAAGTGATCTTAGTATCACAGCCATTAAAAGGCAAATTTTGCTTACTGTTTTCTGTGAAGAAAAACATTTATTCCTCTAGATTCCCAGATTTTAAAAATATGCATATGTTCACACTTTGAGCATTTTAATTTATATCTAACTTTTGGAATCAAAAGTCTTCTTTCATATTTTTATGTCTCTGTTTCCATGTGAATACTAAACTCCTTGCTCTAGAAAAGGAGATATTACTTTTATAAATGAATTACTTTTAATATTGCTATTTCCCTAGAGTAATACCTCCATCTGGTGGTATTTCTGAAAATTACAGCAGAGGACATGAAGTTGAATTTAGCCGTGTTGTGTATACACAAGCTATATTACCTGTCGTTTGTCATAAAGTCTGGTGAAATTATATCAAAAGCTGAGTCTATTATGTGTGTAAAAAATTTAATGCCCTAGTTTTCAACAATTCATATGTAAATACTTTGTGAATAAACGGCCTTGGAAATAATAGTAATTTACACAATCACCTGTTTAGGCCAGACCATTTCTAGGTTACTTTGGACTGAAAATTAGTATTAGGAAAAAAAGGTAGTTTCTCAGTGAACTGTTAATTGTTTTCATAAGTGCATATACAGAGTTTAAGAAAGATTGTGAGAATTTACTATTATTTCATATTTACTGCTGTGGAACCATGACAGATTCAATGATTTCTTCAGAGAAGCAATTACTGATTCTATCTTTCAGTAAATTGTATTTGATCATAGCTTAATATCAATAAATTATTTTCCCCTGGAATGAAAGAACATAGATATAAATTTGAAAATAAGTAGAAGATACAAATTTTTTTCTAACTGTGACTGTGAGAATTTTCAGGATGTGTATCCTTTTTTTTCACACAATTTCTACATTATATTTACTATGGTTAAATATTAAATAGCCTTTTAAGGATAAGGATTATGCCTTCAATTTCTTGTTTTCCCAAGTTCGTAGCCCAGAATTCTGTAATTTGATAGATTTTGCTCATTATCTTTGAGAAAGATTGTGGTCTGATTGCTTATGTTTTTGCCAAAATTGTACTAAATTTATCAAGTACGTCAGTTACTATAGATTAACATTAATTTTTTTTTTCTATTTGTTTGGCTGTAGAAAGTTGAAATATGACATACAATTTAATGCTTTGGGGCTTTCTGCTGACTTAAGGAAAATTAAATTCCTAATAAATTTTGGTCGAAATCTGTTTATTTTCAAATTGTAGCCAGTCGGATGATGATTCTGGGTCAGCTTCAGGCTCTGGATCTGGTTCAAGTTCTGGAAGCAGTAGTGATGGAAGCAGTAGCCAAACAGGTAGCAGTGACTCTGAATCTGGATCTGAATCGGGCAGTCAGTCAGAGTCTGAGTCAGACACTTCCCGAGAAAACAAAGTCCAAGCAAAACCACCGAAAGTTGATGGAGCTGAGGTAATAAATACAATATCCTGAAAGGTAGATTTCTTGTACTACTTTGGGAAAATTTATAACATTGGTTTATAGCATTCTTAATCTAGCTTTTAGAAAACATTAATTTTAAACACTGAAATTACTTTCAGTGATTCTTAAACTTGTGGTTAAATATCTCAAAAATGGTTAATTGGCTTGGAAGAGAAGCTGTCAAGCAAGTACAAAATAAACACACAAATACAACTTTCTAATGCATAAACTGAATTTCATAAATATTTATTGTTTCATGGATAAAAATTAAAGGCTTTGTGAGGTCTTTCTGTTAATCTTAGTGTGTCTGATCTCTCCTTTCAAGATCTTCAAAGGAGATACTTTGTTGCTAATAGCAGGCGAATCTAATCGATTTGCTTCCTTGAAGATACTTGGTAGATAGGCTAAGGGTCCCTCTGAACAAAGCTTCTGTAAGATTTACTAAAACCTGTCTATACCTCATAATAGAATACAGTAGTGTTACTTAGAGTGTCAGTCATGATAAGATGGTTGGCCAGGATATACATTAACACACTTCTTTTATGGAGGCAGTCTTGTTATCTAATAAATAAAAAGTTCGTTGAACTGAAACTGCTTAGTGACATAGTTTATTTGCATTCTGACACAAGCTCTTCATCTTCACATCAATTAAAAAACTGGGCACTTTTTGAGTAGCACTGGTGTCACATATTGTCACTTTGTTTTTTGAAAATAATATTCCACATCAAAGAATATGTTGATTAATATTGTTTGTCTCAGCACACCATAAGTTTTTTTATATGCAACTAAGCTCAGAAGTTTAATTGCTATAATACCGTATTACATATAATGTAAGGAAAATAGTCTGAATTTATTATTTGGAGGCAGTGAAAATGTTCAGTAATTTAACCTTGTTAAAATTTTTTTCAAAACTTCATCCTTCACTAGTTCATATTTCTTTTTATGATAGTTTTGGAAATCTAGCCCTAGTATTCTGGCTGTTCAGAGATCTGCAATGCTCAAGAAGCAGCAGCAGCAGCAGCAGCAGCATCAAGCTTCATCTAATAGTGGATCAGAAGAGGTGAGTTTTCATTATGAAAGCTCTTATTTTAAAAGTAGATATAATGTGCCATCATTTAATTAGGTGTAGATATTTATGAAATTATTAGAAATAGTAAATGTTTTGAAAGGATAAGGAAATAACTATGTTTATATGTATCAAGAGCCTCGAAGTATCAATATACTGCTATCCAATAATTCCAATTTTAGGAATTAATCCAAAATAACCAGTGAAAGTGTATGTGCATTTGTGCATCACAGCAAAACTGGAAATAAACTAAATGTGAATACTATGTGCACAGATATACACATTTGTCTATTAAACCATATTTGTTACTCATATTGAATAACAGAATTCTCAATATGTTTTTAAGAATACAGGCTACAGCTTTAAACAGTATAGTTCCTATGCACACAAAAGCACACCTGCATATTTGCATGGAAACATTTAGGAAGAACTATATCAAAAGCTGTCTAGGGACACCTAGGTGTCTCAGTCGGTTAAGTATCCGATTTTGGTTCAGGTCATGATCTTGTGCCTGGTGGGTTTGAGCCCTGCATCATGCTCTGTGCAGACAGCTCAGTGCCTGGAGCCTGCTTCAGATTCTGTCTGTCTGTCTGTCTGTCTCTCTCTCTCTCTCTGTCTCTGTCTCTGTCTCTGCCCCTCCCCTGCTCATGCTCTGTGTCTCTCTCTTTCTCTCAAAAATAAATAAACTTAAAAAAAAAATTAAAAGAAAAAAAAGCTAATGGGGAAGAAAAATACTGAATCAAAATTTGACATACCAACAATTAGAATTCCTTTTGAAGGCCATACTAAGCAACAATAATGGTCTCTAAAGATAGTGGATTGTAATGTTTTCTTAATTTTAGTGGCTGTTGTAAATTTGTAATAAAGATGTTATTAATTACTTTATGTGCTAATGATATAAATATAACATGGGAAAAAAGCTTTACAGTTAGTGTTATTAGCAAAGTGAATGTTAAATAGTATGACAAGCAAAAATTTGATATCATGGTCAAATTCTAATCATTAATAGCATTGACCTTGGTTTTTTTTTTTTCTCTGTAGGATTCTTCAAGCAGTGAAGATTCTGATGACTCATCAAATGAAGTCAAAAGGAAAAAACATAAAGAGTATGTTATTTTGTTCAATTGATCATTTTCATATCAGGAAGACCCTATTGATTTTGTGTTTCTTTTATGAAAAATTATTGCCAGAAGTAGACTTTTGTAAATTCTTGGCTCATGACATTTTATTAGGTTAACTTAAACCATTAATCCATAACATTTATCTTTCTGTGAGGACCTGAGATTTTTTTGTGCCACTTGTTTATTGTCTGTGATCCCTCTCTCCAGAGGGGTGTTTTTAAACTCAAGAGATCCGGGGGTGCCTGGGTGGCTCAGTCAGTTAAGCGTCCAACTTCGGCTCAGGTCATGATCTCATGGTCCATGAGTTCAACCGCCGCGTCAGGCTCTGTGCTGACCGCTCAGAGCCTGGAGCCTGCTTCAGATTCTGTGTCTCCCTCTCTCTCTGCCCCTCCCCCGTTCATGCTCCGTCTCTCTCTGTCTCAAAAATAAATAAACATTAAAAAAAAAACCAAAACTCGAGAGATCCGCCTAGTCATAGTATCAGAAAATATTAATAACTTGGGAAACCTACATAGAAATGTAGGACCAGTGGATGATGAATAGTGGGTATTTCTGTTAAATTTTTGTTAATAGCTATCTTACTTTTAATCTGCATGTGAAATTTACTTTCCTGTAGAACTCATTTAGAGACTCACTATAATTTCCTCAAGATCTTGACCTGGAACGTGTTTGAGTACTTCAGATTTTCACTTATTTAGATGGTCTGGGTTTTTTTTTGTTTTTTGTTTTTAAGTTTATTTATTTATTTTGAGAGAGTGTGTATGTACATGCATGAGCAGGTAAGGGGCAGAGAGGGAGAGAGGAGAGAGAGAATCCAAGCAGGCTCCATTCTGTGAATGCAGAGCCTGACATGGGGCTCAATCCCGTGAACCATGAGATCATGACCTGAGCCAAAATCAAGAGTCAGACACTCAACCGACTAAACAACCCATGTGCTCTTGGTCTGAGTTTTTTTCTCCCTTGTTTTGTCAAAAATACTGTTCGATTGTCTATGTCTTATTTTTCTACTTTCCTTGGCTGTCCTGCAGTTTTACTTTGGTATATCTACCTTTGGATTTGTTATTTATTTGTTCCACTTTATTCACTCCTGTTACACATCTTTAACATGAAGATTCCTATCTTTTATTAGTTTCTGAAAATCCAGTCATTGTATCCCTGGACATTTTCTCATTTTGTAAATATCCCTGGTACTACTTTAATATATATCTTTTTTACTGGATTGTGTCTGTGGTAGATATCTATTGGATCATCCATCTTCTGTGTAAATCTTACTGTATCCTGTTTTTTATCCCTTTATTGCTGTGTTACATCCTGGCTAATTTCCTCAGATCTGTCTACTGGTTTACTAGAAGTTTACTAGTTTACATTTTCAACTACTGTGTCTCATCAGCTCTATAACTCTTCCGCTGAGTTAGTAATTTCTAAACTTGGCATAGGTGCAGGCAAGGACTATTTTTAAAACTAGTGATTTGGGATGATGGGTAGGTTTGGTTAGGTATAAAGGTCACAATGTGTATTATAAGAAATATGGAGACATTTTCATATATTTTACCTATTTGTTGCTATTTCTAGTGTGCATACTCTCAAAAGATCTCAAGATAAAAAAGGGATTACTTCCCTGTTACGGTTTTACCATGAACCAGATTTTATCATATGTGCTTGCTTATGGAACCCTTAGCATAGTCATAATTGATGCTTGAGGTACAGAGCAGTGGAGTAGAAGAGTAGCTGTGAGACTAGTTAGGGCATATATATATAAGAATTTAATGTGTATCTTCCACTTGAAGTTGATATTATAGCAGAATATTAATGTGTACATCCAGTAATTTTTCTCTACATGTTTACTAGAATTGAATAGACTGAGTATAAACTCAAATTAGCAATAAAGCTAAGATAATAATTGAATGTTGGTTAAAATGCACTAGTTTTTTTTCTTTATTACATTTTTCTATACTGAGTATATTTTAGGTTTCTTTATGAACATGTATTACTTTAAAAATAAGTTCCAGGGTGTGTTTTTTTTTTAAGTTTACTTATTTATTTTGAGAGAGGGACAGCGAGCGTACGTGAGGAAGGGGCAGAGAGAGGGAGAGAGAGGGAATCTCAAGAAGATTCCTCACTGTCAGCGCAGAGCCCAATGTGGGGCTCAGACCCATGGACAATGAGATCGTGACCTGAGCTGAAGTCCGATGCTTAACCAACTAAGCCACCCAGGCGCCCAGAGTGTATATTTTTAAAAATCACACTCTCCAGAAAATTAAAATGAAAGAGATTAGAATCTTTTTTTTTATGAGAGAGCAAGTATAATTATACAGGATTTTCAAAATTAAACCCTTTGACTCTTTAAATTATCTTTCCATGTTTTCATTCGTAGTGATAATCAGAATAACATTTACTTATTTGCCACTCATTGAGGTATAACTAAATGATTAACAAAACCCTGGAGTTATAGGAGAACTGTATGAAGAATATTTTCCAGCATTTTTTTATTCTACACACATTTTAATATGTTAGTGTAAATGAAAGCAGCAATTTTTTTATATTAACTAAAACATAATTTGATTTTTTTTGTACTTTTATAAGAGGTAAAATGTGCTATACAATATAAGGATAAATAAACATACTTTGTATATTCTGTATACAGTGAAGATTGGCAAATGTCTGGGTCAGGATCTCCATCTCAATCTGGCTCAGATTCAGAATCTGAAGAAGAAAGAGATAAAAGCAGTTGTGATGAAACAGAATCTGATTATGAGCCAAAAAACAAAGTTAAAAGCAGGAAACCTCAAAATAGGTAAGTATAGTTCTCAGTTTCATGCTGGAAATTGTTGGTTACAGAGATACTCTTTTTGTATATAGTGTCGCATGTCTTGTTTTATGCCATTGTTTCTGTAAAACACCTCTATCTCTTGGTCTTCCTTAGATCTAAGGCAAAAAATGGAAAGAAAATTCTTGGACAAAAAAAGAGACAGCTTGATTCATCTGAGGAGGAGGATGATGAAGATTATGATAATGATAAAAGAAGTTCTCGTCGCCAAGCAACTGTCAATGTTAGCTATAAAGAAGATGAAGAAATGAAAACAGATTCCGATGACCTACTGGAAGTCTGTGGAGAGGATGTTCCTCAACCTGAGGAAGAGGAATTTGAAACAATAGAACGTTTTATGGATTGTCGGATTGGGAGAAAAGGAGGTATTTTCTTAAAAAACATATTTATTTGATTATTTCAGTGAGATTTACTAAAGTATTTCTTGAAGTTATTTCAGTTTTGAAAGTCAAGAGGGTGGCTTTTCTTCTGTTTTACTTGTTATAAACTATACTTTTCTTAGCCTGAGTATTTTCTCCCCACAAAAAGATCCATTTAACCTCACTTGACCTTACTTGATTTACTGCAGGTAATTAGAAAAAATTTTAACTTATGTATCAGAGTTTTTCTGTTATACCTCAATAATAGGTGTTATTTAGGTACTTTCAACTTTACAAATGGTTATTTCAAAATGTTTTTATGTAGGTTATTTTCAGTTATCTTGACATGCATTTTTTTTCTTTTCAGTTTTATTGAGATATGACGTAGAACGTTGTATAAGTTTAAGGTGGACATCATAATGACTTACATATATTGCAAAATGATTACCGCAATAAGTTTAGTTTCTATTTATCCATCATTTCATATAGGTAGAATAAGAAAAAAAAATTTTGTTATGATAATTTAGAATCTGTTCTCTGAGCAGCTTTTAAATATACCATACAGCAGTGTTAACTGTGGTCATTATGTTGTACTTTATATCCCCAATACTTACTTATTTGTCTTATAACTGGAAGTTTGTATGCATCTACATCATTATCCCCCCCCCCCCCCCCCGGTTGCCCCCCCAACCTACATCCACTCGCTGCCTCTATTAACTACAGTTCTGATTTCTTTTTCTATGAGGTTTTGTTTGCTTTAAATTACATGTATAAGTGAGATTATACAGTGTTTGTCTTTGACATTTCACTTGGAGTAATGCCCTCAGTGGTGTTCTACATTGTTGCAAATGTCAGGATTTCCTTCTTTTTTGTAGCTGAATAGTATTCTATCGTGTGTGTGTGTGTGTGTGTGTGTGTGTGTGTGTGTGTGTGTGTGTGTATCTCACATTTTCTTTATCTTTTTGCCTGTTGATGGATACTTAGGTTGTTTCCATGTCTTGGCTATTATAAATAAAGCTGCATTGAACATGAGGGCTGCAGATATCTCCAACATAATGATTTTGGACATGGCAGTTTTTAAAGATGATTTTTCATTATTTTATTTGTAGTTATCAGGCTGCCAGTCATAAGTTGTTATAAATTGCTGTATGATCTTAGGTGTGTCACTGACTTTTAACCTTGTTTTTTCTAATTTTAAAACTGAGGAGATTAAATTAGATGTTTCTGTTCTAAAATGCAGAGTTTCTTTTATGTGTGTGTAATACAATTTTACTTAAATTCTTGTACCCTGATATTTTGCCTATTTAAAAGAGAACTGGGGTGCCTGGGTGGTTCAGTTGGTTGGCCTACAGACCTCGGCACCAGATAATGGTGAGGCATGTGGGTGGCTCAGTCAGTTAAGTGTCCGACTTTGGCTCAGGTCATGATCTCACAGTTCATGGGTTTGAGCCCCACGTCGGGCTCTGTGCTGACAGCTTAGAGCCTGGAGCCTGCTTCAGATTCTTTGTGTCCACCTCTCTGCCCCTCCCTTGCTTGTGCTGTGTCTCTCTCAAAAATTAATAAACATTAAAAGAAAAACATCAACAAAATAAAATAAAAAAATAAAAGAATATATTTTTCTATTTATATTGAATTTTTGAGTTGAAGGAAATAAGCTTATAACTGAATTATATGGAATGTATCGTGCTTTCTTTTTCAGCTACTGGTGCTACTACAACCATCTATGCAGTTGAAGCAGATGGTGACCCAAATGCAGGATTTGAAAAAAACAAGGAACCAGGAGAGATCCAGTATTTAATTAAATGGAAAGGATGGTCCCATATCCACAATACTTGGGAGACAGAAGAAACCCTTAAGCAGCAGAATGTTAGAGGAATGAAAAAATTGGATAATTACAAGAAAAAAGATCAGGAGACAAAAAGATGGTAAGTGTTTTATATTACACTTAATTTTTTAGCAGTTCAAAGGTTATTACTAAAGTTTTGTTAATAAGGAATACATAGTCAAGAATCCCGTAATAACCTAAAATAATTATTTATAGACTTACTGTATTGCACCTCAAGGTAAAACTTTTTAGAAACAGCCATATCTAAATTTCTCCTTGGTGACGGTCATGTAGAATGTGTGTCATATATAATGTAAATATATATGCGTGTAATGTAAATATAATATAATATACAATGTAAATATAGCTTACACATTTTTAAAATTAAAAATTAATGATGCTTCACTTTATTTCTATTTCAATTACTCCCTTATTCAACTGAGTCATATTTAGATGAGTGGCAAAATGGGAGATTTTGTGCTATAGAGAGTGTGGGGGGGAATGGGTTATTTAGAGGAGATTTTTAAGTCTAATTCTGGATTAAAATAATTTTTCAGGTTGAAAAATGCTTCTCCAGAAGATGTGGAATATTATAATTGCCAGCAAGAACTTACAGATGATCTACACAAACAGTATCAAATAGTGGAACGAATAATTGGTTAGTAATAAATGATTCTAATTAAACTTTTATCTTTCCATGCTTGAAATCAGAAAAAATAAATAAATTTACTATTTATACAGCAAATACAGTAGCTTAGTCTTACTGTAATAGGGTAGTATAAACCAGATGGCTAATTTTTGCTTGTGGTGTTGTTTTACCAAAAATTAGTCCTTGGATAAAATTCATTGTAAAAATAAATAAATAACCTGATTTTTCTCACAGCTCATTCCAATCAGAAGTCAGCAGCTGGTTATCCCGATTATTATTGCAAATGGCAGGGCCTTCCATACTCAGAGTGCAGCTGGGAGGATGGAGCCCTAATTTCCAAAAAGTTTCAAGCATGCATAGATGAGTATTTTAGCAGGAATCAATCAAAAACCACTCCTTTTAAAGATTGCAAAGTGAGTATTGTTTGAAATTTGTAATTGTTGAGAATAGTATATATGCATCATAAAAATATTACAAGCTCAAATAAAGAATGGATCCTGCCTGATTTCAGATAGGCTGAGAGAGAGAGAACTGCTTGGTTGGTAGGTCTTACAGGAAATGGTGTTCCTGTAATATGTGGTCTTAGATGTGGCACTGTCTTTTCGCCCTGGTGAGTGAAACTACATCAGTAAGATGATAAATTGGTGGTGGTGTTGTGAAGAGTGGCTTGGGGAGACCAAATAGGAAAATTTCCTGGAAAATAGGTATATATATATGTATGTTTGGTTTAAAAGATAGGGAGTATTTTCTTTGAAGGTAGGAAAGAAAAAGAAGGATGTACCCATAGGAAAAAAGTTAGTACCTAAGATTACCTTGCTTTAATATAGGATGTTTATACTTAAAGTGATTATTAGCAATAGTTTTGAGGATCTATATACTAGTAAAACTTGTTTTCTTATTACAAGATTGAATTAAGTTGATAATGGTAATTAAGAAATCAGAAATTTAAGCCAGTTGTATGGTTTATTTCTGGGTCAGGGCTGCAGCAGCAGTTAATTGAATGAATTTAACATAGGTTTTGTTTGTGAACTATGTGAGACCCCAGGTATTTCAGCCAGAACTTATTTCTATCATTTTTTGTCCAAAAAGGGCAAAATATTTCACTATACTTTGTTATAGTAATAGAAAACTGTCTTTCGATGAATCCTGAGATAACATCTTGAGTCATGGAATTTCTGATTTTGATGATTTGAGATGAAATGTCAAAATTTATGGTAAAAGCTGAGATTTTCATGTCTTAAAATAATTTCCCACATTTAATGGTTCTTATTAACATTTATTTCTACTAAAGGTATTAAAACAAAGGCCAAGATTTGTAGCCCTAAAGAAGCAGCCATCCTACATTGGAGGACATGAGAGTTTAGAATTAAGAGATTATCAACTGAATGGTTTAAATTGGCTTGCTCATTCTTGGTGCAAGTAAGTATATTTTGAATTATCTGTTTAATTTGAGAGCATACGAATTTTACAAGTAGAGGATTTGGAAAAGATTTCCACCAACATGAAGGGTAAAGACTGGTTTTTATATGCAGGTTTTCAAATTTCCTTAGTATATAAATAATGCTTATTATATACTAAGAAGAAGATCCAGTGGAGTTTGAGGTTTAACCTGTTTGCTGCAGTACTCCATATTGAACTTAAAATCAGCATACATATATATATTTCTATCCCACAGTCCTGGACTCTTTCTCTTCCAGTTATTTCTAATATTTAGGCCTCTTCCCCTGCCCCCCCCCCCCCCCCACCCCGGCCCTGCCCTGTGTTTCTTGTTCTATTCTTGGCAATATAGGTAACCCTAGGGTGCAGATTTTTTGTATTTAAATTTTACTGTAGCTATAGTTTATCCTGCTGTATATTTTCTTTCTGCTAATTTTTTTACTTATTTAATATGTCTGGACTCTATCACTTGTAGATTGTGTTCTTGGCTGCATAACTGATTAAAAATAATACGTTAATCTTTAAGCTTCTTTTGTACTAAAATGGTAAACTTTGTCCACTTAAACTATTACAAAGGCCTTTATTTACATTTATTATTTATAGGTAATAAAAGTGGTATATTGTTTGTATACCTGTCAGACTTATTTTAACTGTTCATATAAATTTGTACATAGGTTATGAAAAAAAGTTTCTTTACAAATTTGAATCTTTATTGCATACGTAATTTTTGTTTTTACTTTGTAGAGGAAATAGTTGCATACTTGCTGATGAAATGGGCCTTGGAAAAACAATACAGACGATCTCATTTCTCAACTATTTGTTTCATGAGCATCAATTATATGGACCTTTTCTGTTAGTAGTACCACTCTCCACTCTTACTTCCTGGCAAAGGGAAATTCAAACATGGGCTTCTCAGATGAATGCTGTGGTCTATTTAGGTGACATTAACAGCAGAAATATGGTAAGTTGTTTCTCCACAAATATAGAAATCTAGATATACTTGTCTTTCAGGATAGGTATTGTATGTGTCTTTGTAGTCTTAATTTTTAGAGTAAAACTTGCCACAAGTAAGTGCTCAATATGTGTTTAATTGGCTGAATACTAAAAGTCAATTTTCAGTTGAATGTTACTTTATGTAATAATTTTTTCTCCTAATTTGTTATGGAAAATTTCAGATACACATGAAAGCAGACAGAAGAGTATAATAAACCTCCATGTTACTCATCTCCAGCTTCACAGTTTTTTAATGCATTGCCAGTTTTGTTTCCTCCCAGATATTGTGAAGCAAACCTGAATATCATTTCATCCATAAATGCCATGTTATTAAATGAATTAATCACTTATGTTTTGTTAAATGAGAACTTCCTTTAGTGGAAAATGTGTAAGAAAAATATATCTGCTATTTTTTGTAGGTTCTGATATGCTGTGGCATTTACATTTTATTTATAAGTAAGATTAGTGCAGCTTGTTAGGCATTGTTAAGAATAAAATGATTTTTAACGAAAATCTAAATAAAATAATTAAAATGATTTTATTACATAAACATACATTTTTTGTGTGTATTTTGAACAGATTTTATTTTAGATATTCAAGTACAAGTATACTTTTCATAATGATTATCTTAAAATTATCTTTAAAATTTATTGATAGATAAGAACTCATGAATGGATGCATCCCCAGACCAAACGGTTAAAATTTAATATACTTTTAACAACTTATGAAATTTTATTGAAGGATAAGGTATGTATTACCTATGGTTTTCTGTTTGGTGTATATCCATTTTTCCTTTACCATGTGTTGTGGATAGGATGAGAAGATAACTTAAATCATGGGTCAGCAGACTGCATCCTGTGGGTCAGATCTGGTTTATTTTTTATGACCTTTGAATTAAGAATATTGTTTACATTTTTAGTGGGTGTAAAAACCAAAGAATATGCAGCACAGGTCACCACACATTTGTCTGCACAAGCTAAAATACTTCATGTGAGTCTTTACAGGAAAAGTTTGCCAACTGCTGACTTATATATGCGACGAGTTTGGCATAGTGCTTTGATTTGTAAGATCTTTGAAAGAGGAGGAGAATACCTAAAAGGATTAAGCTACCCATGGATGAAGCATTGTACTAAATGCTTAATAGATGTTGTCTTATTTAATTCTTTATAGTTAATATGTCAAGTAATTCTAATCTATTATATAAGATCCTGCTGTCATCTCTACTTTATTGGAAAGAAAAATCATGTCTCAAAGTGGTTATTGAGCTTGTCTCTTGGATCATGCAACCAGTAAATAGTAGAATCTGGCCTGTCTCTGTTTTAAGTCAGAGACCCATATTAATATACACAGATCCACAGTGTTTAAAGGTCATACAGTGAATTATTCCTACACTTGGAGTAAAGACACTTCCAAATTTACATCTTACTTTCTCCAGATTGACACTAATAGAAGCTTCTGCCCTTCGGCTAAAAATCTTTTGTAAAAATGTTTAACTGTTTTAAATGATAGTTATCATTTAATTTTTTAAATTTTTTCTCTCTCTCTTTTTTTTTAGAATGTGTATGCTATTATGCTCTGTTTTCCAGTGGGTGAATTAGTCATGGAGGGAACTGTATTTTGCATGTTGAGTTACTTGATTTGAAGATTCCAATAAATCTTGAAATAATACGTAGTTTTTATCTGAAAACAAGACAAAAGCATGTTCTCAATTTTAATTTGCCTCAGTTTAATAATTTGAATTTCACTTTTCTCTTAAAACATTAACTGTGTTCTTCTGTTCATTTTAAGGCATTCCTTGGAGGTCTGAATTGGGCGTTTATAGGTGTAGATGAAGCACATCGATTAAAGAATGATGACTCTCTTCTGTATAAAACTTTAATAGACTTTAAATCCAATCACCGTCTCCTTATTACTGGAACTCCTCTACAGAACTCCCTTAAAGAGCTGTGGTCTTTGCTACATTTCATTATGCCAGAAAAGTAAGATAAGTTAGGATATGCAATTTTAATGTTAGTTTTGAATGTTAAGCTTAGCAAGAAAATATTAGTATAGGTAATAAGGTCTGTAAGAAGTATTAATTGTCCTTGAACATTAGATTACAGATTTTTAAGAAGGAAGAAAAAAGGGGGGCGATGCAGCATTTCACATTTCTAATAATATTTTAACTTTTCAAATTTGTAAATAAATAAGCTTGAGTCATGTGTAATAAATTACAACAGTTGATTCTGCCCATGTTCAAAATATACTTTGCTTGAAAAACAAACAGTATCATTCTTAGTACTTAATATTAACAATAACAACAGTAATAAGGTACTGGTAATCCCTTTTTCTAAATGGGGAAAACTAGACTAGCTAAGGATAAATAACTTGTCTAAGATCACAAAATTGCTCTCTTTCATAGATTCAGAACTTTAATATATTCTTTGAGAAATATTTTAGTGACAATTCTGTACTTGAAAATATTTTATTTAATATCTTTAACTCCAGGAGAATCCTAATTTTCATAAAATAACCTATTTTTCACCTTTATGTAGATATAAGATGGATTTCTTGGGAAGGATAGTCCTTAGAAGTGACTAATGTTAGCTAGTCTTTTCCTGAAAGTCTATATTTTGCTTATATGTGACTACCCTGAAAATTTTCATATGTAGTATGACTTTTTCAGTGATTTTTCCATTTTCTTAAATTTTTAAGGTTTTCTTCCTGGGAAGATTTTGAAGAAGAACATGGAAAAGGCAGAGAATATGGTTATGCAAGCCTCCACAAGGAGCTTGAACCATTTCTGTTACGCAGAGTTAAAAAAGATGTGGAAAAATCTCTTCCTGCCAAGGTTGAGCAGATTTTAAGAATGGAAATGAGTGCTTTACAGAAACAGTATTACAAGTAAGCTGTAAACAGAGCACATGTTCTGGACCTTTAATTCTAAATAATCGCCCTATCCTTGTCTCATGGAGGTGCTGTCTCTCCTCCCAGTAGGGTCTTAGAGCAATAACAATTCTTGAATATTAAAATAGGTTTATATTATGACATATTGAAGCAAAGAGAGATCAACTTGTCCAAGATAACAGGTAACCTAAGATTAATTAAATCATCATTAATTGCATTTGTCTACTTTATGCTCTTTTAACATACATAGGGTTTGTTAAATATTAGTTAATATTGACTACTTAAGTGTTAGTGATACTAAGGCATTATTATATAATTATGATAGTTACATAATTGACAGAGGTAGAGGCCAGAAAAAGAAAGTTTTAGGACACACCCTCTTTTTTCCCCCATGTGGAAGAATATTGATTGCACTTTAGATAAATTATATATGTCGGAGCACCTGGATGGCTCAGTTAAGCATCCGACTCTGGCTCAGGTCATGAACTCTCAGTTTGTGAGTTTGAGCCCCACGTCAGGCTTTGTGCTGACAGCTGGGAGCCTGGAGCCAGCTTCAGATTCTCTGCCCCTCCCCTTGCTCATGCTCTGTCTCTCGTTCTCAAAAATAAACATTAAAGAAAAATTATGTATGTCAGAACTATACATAATGTTTCAAAGAATCAAAAAGAGAATATTTATCCTAATATCTGTTTAAACATTTAATTGCATAAAATCCATGGCTACCTGCGTTTGGATTTTCAGAAATTTATGATAAAACTGTAAGTGCCATACATAAAAAAAACACATTCATTGCATGAATTTTAGGTTTGTATTATGGAAAATCTCAAGCATATACAAAAAGAGGATGACATAATAAACCCCCAACACTCAGCTTTGTTTTCAATTCAGATAGCCAGTCTTATTTTATCTCTAGACATTCCCATTTCCTATCATTTTGAGGCGAATCAGAGATAAATTATTCCAAGTTCCTTCAAAGACTAACCTTATAAAAATGAAGAAAATAAAAGGTGGTAGAAGACAAAGTACATCATAATGAGAGGAAATGTTACATAGTTATATAAATAGTTTGGAGTAATAAAATCTACCTATAATTTTTCTACAAGTTGTAATTGTAGTGTGTTAACTGTAATTTAGAGAAGGCATTGTGGTTAAACCAGGTATGCTCATGAGGTTTTTTTATAAGTCTACGTATTGGTTGCCTAATATACTAAGATTTGTTGGAAGGTTAATATAGATAATAGTTAACCATTAAAAAAATTTTTTTTTAATGTTTATTTTTGAGAGAGAGAGAGGGGGACAGAGCGTGAGTGGGGGAAGGGCAAAGAGAGAAGGAGACAGTGTCAAACAGGCTCCAGGCTCTGAGCTGTCAGTACAGAGCCCGATGCGGGGCTTGAACTCACGAACCATGAGGTCATGACCTGAGCTGAAGTCAGACGCTTCACTGAGCCACCCAGGTGCCCCGATAGTTAACCATTTTGAAGTAACTATGGGGGGAAAGGGATTAATACACTATACTCACTATGTTACATTAAGCCTTTACTGTATATTGATCGGATTCTCAGTCTTATGAACAAAGTTCACGAGTCTTCTGAACGATGTTTGGACCATAGTATATCCAGTTGTGAACTTCATAATGGTACAGTTTTGCTTTGGTGCTTGTTTTTTTTTTTTTTTTTTATGGTTTTAGAATTCATCCTGGTAATTGTTCTCCTAACCATCATTTTCATGGTATTTTTTTTCTTTAAACAGATGGATATTAACTAGGAATTACAAAGCCCTCAGCAAAGGTTCCAAGGGCAGTACCTCAGGCTTTTTGAACATTATGATGGAGCTAAAGAAATGTTGTAACCATTGCTACCTCATTAAACCACCAGATAATAATGAATTCTATAATAAACAGGAGGCCTTACAAGTAAGGATTTTTACTTTGTAGTAAAGCAAAATTCTAGAAATGTTTATTTCAGTTATAACTGAAAATGGCATGATGCTTTAATATATTGGTTAGAAGTTTTCTTTGGTTATGGTATATTAAATAATGGTGTTATTTTCTCTGTCTTTATTAAAAAAGCCTTCAGAATTATAATTTATACAATTATTTTGATCATTTTTCTAAAAATGGATTTGTATGGACTACCAAGAGTTATCCAGTAGAAATCCTTTAGTATATTCTTAAATGACAAAAATTCACATTATGATGCTGAATTTGTGATATGGCAAATGAAAGTTTTTTAATAAATATATATATATTTTAATGTTTCTTTATTTTTGAGCGAGAAAGACACCGCACGAGTGTGGGAAGGGCAGGGAAAGAGGGAGACACAGAATCTCAAGCAGGCTCCAGGCTCTGAGCTCTCGGCACAGAGCCTGACCTGGGGCTTGAACCCACGGACCACAAGATCATGACCCCAGCTGAAGTCGGATGCTTAACCCGTTGAACCACCCAGGCACCCCAAATGATAGTCTTAAGAAAGGCATCTTGAGCTTAGAGTTTACACTTCCTATTGCTTCTGGTAGACAGATGAGGTGTGAAGAGGGCCACAATTGCCATTCAACCACAGTAGTGCTTTAAAAGAGCTAGGTTCAGTGGCTGATACATATAAGTTAAAATCTGTTTTCTTTTAACCTTCAGCTGTTTAGTTGCTGCTGCTTTCAATGTATTGTTTTTCAGCTGAGATTTTTGGAGAAGTAGTGTAATAACTAGCAAATATAGTGAAACGCCCCCCCTTTCCCCAAAACACAGTGAAAACCTAGGTGCTAAATGGCAAGGAAAATTTTAGCTTAAATCGTAGATAAAAATGATCCTAGAAAAGGTTCTAGAAAATTTTGGAAACTGAAAAATAAACTTTTTCAACATTATAAAAATACAAAATCTCAATTTTCAATAATTAAAGAAGCTAAAGTTTTAAGTGGGGCATTTGTTTCATTTGGTTGATTCTTTGCACATGCTCACATGCTCTAACCATTGTAATTTATTGTTTCCTAGCACTTAATCCGTAGTAGCGGAAAATTGATTCTTCTTGACAAACTGTTAATTCGCCTAAGAGAACGAGGCAATAGAGTTCTTATTTTTTCTCAAATGGTGCGGATGTTAGACATACTTGCAGAATATTTGAAATACCGTCAATTCCCCTTTCAAGTAAGCATTTCATTTTTTCCTTTTTGTTGACAAATTTCATCGGATCTTTACAAAATTACCTGTGAAATTCTTGTGTAAATGAAGTATAGATTTTTTAATAAACTGTATTTTCAAGATAATATATCTCTGTTTTAAACATTTCTATTTGTCATTATTCCCTTTTTTCTTCTTGACCTTATATTTAGCAGCAAAGTAATTTTTCTATTCTCTAGTCTTTATTTTAATTTTGTATTTCTCTTCTATGCTCAAATGTAAATGGGCAGCCTTATGAATTAGGCTTTATTTTGAGGAAGGGAGAGAGAGCAGCCTTTGTGAATGTTACCAGGACTGCTGCAGATTCTTTTGCAGTGAAGGGGAGGGTGTGCTTTTTCCTGTGCTCACCCCCCCGACCCCCGTCTCCCTCCTTTCTCTGCAAGCAAAAACAGCTCCCTGCCCTCTGCAGCTTCTCCCCCCCCCCCCCCCCCCCCCCCAGTTCACCTCTCCGTGCCGTGTACCTGCTGAGTTCTGTAGTTTAGGTTGTGCAGATTGTTGTGTTAATCCTTAAATCAGTTTTCTAGGTGTGCAGGATGGTTTAGTGTTGATCTGGGTGTATTTCATGGATGTGAGACGCAAAAAAAAAGCTATGCTGTTCCCTCAACAACTTTTTATTCAGTGCCTGCTATGTGTCAGCCAATATCAGGACTGTTACAGATTCTGAAGAATAATATTCTCATAATTATTCTAATGCATAATTTACTGAATAAAACTTTCAGATGACTTTAGGGAAGGTATTAAAGACCAAAATGAGCTTATATTCCATCTATTCAGTGTTTATGTTGAAATCTATTCAGTGTAATTAAAGCTAGTATGAATGAGTGTTTAATGTTAGAGTCAGGTGCTAGTTTCAGTACTTTTCTAATAATTTATTTAATCCTTATTTAATCCTTTCTTGAACAGTGCCTAGAACATAGTGAACATTCACATAGCTAGTAAATGATGAATGTTAGTGCAGGCAATAAAATAGAAGTAGAATTATAATGATGAATCTCAACAGACATCATTTGAGGGACAGGTCTTTGGTGATATGAACGTGATTGAGAAATATATGGTCATTTAGGCTAGGGAAAAATATAGAAAAAAGTACTATTGTTTGATTTTCTTAACATCTTTATTGAGATGTGATTTCCATTCCATGCAATTAATTCATCCATTTAAAGTGTACAATTCAGTGATTTTTAATATATTCACAGAGTTGGGCAGCCATCAACACAATACATTTTAGAATGTTTTTATGACCTCAAAAAGAAACAGTACCCTATTAACTATCACCCTGTTTCCATTCCACCCCTCTATCCTTACCCCATTCCTGTGTTGGTTTGTTTTTAGACAAATTATTGTGTTTACATGGTCACACAAAACAAATAGTAAACAAGTGCTGGTAATTAGTTCTCTGCCCCTAATCCCTTCTCATTCCAGTATTATTTCCCAGAGAAAATTATTTTTAACATTCTTTTAGTTTAGATCATGCCTTAATAAATGATATACACTGGGTTTTCTTTTTTTGTTCTGTTTTGTTTTTTTAAATTTATTTATTGTGAAAGAGAGAGAGTGAGCAGCAGAGGGGCAGAGAGAGGGAGAGAATCCTAGGTAGGCTCCGTGCTGTCAGCACAGAGCCTGATGTGGGACTCAAAGTCATTCATCATGAGATCATGACTTGAGCCTAAATGAAGGGTCAGATGCTTAACCGACCGAGCCACCCTCCCTGGTGCCCTGATATGCCACTGTTTTTAAGAAGTTTTTACTAATAGTAATTTTTAGTGAAAATGAAACCAGTAGCACATTTAAATTTTTAAAAAATGTTTATTTATTTATTTTGAGAGAGACAGAGTGAGAACTGGGGAGGGACAAAGAGAAGGAGAGAGAATCCTAAGCAGACTCCACTCTACGTGGAGCCCATTCAGGGGATAGGGGTGGCTGGATCTCAGAACTGCAGGATTACTACCTGAGCCCAACTGAGCCCCCAGGCACCCTAAAATTTTTTTTTTAATTTTGGACATCAGCTAATGTTTAGTAAGCACTCAATATATATGCCAGACACTGTGGTAAGTGTTTTACTTTGTTCTCTCACTGAATCCTCTGAATTTTATGAAGAAAGTACTATTATGTTCATTACCTAAGAAAGAAACTGACAAGATGAAGTCAGATCACTTGCCCAAGGCACCCATGGATATTGAAGATACTCAGATGCAGGCTTTTTGACTCAAATCAGTTACTTTGAAACTTTAATCAGGGGCTTTGCTGTACCTCTTTTCTCAGAGTTTCTGATTTCAGTACACTCAGTAGATCTGGGATGGGGCTCAAAAATTTGCATTTCTAAGTTCTCAGGTGACAATGATGTTGTTGGTCCACTAACCACACTGGATTTCACCACTGTTTTTAAAACTGTGGACTGTAACCTGTTAATGGATCTGGGAATCAATTTAATGGGTTGTACCAACATTTTGAAAAAATGAAATAGATTTTAATATATGAGGCCATATCATGATACATGTGTCATGTAACTTGCTGTGGATGTACAGTTGTGTACTCATTCACATGTAAAATTTATTTCTTACAGTGAGACTCAGACACAATGATAGCCAATGCTATTTACTATTATTATCTGGGAAAATAGTCCTAATGGTTAAGAGCACAGACTCTATAGACAGAATGCTTGGGCATTGTTTTCTTGCCTAACAAGTACCTTCTACTCTTATAGTCTTAATGAAAGTAATGCCGCATTTTCATACTTAACTTCATAATTGATTTTAATACCTTTTTAAATATTTGATTCTGTTATGTGAAGTATTTTAATGTGTTTTATTTTAGAGATTAGATGGATCAATAAAAGGGGAGCTGAGAAAACAAGCACTAGATCATTTTAATGCTGAAGGATCAGAGGTATGAATGCTTTTAAAACTAAATAATTTTAGTCATAATTTTAGTAAATTATTTTTGTCATTACTGTTTTTTTAAAAAAACACTGACTTTTTTAAAAAAAGTCTTGTTAGCTAGTTTTACTTTCTAAATGAGGTTTTAAAATCAGTATTTTATGTTAATCTGAAGAATTTTGCCCTTATCAATACTGTTTCAGCATAGAACAGTTAATTTGCTTCTAAATAAATTATCCCATTTTCATTTAAAATTCATTGTAGATTTGGTGTTCATTATTTCCATGTATATTTGTATTTTGGAATCCTGTTGATTGATTTTGCTAGAGGTTTTTGTATTTTATTAGTATTTTTTAAAACTATCTTTCAGTTTTATTGGTAAAATACTTTTAAATTCAAAAAACCAGTTGTAAAATTCTCTTGCTGATTATTCATATTCACGGTTCAGAAGAATTTAAAGTTGAGCCTATTTATAATTTCTTACAGGATTTCTGCTTTTTGCTTTCCACAAGAGCTGGAGGTCTAGGAATTAATTTAGCCTCTGCTGATACTGTTGTTATATTTGATTCTGATTGGAATCCACAAAATGATCTTCAGGCACAGGCTAGAGCTCATCGAATTGGGCAGAAGAAACAGGTATTTTTTATTTTGTTTATTTTGCTTTTAGAATCTTTTTTTATGATTAGTGTTTGGAAGTGATTTTGGTTTATTCTCCTGGAAACCTCATCGGAACACAGTCATGTTGCTCTTTAACATGTAAAATACTAAGGAACTCAGATTTACCAAAATCACCTGTAAGGTTTGACAGAATTGAGGTAACTATGCCAAAATAGGATCATGCCCTCTCTTTTAGTCAAGAGTGTTTACAACTGTAGAGTACAGTGTTTTTCATTCAATACATAAACCTTAAAATGTATTTACTTAATTTTAACTATTGAAAGAGATTTTGCTTAGTATATTACTACCTTTTAGTTAGCCTATATTTTATCCATTTGCCTATAAAATTCTTTATGCAAACAAGCCATTCTAAATTTGTAGTTTTTGTATTGCTCTCAGTAATAGGCCTTGAGAAAAACCATCTGTCATCATTCTGATGTGTTTGTTGTATTTTAATTGATTTACCGCCATCTAGGGCAGTGCTTCTCAAACTTCTTTAATGCAGAAGATATGAACGAGTAGCACAGAAGGACTTCACGCATTTATATTAACCTTTAAAAATTTCATATTTTCTATTTAAAAATGTATCCATCATTTTAAACCAAAAAAGTATTTTACCCAAATAATTCTCATAAAGCTATTTCATTGGGAATATAGTACACTTCTTTCTGTAATTTTTTAATAACCCTGGAACAATGTTGTGCACCCTTAAGTGAAATCTTGTATTTAGAGTAGTAGTTCTTAACATCATCGGATCCAGTGACCCCTCTTTACAACAACTCTTTTTAGCAGCCCCTCTTCCTTGAACTGGATACATGAATTTGGAAGGTAATTTTAATGCCCTAACACCAATTTAGGTTTAAAAAAAAAACAGAGTTCTTTTTAAATATATATGTCTATATATTTTTTACACTTTTATTAATTTATTATTTATTTATTTATTTTTAAAATTTACATCCAAGTTAGTTAGCTTATAGTGCAACAATGATTTCAGGAGCAGATTCCTTAATACCTTAATACCTTATTACCCTTTTAGCCTACGCCCGCCTCACACCCCTGCAGTAACCCTCTGTTCTCCGTATTTAAGAGTCTCTTATGTTTTGTACCCCTCCCTATTGTTATGTATTTTTGCTTCCCTTCCCTTATGTTCATCTGTTTTGTATCTTAAAGTCCTCAGATGAAGTCACATATTTGTCTTTGACTAATTTCGCTTAGCATAATACCCTCTGGTTCCATCCATGTAGTTACAAATGGCAAGATTTCATTCTTTTTGATTGCCGAGTAACACTCCATTGTGTATATATACCACATCTTCTTTATCCATTCATCCATCAATGGACATTTGGGCTCTTGCCCTACTTTGGCTGTTGTTGATAGTGCTGCTATAAACATTGGGGTGCATGTGCCTCTTCAAAACAGCATACCTGTATCCCTTGGATAAATACCTAGTAGTACAATTGGTGGGTCATGGTAGTTCTATTTTTAATTTTTTGAGGAACCTCCATATTGTTGTCCAGAGTGGCTGCACCAGTTTACATTCCCACCAGCAGTGCAAAAGAGATCCTCTCTCTCTCTGCATCCTCGCCAGCATCTATTGTTGCCTGAGTTGTTAATGTTAGCCATTCTGACAGGTGTGAGATGGTATCTCATTGTGGTTTTGTTTTGTGTTTCCCTGATGATGAGTGATGTGGAGCATTTTTTCATGTGTCGTTTGGCCATCTGGATGTCTTCTTTGAAGAAGTGTCTGTTCGTGTCTTCTGCCCATTTATTCATTGGATTGTTTGTTTTTTGGGTGTTGAGTTTGATAAGTTCTTTATATAGATTTTGGATATCAACCCTTTATCTGGTATGTCGTTTGCAAATATCTTTTCCCTATTCCATTGGTTGCCTTTTAGTTTTGCTGATTGTTTCCTTTGCTGTGCAGAGGTTCTTACTTTGATGAGGTTCCAGTAGTTCATTTTTACTTTTGTTTCCCTTGCCTCTGGAGACGCGTTGAGTAAGAAGTTGCTGCGGCCAAGGTCAAAGAGGTTTTTGCCTGCTTTCTCCTCGAGGATATTCATGACTCCCTGTCTTACATTTAGGTCTTTCATCCATTTTGAGTTTATTTTTGTGTGTGGTGTAGGAAAGTGGTCCAGGTTCATTTTTCTGCATTTCGCCTTCCAGTTTTCCCAGTGCCACTTGTGAAGAGACTATCTTTATTCCATTGGGTATTCTTTCCTGCTTTGTCAAAGGTTAGTTGGCCATGTTTGTAGATCCATTTCTGGGTTCTCTATTCTGTCCTTTGATTGGAGTGTCTGTTTTTGTTACAGTACTGTACTGTCTTGATGATAACAGCTTTGTAATACAGCTTGAAGTTCAGGATTGTGATGCCTCCTGCTTTGGTTTTCTTTTTCAAGATTGCTTTGGCTATTCAGGGTCTTTTCTGGTTGCATACAGATTTTAGGATTGTTTTCTACCTCTGTGAAGAATGCTGGTGTTATTTTGATAGGGGTTGCATTGAATATGTAGATTGCCTTGGGTAGTATTGACATTTTAACAATATTTGTTCTTCCTACCCAGGAGCATGGAATATTTTTCCAATTTTTTGTGTCTTCTTCAATTTCTTTCATAAGCTTTCTATAGTTTTCAGTATATAGATTTTTCACCTCTTTGGTTCGGTTTATTCCTAGGTATTTTATGGGTTTTGTTGGAATTGTAAATGGGTTTAATTCCTTGATTTCTCTTTCTGGTGTTTCATTATTGGTGTATGGGAATGCAGCTGATTTCTGTGCATTGATTTTTACATCCTTCAACTCTCCTGAATTCATGGATCAGTTCTAGCAGTTTTTTTGGTGGAATCCTTTGAGGTTTCCATATAGTGTGTCATGTCATCTGCCAAGAGTGAAAGTTTGACCTCCTCCTGGCCGATTTGGATGCCTTTTATTTCTTTGTGTTGTCTGATTGCTGAGGCTAAGACTTCCAATACTATGCTGAATAACAGTGGTGAGAGTGGACATCCCTGTCTTGTTCTTGACCTTAGGGGGAAAGCTCTCAGTTTTTCCCTCTTGAGGATATTAGTGTTGGGTCTTTCATATATGCCTTTTATGATTTTGAGAAAGGATCCTTCTATCGCTACTCTCTTGAGGGTTTTTATCAAGAAAAATGTTGTATTTTGTCAAATGCTTTCTCTCCATCTGTTGAGAGGATCATGTGGTTCTTGTTCTTTCTTCTATTGATGTGATGAATCACATTGATTGTTTTGTGGATATTGAACCAGCCCTGCATCCCAGGTATAAATCCCACTTGATTGTGGTGAATAATTTTTTAAATGTACTGTTAGATCTAGTTGGCCAATTTCTTGTTGAGGATTTTTGCATCCATGTTCATCAGGGAAATTGGTCTATATTTCTCCTTCTTAGTGGGGTCTTTGTGTGGTTTTAGAATCAAGGTAATGCTGGCTTCATAGAAAGATCTTGGAAGTTTTCCTTCCATTTCTATTTTTTGGAACA
This sequence comes from Panthera leo, assembly GCF_018350215.1. NCBI lineage: Eukaryota > Metazoa > Chordata > Mammalia > Carnivora > Felidae > Panthera > Panthera leo. Next base: position 159,938,122 of record NC_056679.1, on the reverse strand, counting down.
GCTTCAAGAGAGTAGGTGTTAACTCTTCCTTAAATGTTTGGTAGAATTCCCCTGGGAAGCCGTCTGGCCCTGTACTCTTGTTTTTTGGGGGGAGTTTTTTGATTACTAATTGGATTTCTTTACTGGTTATGGGTCTGTTCAAATTTTCTATTTCTTCCTGTTTCAGTTTTGGTAGTTTTTATGTTTCTAGGAATTTGTCCATTTCATCCAGATTGTCCATTTTATTGGCGTATAATTGCTCATAATACTCTTATTATTGTTTGTATTTCTGGTGTGTTGGTTGTGATCTCTCTTTCCATTCTTGATTTTATTTATTTGGGTCCTTTCCTTTTTCTTTGCGATCAAACTGGCTAACCAGCTTCTGGTTTCATTGGATCTGTTCTAATGTGTTTTTTTTGTTTGTTTGTTTGTTTTTTGGTTTCGGTAGCATTGATTTCTGCTCTAATCTTCATTATTTCCCGTCTTCTGCTGGTTTTGGGTTTTATTGGCTGTTCTTTTTCCAGCTCTTTAAGGTGTAAGATTAGGTTGTGTATCTGAGACCTTTCTTCCTTCTTTAGGAAGGCCTGGATTCTACATACTAATAATTTATCTGCACATTATAAGAGAGGGAAACTTGAAGTAGGAATAACATGCCAATGTAAATTACAAATTGTCATAGAGGAGATGGTGAGAAAATAAGGTAATCTCACAAGTGAGCTGGGCCTAATGTAGATGTGAATACTCAAAATAGACCTCTTTTATGAATGAGATGGGGAATAGTGATTAATTGCACTAAATAGCAGATACCTCCTATATCGAAATCCTCGACCATGGCTGAACTCACATTCTGTTTATACTTCTCAAACAACTACTTAAAGACTATTTAAAGGCCACCATATTTTCTAATAGGTGATAGAAAATAGAGGGTATTAGAAGAACCAGTTAGGCAAGATACTGTAGAAAGTTGTGTGGTAGACCTCTGGGAAGAATATCTGAATAAGATGGCAAAATAATGGTAACATGTATTTCTAACCATTATGTTACAAAACTGTGTAAAAACAAATGTGATATAAATATGGATATGTTTTAAAATATGATTTAATACATTAATGTACATTTGTTTAATACATTATTTAATAACATTTAAAATATAAATGAATATATAAATACATTTTTATGATTTTGAGATGTTTTTAATTATTTCATTATTGATGCACTATGGTAAGATTCCTGTGCTTTTGTACCTGCTTTTTTGTTTTTTTGTAAATTCCACTTAACATACATTGTATTATTAGTTCCAAGTGTATAATATAGTGTGATTCACCACTTCCATACAGCACCCAGTGCTGATCACAAGTGCACTGCTTAGTTCCCATCACCTATTTAACCCATCTTCCCACCCCTTTCCCCTCTGGTAACCATCACTTTATTCTCTGTAGTTAAGAGTCTGTTTGTTTCTCTCTTTTTTTCCTCAATGATCATTTGTTTTATTTTTTAAATTCCACATATGAGTGAAATCATATGCATGTACCTGCCCTTTTTTTTTACTAGTATTTGGTTCTAAATCTGACACAGGTGTTTCATATTTCTTGTTAAATATTTCCATGCAAGAACTACAAAATGACTATAGATGAGCAATACAGGTGAGCTTTATTTGTGACACCAATACTATACACATTTGGAGATGATAACTTTGGTAGAGATCCAAATAAAACAGTATCTAGTTATCTGCTGATTCATGCAATAGTTGCACTGCTGAAAAAAACTATAATGTTCATTTAAACTCTTATTTACATTGAAATAGAGGGTGAATTGAGACTCAAGATAATTTTAAAAGTTTTGAAAAATCATTTGAAGGAAAAGACTCAGGATAGTTTTTCTTTGTGTCTGAATGTACAATTTAGTGCAGAGGGTCTAGTGTCCCAGGTCACTGTGTTCTTAAGTACTCGTAAGCCCACCTAATCATTGCAAAAGCTACAGTGTTCCTATAAATTTTCAAAATATCCCTTTGGGTGCTATTTGATATAGAACTGCTAACCTTGAGAAATAGGGCAAATTACTGCACATCAATTTTTGTGTATTTTGGAAGTCTTCGTTTTATGGCAGGATTTCATCATTAACCTGGGGTATGGTTCATAGAATTTTGAACTATGTGGAATATGAAACATTAATTAGAATTAAGGAAACAGATAGAAATTGTTATAAATTTACCCCTTTTTTTCCTTCTCAGCTAAAAGATAAAAATTACTGTTATCCCTTTAAAAAAATAAAAAGCAAATAAAATCTGTTCAAAATGCAAGAAGTATACAACCATAAAATACTCTTTAAATTGAAGAAATTTAGCTTTTATATATATTGTTATATATTTTTTAATTTTTGACTAGTGAAAATTTCACATAGTATGAGCTTCACTTTATGTACAGTATTTGGGTATTTCGCATTAGCAAAACAAATCCTTTTTGCTACATTGTATTTTCATTGTGTGTATCTTTACAGGTGAATATTTATCGTCTAGTTACGAAGGGATCAGTTGAAGAGGATATTCTTGAAAGGGCCAAAAAGAAGATGGTTTTAGATCATCTTGTGATTCAGAGAATGGACACAACTGGGAAGACAGTACTACATACAGGTTCTGCCCCGTCAAGGTAGTTACCTTAATATATTTTTAAAAAGTCATTTTATAATCGTACTGTACTCATTTTCCTGAAATGTTACATGCTATAAGCAGATCTTTGAAGCACTATGTTTAGTATTGTGATTTTTTAATTTTTTAAAGCATTGGAGTAATTTCTAGTCAAAGGCACACGTTCATTACTGGTTTTTATCACTCAAATTTTGTTAAGTCTTGGAAGAAATTCCTTTAATTTCCAGGTTTCAAGTACTTTACTTTTAAAATAAGTAAACTAAAAATATTTCGCCTAACTCTGTCATATAACTTCCATAGAGTTGACTGTGTCAATAATTAATAAAAGTGCAACATAAATGTTAAATTGTTAACTGTTAGTAGTATTAAGCATTTTTGTTTTCCTTGGTTTTAGTTCTACTCCTTTCAATAAAGAAGAATTATCAGCCATCTTAAAGTTTGGTGCTGAGGAACTTTTTAAGGAACCTGAAGGAGAAGAACAAGAGCCCCAGGTTAAAAAAAAAAAAAAAAAAAAAAAAAAAAAAATATATATATATATATATATATATATATTATATATATATATATATATATATATATTATATATATGACATTACTTTAAACTATAAGCATAAGGTGTATTTACTTTAAAATATATTAAAGTATACTTAATAAAGATTTCTTTCTAATTACAGGAAATGGATATAGATGAAATCTTGAAGAGGGCTGAAACTCATGAAAATGAACCAGGCCCTTTAACTGTAGGAGATGAATTGCTTTCCCAGTTCAAGGTAGATTTTCTTTCTTTTTTATTTTTCTTTGTAATTATTTCAGTTGATAGTGATTATTTTTTTGTCATTACGTGTTTTCTTAAAACCTCTTTAAGCACAATCAGCAAGTGCTTAACATTTTTGTTTTAAAATTTGGTATGGTGTATGAAAACTTTTCTCCCTTATACTGACAAAGCAGTAGCAGCTTGATGTGGAAAGGACCAAATTGTATATGAATAGGTACATTTAGTGGAATGAGGAGGGCAGTTATTTCCTAATTAGCATGTAAAAAAATGCTTGGCAAATAGCAGGTCTTCAAATATTTGGGCAAATGAGGGAACGTGGTATCTCTAAATTTAGATTTCTGTGACCAAAGGCTTTTAGCTACTGTTTGTTGGAGTAGTTCTACAGTTTTTGACATTAGATTAAATTAAGCATTATCACAACTAAGAAGATCCAAGTTAATCAGTCCAAGTAAGCAATGAGCTCCTGTTAGTACTTATAAATACTCCTGGTTTCATGAGAGCTAAAAAGGTTGCAAGCAGTCCTAAAGCGGCAGAAGTCAACCAACCTCACAGAGTAAGTTGTATGCCACTTTAGTATGAAGAAGCAGTTCCTCTATAGCCATTTTCAACAAATTGAAGTTTTTCAAATGGCGAGGGTTTTTTTTTGTTTTTTTGTTTGTTTTAATTTCTTTTGTGTGTGTGTGTTTATTTTTGAGAGAGAGAGCAGCAAGCAGGGCAGGGTCAGAGAGAGAGAGACAGAATCCGAAGCAGGCTCCAGGCTCTGAGCTGTCAGCACAGACCCTGATGTGGGGCTTGAACCCATGGACCATGAGATCATGACCTGAGCCAAAGTCAGACGCTTAACCAATTGAGCCACACAGGCGCCCCCACAAACTGGAGGTTTTAAGGAGCAGTCCAGTTTGTGTCATTTGTTCATTCACCAGTTATTTATTGAGCACCTGTAGTGTGGCATGCACCAGGGACATAGCAATGAATAAAAACTTTTTTAATTTTAGTGAATCACTCTGGCTGCAGTGTGGAGGATATACTATAATGGAACAAGAATTAAAAGCAAGGTGATAAGTTAGAAGACTATTCTTTAATCTTGAGAAATAAACGTTTCTGGAACCAGTACTCATTCTGGTGTGATGAACTCTACATTAAGTTATACTGTTTGGTTTTAATTTGACTAACTGGCAGTCTGAAAAAAATGTCACTGATAAGCTAACCAAAATACAGATTATTTTTACACCAGTGAGTTGATACTCATACTGCTGACTTTAGGATTTTCATCACACTTAAATAATAGACATGAGAAATGAACACTATTTGTGCAGTGTTATTCCTTACACAGGGTGAGCATAGGTTCTTTCATCTAGCTTCTGTAAGTTTTAATGTTCCACTATTGGCAGTTAGCTTTAATGAGTGCTTTCTGTGTACCAGTCTTCATAGTTCTTTAAATGTATTCTCTCATTTAATCTTCACAGAGTTAGTGAGCTCTTTTTATCCTTTTTTTTAAGAGATGAAGAAACTAGGAACCTAAGTAAGTTTATGGACTCAGAGCTCTTTGTGTTTTGTTAGCTCTTTGTACTATTTATTATGATCCTAAAAATAAGAATATTGTATTGTCTACAGCACTTTGTAATACATGCATTGGTGTGGTATTTTCTGCAGAAGATGATTAGCATGTTACTATACATTATTTTGTTATTCTTTTAACTAATTTTGTTGAGCAGCAGGACAAAAGAGAATCATTCATGGAAGAGATTTCTTACAAGTCTTTTGGTTTGATCTACTTTGACCTAATAAAGAAATCATAATAAAGAACTAATAAAGAACTTAGTTTAGCAGGTAATTTTGGTTCAATCCATAGTCATATTCATTATCCTGAGGATATTTAAGTTTTATTGTCTTGTTCTGGCATGTCACTTCCTCTTCTCTGAAATGTAAAATGTAATTTAAGGATGAGTTCTTCTTTAATGCTTACTGTTTCTTAAAATTCTGGAATTTAAGGTTGCCAACTTTTCAAACATGGATGAGGATGACATTGAGTTGGAACCAGAAAGAAATTCAAAGAATTGGGAGGAAATAATTCCTGAAGATCAACGAAGACGATTAGAAGAGGAAGAAAGACAAAAGGAACTTGAAGAAATTTATATGCTCCCAAGAATGAGAAACTGTGCAAAACAGGTGACATTTTAATCTAAAATATATGTCTGTTGATGTAAGAGTAGTCATATCTGGGCTGATCTGGTTTTGTTAATAAGGCATACTGGTCCATCCTTTTCTTCTTTTGTAAGTGTTTTCTTCTGATTTGATAATTTTTGCCTTATAAAATGAGTTGGAAGGTATTCTCTCCTCTTCTGGTTTTGAGAAGAGTTTGTATAGAATTGGTATTCTTCACTAAATGTTTGGCGCTATTTGTCAGGGAAACCTGCCTACATCCCAGGCAGAAATGGAGCCAAATAACATGTGTTTGGTTTGAAAGTGCCCATATACAGTTTCTTATTAGTGATTATTTCTGCCAACCCCAAAACGATCTCCTTTTATGGTACATGGGAAGCATAGCATTATATTACATCTTGTCAAAGTATGAAAGGAGAGTAGAATGAGTGAGAACTGTATACCAAGCTTGACTTTGAATTAGCTTCAGCATATTAGGGGTTCAGAATATGCACTGTGACTGTGGAAAGACTCCAAAGACTTATTAGAAAGTATGTTTTGATGTTTCTGTTAAATAATGGATGTTATAAATAAATAGTTACTTTAATTTTCATTTGAAAAAATTAGCAGTGAGGTTCTGTAATTCTGTGTTTATGTTATTTGATTAATTGCTTGTTGATAATTTTTCTCATATTTTTACCGAAGGACAATCTTGTATTTTCCTGCTGATTTATGATAATGTTTTAAAAAAATATTAGGGCTGTTACTAACTCTTTGCCATTAACCTGCCATGTTTTTCTCTGTTTTATTTGCTTTTTAATATTATTTATAGGAAATTTTTGATATACAGACCACATTTGAATTTGTTCTGTTGATCTTTTGTAGTGTTTTCTTTGCTCTTACCATAGAAGCTGCCTTTAAGCTTCGGTAAATTTTTGTTTTCAATTCCAGATTAGTTTTAATGGAAGTGAAGGGAGGCGCAGTAGAAGTAGGAGATATTCTGGATCTGATAGTGACTCGATCTCAGAAAGGAAAAGGCCAAAGAAACGTGGAAGACCACGGACTATCCCTCGGGAGACTATCAAAGGATTTAGTGATGCAGAAATTCGGCGGTAAGATGACATAAGACTATTTTACTTCAACTTGATTTTTTTAGAAGGTGAAATAAAATATACAAATCCCATATTTTCAAAGATTAAAATGAAAGTTTTAGAGGAGGCAAATATATGATTGTGCAGGGATTAGATGATTCTGGTTTTGGGTGTTCATTATAGCTATGAAAAATAAAGTTTGATTATCTAGTCTCTGCATGTTATTTATTGTTAGTCTATTTAGACTGCTACATTTTTTTGCTTTTACTAATCTGGTTCAGAATAGTGGCCCTATTGAATAATGTATATTTTAGTACATTCGATTTGTTTATTAAAATTTCTCACTGCATTTATGATTCCCAGCGTTACTATTTTTATGTGAGAATACTTTAGTTCCATATTTTTCTAGTTTTCTTTAACACTGAGATTTGTCTTTTGAAAGTAACAATGTTAAAAGTATTTCTGATATGTCCAGGTAGGAATTGAGGTAAGATAGTCATGTAGGATAAATTGTAGTTCTCTTTCAAAATACGCGTTTCTTTATACACGTTTATTTAAGGGGAACGGGATAACAGCCAACTTTTGTTTATGTCAATTTTTGCTTATGAAATTTGTGAAAAGGTTGCTCATTGCTGTATTTTGGGAGTTTGTTGTTTCTTTCAAGTCATTGTAACTCTTTTCTTTTAAACCATAGACCTGACTGATAAAGTTCTTCCTCCTTCTTTCTACCAGAAAACTAAATATATTGTTAGATTTTATTAAGAGTACTTTTATGACCACCTGATTTGCTGGACTTTCTGTCTTTAGTTGAAGAACATTTCAGCTTCTACTTTTCCTGGATATTTTCCCTCATCCATCAACCACTTGGGTAGCTTTGTTCTTAAGTAAAATTTTTATTTTCCATTGTTGGTATAATACCATACATCTGAGTTAAAGGTATTATTCAGAAAACAGTACTTGGAATTTGAGGAGGAGTAGTATGATTGATAATTTGGGAGACACTTCCTGTGGTAGCCTTGAACTTGTCTTGTGAAAACAATAAAGTAATTTCTAAAATAAAATTTAGCTTCTATTGTTTTATTTATATTGGTTTCTGAACATCATCCTGGGTGTAAAAATATGTCTTGTCTTACTTGGTATATCTTAATGTTTTAACATTTTTGTCTTTAGCATAGTTTATTCATTTGTGTTGGTAGTAAACAGTACCTTGAATTAATTTTTGAACTAACAAGTATTTTCTTATTTCTGTATATTTACAAATCTATTTTTTAATGGATAGTGAAGCCCACATTTAAACCAAACAATTATTTTCTGTTAGGTTTATCAAGAGTTACAAGAAGTTTGGTGGCCCTCTGGAAAGGTAAACATGTTTGTCATTCTCATAGAATTACATGTGGGTTACATGCCGTCAGCTTTATTTACTTATGCTAATACTCACTTTAGCTATTTTGTTAAATTTGCTTTAAAAGTCATTTACAAAGTCTGTAGAAAGCAAATTTCAAGTAGACTTTTAAAAAGATTTCTATATTCTCAATTCCTTCTAGTCTCTAAAATTTTATCCACAAATGAAGTTTTCTTTAAAATACATAGATCTATAAAATACTCAACATTTTTTTTAATACTCATTGTTTTCATAATTGTACTTTGCATATGCTTTTATCCCTTTTTTTTTCCATCACAAACATGAAAAGCAGATTTATCCTTCCAGAAGGTGAGCTGCTAATTTCAGTCTTTTGACTTAAAGACCAGTTCTGTTGCCCTACTAGGGAAATTTTCTTAAGTTTCCCTAATTAGAGTTCCTTCTTATACCAGCTATTAAAATTCAGATTATCAGGACAGGTTTTTTTTTTGTTTTTTTTTTGTTTTTTTTTTTTTAAGTTAATGGTTAATCTCAGTAATTGTTGGTGATTTGAATATTCTTTGACCTTTGGTTGTGGCTAACCCACTGTCTGAATATACAGTAGCAAAGACTCAAATTGGCTTAGTTCTATTTTTTCTCTCTTAACCTCCATTTTAAAAGTATTTGTTTTGTTTTGAATATTTAGAGTACTATACTGTATTTATCGAAAAAAATCCAGAGAACTGGACCTGCCCAGTTCAAGCTTGTGTTGTTTAAAGTTCATCTGTATTACAGTGCTTAACTGCTTTTGAATTTAATATTTGATTGGTTATTAAAAGCTTTTACAGAATTATTACATAATCTTCAATTTGAAGCATACCATTCTGTAATGAATTGGTTAACTGTATTATTCTTGAATATATAAATGAATTGTTTCCCTGCCAAATATTTTAACATTTAAAAAAAAATTTTTTTTTTATTGTATTTTTTTTTTTAATGTATCTTGTGCCAGTTATCTGAACCAGAATTTGTAGGGTATGGAAAGTGACTTGTAGAGCTTGAGATAAAGTGAAACTTAGTCTCCCTTAAATGGTGCCACTTTATTCTGCATGTTTACCTGAGAATTATATTATTTCATTAACAGATTAGATGCAATTGCTCGGGATGCTGAATTAGTTGATAAGTCAGAGACCGACCTCAGACGACTAGGAGAATTGGTACATAACGGTTGCATTAAAGCTCTAAAGGATAATTCTTCAGGAACAGAACGAACAGGTAATATTAAAGTGAGAATGATTTAAAGGGAGGTAAATAGAAGTTTCAAATTATGCTTTTATTGAGTTTGGTATGTATTATATCTTAGCTACCTATTCATCACTCTTGAAAGATGCTTTAAAAAACAAAGCAGGACCATTCCTGGGTAATAGGAAATGGGTAATAGAATTGTATTACTGAAACCAATAGAGTTTGTCTTTCTGTCTGGTATATTCTAGCTGGTAGGTAGCATTAGGTGTTACTGTATTTTTTGTATATAAATGGCTAGGAAAAGATAGTGTACATGTATAATATTGTTTTGGGGCATAATTACTTCATTATGCTTATTTTGTAATTTACCTAAATGAAAATATTTAGATAAGATTTAGTAATAAAATGTACTGGAAAAAATCATGCTAGAACTCTATTTAGAAGGTGACAGCATTAATAGATTGAAGTATCTTGTGCAATTGATAAAACAATTAAGAAATGCTTTCTGTGAAATGCTTTCTGTGAATTCACATCTGCTATAATGTAAGTACTAGTATGTACTGAAAAATCTTGTAGTGAATTTAGAGTTTGCCAACAAGTGCCCCCTCCCAATAATATAAACAGGTAAAATGAATTGATTAGCTAAATAAGTAATGCTTATTAATATACATCATAGTGTATCTTGCTTAGAATTGTATATTTCATACTTTTTTATGTCTTAAAAAAAATTAAGGTGGTAGACTTGGAAAAGTGAAGGGTCCAACATTCCGAATATCAGGAGTACAGGTGAATGCCAAGCTCGTCATCTCCCATGAAGAAGAATTGATACCATTGCATAAATCCATTCCTTCAGATCCAGAAGAAAGAAAACAGTGAGTTACTTACTATACCCATTATAAAATATTTATTGTTAATAATTCAGCTGTGTATGGATGTTCAAAATGTTTTTTTATGTCACTGGCTAGCTTGAATGAAATGTTTTTAAAGATAAAGTAAAGCATAGTATTTTGAAGTTCTAATAATTTAAATATGTTTTTCAAAATTTTAATATGGCAGTTATAAACTTGACAGTGGTTATTAACTTTGTTATTAGGTATACTATCCCATGCCATACAAAGGCAGCTCATTTTGATATAGACTGGGGCAAAGAAGATGATTCCAATTTGTTAATTGGTATCTACGAATATGGATATGGAAGCTGGGAAATGATTAAAATGGATCCTGACCTCAGTCTAACACACAAGGTACTTAAATATTTGTTTCTGTTGACCATTGATGTTAGATTTTTGCTTTTAAATTATGTTAGAAATTAATTAGACTGATGGGAAACCAAGGCCCTAACGAGCTGTATGACCTTGGCTTCTTGGTTTTCATGAAGGGGTTGAATTTAAATGATGTGAGATTTTGCTTTACCTCTAAAATTATATACTTGTTACTAAGGCATAGGTATATTTTTCTTCATAGCATTAAGTTTAAACCTCTAATTCCATCATTATCTTATTTTTAGCAAAAAAATGATTCTGAAATATTTTATAATTTTTTGCTAAAATCAAACAATATTTAGGGATTTTGGTGATTTGATACTACCCTAGTAGCTAAAATCATTTCTTTGCCTAAACTGGAAAACAGGGGAAGCATTGCCTTATCTTTTTATCTTATTTAAATTATATTTTTATATTTTACTTTTTCACAGACAGAGGGGAACCTTTTGATATTGGTGCTGTGTCATTTGTTGCCTGTGAGGCCAAACTTAAAATAGTTTAAAATCCCACTGTGGATATTTTCTCAAGGTGCATGCTTTGGGTCACCTTAAATAGATGATAACATTGTTCTAGGACTCTTTGTATACTGTACAGTTAAATGTACTGTTATTGAGAAAGGAAGGATATCTAAGAATACTGTAATGTTTAATATTAAACACTGAATGCTAAATACACTTGTATATTGGAAAAGAAATTTTTAACCTCACACTTTGTATTATTATTTTGAATGTAGGCATTTTTTTTTCATGTATTTATTTAGAACTTATTCCCAGGCAAATTAAATCTTTGCTGTGGCGCAGGTATATAAAAATGTATTTTGCACTCTTAGTTGTTTAATGCCCATAAATTTTAACAGTTGTAACCTGTCAGTAAATTATATGTATTTCTTTCAATGAGTGAGAATTTTTTAGGCAGTAACAGTTTCATGTAATTTATTAAGAACAACCTGAGAAAGTTAATTTCTTTCAGATTCTTCCAGATGATCCTGATAAAAAACCACAAGCAAAGCAGTTGCAGACACGTGCAGACTACCTCATCAAATTACTTAGTAAAGATCTTGCAAGAAAAGAAGCTCAGAGACTTTCTGGTGCAGTAAGTTAAAACTTAGTGCTTGAGAGCAATTTACTTTTCAGTAAGTGTAGTTTAGTGATAGCCCTAGACATCTGAGTCTAATATGACCTTACAAGTGTATTTTTCTATATTTTAGTAGCTTTAATTGTATATGGTGATATTTGCCTTCAGTTGTCTCTGTATTTCTTTTAAAACTGGTAAGTCTTTCAGAAGTAGGATCCTGGGTTGTGTGTGTGTGTGTGTGTATGTGTGTGTTTCCTGGTGTTTGGATAGGTGGTGGGGGCAACTTGTTTAGAGAGGAGTAATTTTTGAGAGGTCGGGCCTCTATGACTATTTTATTTGGTGTTATTGGAGAGCTAAAGGTACAGCATTAAAGGTCACAGAGCTTATTTATGAGAGGGGTTCAGAAGAGTAGGAAAAATACACTGAAAGAGAGGTCATTGGAAACAGTCTTTACAATTTACATTATAATCACAATGTGATTATATAATTACATTGTGTAAAATAATTTTTATGTAAAATAATTTTAATGCTATCTCTGTTAGGATCAAATTTAGTTGAAGATAATTGTAAATTAGGAAGGTGAAAAACCTTCCATTTTTTTCAACTTCCACTTTGCTTTAATTCTTTTTTAAAGGAATAATTATAGTTAGTATCAGTTACTCATGATAATATGTACTTGACTCATTAAATTATGTCAGTTTTGTTGACTTTCTAAGATTGGTGTAACTTATTACCAATAGACCAAGGATTGGGTAGGAATATGTATTAACTTTTAAGATTTACTACTTAAGGAATTTTTTAAAATTGAATCTCTGGAGTTGGTTAGAATAAAATAATTATTTTTAGGGAGGTTCAAAGAGGAGAAAAGCAAGAGCTAAGAAGAATAAAGCATTGAAGTCTATAAAAGTGAAAGAAGAAATAAAGAGTGATTCTTCACCCTTGCCCTCAGAGAAGTCTGATGAAGATGATGATAAGGTAAGAATGTGTTTTGGAAGAACAGCCTTTTTGTATTAGAAAGGGAACATAACGTGTTTTAGTATACTTGCCATTTAAAAATTGAACTAAGACCTAAAATTTTACATTTAGGTACTGAAGTTCATTTTGTGTAGTTTATTACATAGTCTCACATGCAGAACAGAATTCTACTTGTCCCATAGAATGTCACTAAGAGGGATAGAGCAAAGGTTCTTCCTTTTCAGAGGTTTGCCATTTAAATGAGGTTCTGTCTCCTTTAATTTTATTTTGAATGGGACTGGCTTACTTTAGTTTTTATAGGAAGGTTGAACATTGCATGTATCATTATTAATGGGATTCTGGGTTATTTCTTTCCGAATCCACATACATGCAATCCATAGTCATACAAAGAAAGAAATTAGTCTTTGTCAAGATTTGGTTAGTAATACATTGGCCATACTTGCACTTTTCAGGATGAGATCACTTCTGTGAAACATCCAAATAAAAAAATTAAAACAGAAAGAGACAGTGAAGAAAGACCTGAGCCAGATGTTTTTATAAAGAAGGAATCAGAAGAAAAGAGGGAAGCAAAAGAAAAAGAGAATAAAAGAGAACTTAAAAGGGAGATAAAAGAAAAAGAGGATAAGAAAGATTTAAAGGAAAAAGATTTTAAAGAGAAAAGAGAAAACAAAGTAAAAGAAGCTATACAGAAAGAAAAAGACATAAAGGAAGAAAAGGTATGCAAATCGTAATGTAAAACTTAGAAAGTGACAAAATCAACATATTTACATTTTAGGAAAATAAACTGCCTATCAGCCCAAATTAGCCTGAATAAGTTCTTTAAAAATACATGTGGGTATCTAGAAGAGGAGAAAAATAGGTTTGGATCTGTTTTTTTAAATGCCTTACCTGTAGGGTAATGTTACACAGTAATTTATTTTTGGTTTCCCCAAATAAAATTGGGGAAAGATAAAGAGTATGGAATGTGAACAAGCAATTATAGAATAAAAAGATACATTAATTGTTTTCTGAAAGTGTTAATCATTTCACCTTTGTTGTTGCTGGATTTTTTTCCCCTTTTTCTTTAGTTGAGTGAATCCAAGTCTGATAGCAAGGAAAGATCCAAGAAATCTTCAGTGTCAGATGCTCCAGTTCATATCACAGCAAGTGGTGAACCAGTTCCCATATCTGAAGAATCTGAAGAGCTAGATCAGAAGACATTCAGCATTGTAAGTAGTAGACTTACTGGTTATTAGTAAGAATTCATATAATATTTTATTTTAATTGGCAGTTTTATCTTTTGGAGCTTTTAATTTAGAAATGTATTTGAATTGGGTAGTATTGCAATTCAGATTGATAAAGGCAATAGATTTAAATTTTGAAAGTTATAAATGTACAATTAACTTGGAAAAACTTCTTATTAAAGACTTTAGGGAAAGTCATTTAAGGAATACTTAGAGTGAATTTTTTTCCCTTCAACTTCAGAATTTTAAAGTTTTCAGTTCCTGAACCTTTTATCTATATAAAACAGTGCTTCTTATCTACAGTAAATGACTAGCTATTTTCCCCCCAGTATTTTATAGGCCAGTATTCTTAGAAAGTATAGTTAAAAAAATAATAATTTCATTAGAGAAGTGAAAGTAAGGGAAAAATACACAAAATGTAATAAGCCCACTGGGGCTTATGACAGACATAAAATTGCACTGTCAAATTGATATGAAGGTTTCTAAAATTTCTGTACCTGTCCCCCATTGTGGACTAGTACAAGTTCATAGACCTTGAGTAACACTGGTCTAAAAAATACTGGTTTTACATGGTACCATGCTTTTATGTTCATCAAAGTCAGAGAGGAACTATCTTGGCCTTTTTCCAGATGATTTATTTACTGAATATAATCAGGAAACCAAAATAGTCTCAACTGTGAAATTAACTGTGATACAAATTTTGAGGAAAACTTTATAGTGAGGTTGCAGTGTGGAAAAACAGTTTGGTATAGTAATTGAATATACTGGCTCTGGAGCCAGTTCAAAAAGTAAGTATAATGATTAAATGAGTTAATACATGGAAAGTTTTTCAGCTAGTGCCTTTATTTTAAGAAATTGTTGTAGTGGATGTTGTTATTGAATATAGACATGCCATCAGATTGATAAAGGACTAAAAGAATCCAGATACAGAGCAAAATGAAGAAGGAGTAATACTGTTAGAAAAAAAAGACTGCATGATATGAGACCGTTACAAATTATCCTTGAATAAGAGACATGCTGTTATTGGTAGCACCCAAAGTGAAAATTTATAGTCTGATATATAAATGTATATCTCATTGGGGCACCTGGGTGACTTGGTAAAGCATCTGACTCTTGATCTCGAGGTCTTGATCTCGAGGTTGTGAGTTCAAGCCCTACACTGGGCACATCCCCTGGGCATGGAGCCTCCTCAGAAAGAAAGTATCATATTTATATATAGTTACGGTATGCACAAATACGTGTAAATATATATTCTTATAAGAAAGTATTTCCTCTTTAGGATCCCTAGAATCTGAATCTTTGGCACTGCTAAGGTGTAATCTTAAGTCAAGTTTATCGCTGGTATAAATTAAATGCTAGACTTGAAAGGTGGAAATTTTCACTTCTAAAATCACGTTTTTGTTTTACCTACTGTACCATTCTAGATTCCCCGGGTTAACTTCTTGTCCTGTTTTCTTCTACTTTGTATCCTAACTAGAGAAGGTTGATCAGTGAACCCATTTATTCATTCCTGCTAATTCCATGGCATGCCCTAATAGGGCTTCAAATATTATTCATGCACTTTAAGTATAATAGTTCCTACCATAGGTTTTTCTCCTCCTTATTTTTGGCTGTTCACATCCCTCCAATCCCTAATAATATTGGAGACATTCAGATAAGCTACTCTTGTTCCTGTCTTCCATCTTACTTATTTGTACATATCTCTAGACTTTTCATTTCTGTGTCTTCAGGTTTACAGGCTGGCATTACTTAGCATCTTTTTAAGATTAATCTTTCTGTTTGTGACTTGGTTCTTCTTAACCTAGCGTATCCATTTTCTATTAATTTTTTATTTTAAACCCCTCTCTGTTGGGTAGAAATGGGAAGATAGATGGTGATGTGCTTTTGCTTTTCTGAGGTGAAAATGAACTCTTTGAACTGCTTCCTTTACCTGCTCGTTACTGAGTTTGGTGTAATTGCACCTCTCGCCTCTTTTCTTTGCCCACATTTCCTCCTTGGCTTTCTGACTTGTTCATGTAACTGCCTTAAAGGAAAATTTCCTGTTGTGCCCAATACATGAATTTCTTCTTCACTAACCTTCATAATTGATCTTAAAATCTCTTGTATTATGGAGATGAAGAATGGAATTATTTTAAACATGGACTCTGGAGCCAGAGCTTACGTGATTACGATTTTACTACTGTATAAATTTTATTTGGGAATAGCTATAATTATAAATTTAATGGCCTTTTCTCAGTCTTCATTTTCCTTCACATCCTTGCCTAATTTAACATCTTATTTTGTGCCTTATTGATCTGTCTCCTAAAT
The DNA here is from genome assembly GCF_018350215.1 of Panthera leo. Classification (NCBI taxonomy): domain Eukaryota; kingdom Metazoa; phylum Chordata; class Mammalia; order Carnivora; family Felidae; genus Panthera; species Panthera leo. The sequence continues at coordinate 159,922,066 of NC_056679.1, read as the reverse complement.
GTGAGTATAATTTAATAGTCAAGAATGAATACAGAGTTCCAGGTCAGACCTGGGTTTGCCAGATGTTATTTCAGTCTGAACTTCAGTTTCTTCAATAAAATAAATAGTATTGCAAAGGCCTACTACTGGAATCAAAAGAGGTGCCTTTTACACAACACACAGCTTCTGATACATAGTAAGTACTTTATAAATATTTATTACCATTGCTCCATTTCCCATCTTCAGGCCCTGGCCTTAGCGCATGGATTTCAGTCATGAATTCCTCCTTTTTTCTTATCCCCTCCCCCCGCCCCCCAATCAGTCAATGAACAAATGATACTGGACTAAGCAAATGATATTGGCTCTGCCATACTGCTTCAAGCTACAGCCATCTCTTCCCTGGATTCTTTCAACAGCTTCATAGCTGTTTTCACCATTCCCACTCTATCCCCTGCTATATACCCTTTTCGTTCCTCAATGCATACTCCCCACAGCAACCAGAGTGATAGTGACTATCAGGGAGAATAAAGTCACCCCTCTTATTTTTTACTTAAAATCCTTGAGTGGCTTTCCCTCTCACTCAGTATTAAAAGATTCATAATTATAGGCCAAAAGATGCTGCATCTGATTTATTACTCCCATCATCTCTGCTACTTCCCTCACTTAGTAGGTCCCAGCCACACTGTCATTTATACTGTTCCTTTGAACATAAAAATTTTAGAACTTCCTCTGCTCAAAATGGCTTACTCCTTCATGTTCTTTAGATGTCTGCTCAAACATCACTCTTCTCTGATACTGTATATGAAGTAGAAACCTCTCTACTTTTTCTTGCTTTCTTTTTCTTTATCACAGTTGTCACCATCCAACACATAGTCTATTTATTTATTGGCTGTTTTCTCCTACTAGAGTACAGGTTCCACAAAGGCAAGGTGTCTTTTTATTTACTGCTCTGTCTCCTGAGTCTAGGACAATGCTGAGAACAGGGTATGCAGTCGAATGACATACACTGAATGAATCATTTTCTAGCAGAATATAAACTACCAAAATTGAACAAGAAGCAGGAAATGTAGAGAACAGATACAGGAGTAATGCTAAAAATTAGAAAAAGATTTCTTAAAAAAAAAATCAGGCCTGGCTGAGTTCTAATTTTAAGTAAAAAATATTTGATTCTAATGTTATTTAAGTTATTCCTGACAAAAGTTGGATAAGTTCCAAATGATCTGGACAAATAGGTCAGTAAAACAGAATAAAATCCACAGAAACAATTCCACACATAATATAGACAGTTAATTTATAATAAGAGTGGCCCTTCCACAGCAACAATACAAGGATTTTTTTTTTTTTTTTTTTTTTTTTTAGTGTTTATTTATTTCTGAGAAACAGCACGAGTGGGACAGGGGCAGAGAGAGGGGGAGACAGAGAATCTGATGCAGGCTTTAGGCTCTGAGCTGTCAGCACCAAGCCCGACATGGGCTTGAACTCACTAAATATATTGTCTGTAATTGATCCATCCTTAACATTCCTGAACTAACCCAACTTTACTACTTGTAAATTATTAATTATTATTAATCATTGTTCATTTTAAATTTGCTTTACATGTTAATATATATTAATATATGTTAATATATGTAAATTAGTTTGCTTTTTTAGTGATATTTTCATTCTACTTTTGGTGTAAGGTTATAGTTTGTTTTGTTTTTTAAATCTTTTATTTATTTTTGAGAGAGAGTGAGATCGAGCAGGGGAGGAACAGAGAGAGAGAGAGAATATGAAACACATTCCAGGCTCTGAGCTGTCGGCACAGAGCCCAAAGTGGGGCTTGAACTCACAAACCTTGAGATTGTGACCTGAGCCAAAGTTGGATGCCCAACCAAATGAGTCACCCAGGCACCCCTGAGGTTATAGTTTTTATTGCACAAATTGTATTTTAACTGAATCATCAATTTTTGTTATATCCTCTTTTTATTAGCATGCTAGTGATATGTAGGGTAAGGAAAAAGGTTTCTATCAAGTATCCCCAACTCTTTGAGTAGCCAAAATATGGTAAGAGCAAAATTCATTAGTTACTTTGTTTTGTCCCAAAGGTTTAGAAGAATAGACAATTTATACTTATAGGTCAATTGATTTTAATAGTTTGACAGCATATTTTATTTTATAAAAGGTCCTCATGTTTTTACATTTTGTTCTACATTAGAGTGAGTCTAGGGTATTAAGTTATAGTCTGAAATATTTTATTTTTTAACATTCTGTGTTTTAAGACTGCTTGATGATGATTGGGGCGCCTGGGTGGCTCAGTCAGATAAACACCCAAGTCTTGGATTCAGCTCAGGTCATGATCTCAACCTTGTACTGTCAGCATGGAACCTGCTTGGGATTCTCGGTCGGTCGGTTGGTCTGTCTGTCTCTCTCTCTCTTTCTCTCGGCCCCTCCCCCACACAAGTGCACATTTTCTGTCTCTTTCTCTCTCGAAATAAACTTTAAAAAAAAAAAAAAAAAGACTGCTTCATGATGTGTTGCAGTGCAGAAAGTAACCATTTTTACAGAAGGTAAATTAATCCAAAGCTTTTACATGCACAAAGGTTGAATTTAAATGATAATGAAAAACTTTACTTTCTGAAGATAATCTGAGGGAAAAAAACCCTGATATTTAAGAGCTGTGAGGCGAGCTTTAATGCTTATTTTAACATCAAACAGTGCTATATTTACTCATATAGATATCATTGAAAGAAGTAGATCTTTGTTGAATTCTTGTTTTTAATACATGTTCTTATTTTCCCATTTTAAAGTGTAAAGAAAGAATGAGGCCTGTCAAAGCAGCTTTGAAACAACTTGATAGGCCTGAAAAAGGCCTTTCAGAAAGAGAACAACTGGAGCATACTAGACAGTGTTTAATAAAAATTGGAGACCATATCACAGAATGTCTGAAAGAGTATACAAATCCTGAACAAATCAAGCAGTGGAGAAAGTAAGTGATGTACTTTTCAGGAAGTGTTAATTTCCTAAATTGTAATTATGTAACCATCTAATTGTCTCATATTTCAATTTATTTTTCCTATTCTGAAGTTTAGATAACAAAATACTATTTAAAGAAGTAATCTGAAGGCGATTGTTTTCATTTTTTCCCTTTAAAGCTTTTTATTTATGAATGATTGCTTAATTCACATCATGATAAGGCACAGGTGGCACCTCTGTCATTAAGAAATAGTCAACATTGTTTCATTAAAATTCAGATTGCATTTTATTTTTAAAAATCTCTGCACTTCACCAAATTCTTCTTAGTAATATCTTTAGTTTGCAGTTCCAAATAAACAAATTTGTTACATAAATTTAGCAATTCATCTTCCAGGTGTGAGTATATAGCCTTGTAAGAATTAATATTCTCAAACAGTGTAAAATGCACACTTTTATTTTCCCTTTCATTTTAGAAGCAGCAGCACAGTTGATCTTAAAATTTTAAGTCTGAGCTGCTGTATTATACAAATCACTTAATGATTACCAGATCAGATCAGTGTTAAGCCAAACTGCAAGACAAGTTAGGAATACTATAAAATGACCATAAACCAGTCCTGTCAGTTTATTAGTCTGCTGATTTCTTGCTTTATGCAGTGCAGCTACATACCAAAGCAAAAAACTGTAATGACATATTTCTGAAGGAGTGATGATTAAAGTTAAAAAAGAAATTCTATCCTTGTCCCCTTTCTCCTTAATGCACATTATCTGATGGTATCTTTACTCAGACTACTAACATAGCTTGTTTCTTTTATACCTAATATAAATCATAATACGAGTCCCTTTTTGACTTGTAAATTTACATATTTTTGGTTTCAATAGGATGGATTACTGCTTTTTTGCTCTAAAAGGCTATAAAATTAAGGGATTTGGAAGAGAACTAAAACAATGTTTGGTTTTATTTGGAGTCTTACCCAAATGGGGACACCACTTTGGCTCAGTGGGTGGAGCATGTGATTCTTGATCTCAGGGTCATGAGTTCAAGCCCCACGTTGGGTGTAGAGATTATTTAAAAAAAAAAAAAAAAGGTTGGAGTCTTAGCCATATAAAGTTTTTATTTTATTTTTTATTTATTTATTTTTGAGAGAGAAAGCACAAACAGGAAGGGGCAGAGAGAGGGAGACACAGAATCTGAAATAGGCTCCAGGTTTTGAGCTGTCAGCACAGAGCCCGATGAGGGGCCCGAATGCCCGCACTGGAGATCATGACCTGAGCCGAAGTCAAAGGTGTAAACAGCTGAGCCACCCAGGCACCTCCATATAAAGTTATTTCTTTATTTTTTTCTTTTTTTAAATTATTGTCAAGTTAGCTAAACATACAGTGTATACACTGTGCTCTTGGTTTTGGGGATATATTCCCATGATTCATCACTTCACATACAAAACGCATTGCTCATCCCAATAAGTGCCCTCCTCAATGCCCATCACCCGTTTTCCCCTCTCCTCCATACACCACCCCCCCATCAACCCTCAGTTTGTTTTCTGTATTTAAGAGTCTCTTACAGTTTGTAGAAATAATCTCTTTAGACTTTGTTCTACGGAAGGCTAAGTACATGTGTATGTGTTTCTACCTAGGGGATAAGGATTCCATGAAAAAGCTAAATATTTTCTACCAGACTGATTACCTGTTCTTTTTCTAGAAACCTGTGGATTTTTGTATCTAAGTTTACGGAGTTTGATGCAAGAAAATTACATAAGTTATATAAGCATGCTATTAAAAAACGGCAGGAATCTCAGGTAAATTGATGCATCATATTTTTCCTTTAATTTATGTTATTAAAACTGAGACATTCTTTCTTGTAGAAGAATTCAATTAATAAATGTAGGAGGAATAAAGGAAATACAGAATCACTGTCAGACCACAATAAAAGTTGCTGCAGGTAGATGTTCTGAAGGAAGCTAAAATTAGTGGCTGAGAAAATAAGATATTGGCATAGTCTAAAAGTATCTCATCTAAGATGTTTATTAATTACAAAGAGAAAAATAATGACTTTATAGAAGAGAAATCTGGTTACACCACCTTAAATGGTGAAGGGTAACATCAGCTAAAATAAGACCTATCAACTTCATGAACCATCAGTATAGTGTGCTAATAAGAAAGGTAGATCACTTCTGTGGAATTCTTGGCAAAAATGTATTACCTTAATTTGATCATGTGAAAATACCAGACAAACTCCAATTGAGAGAGGTATTCTACAAAATAACTGTCTTACATTTCAAAAGTGTCAAGGTCATTGAAGACAAAAAAACGTAAAAAGCTATTCATTAGATTAGAGGAAACTAAGAAGATAAGAAAACCCAATGTAATATGGAGTTCCAGATTGGATCCTGGAACAGAAAAGGGATCTTAGTGGAAAAATGTTAAAAATTTGAACACAGTTTCTAGTTCATTTCATAGTATTGTGCCAGTGTTAACACTTAGTTTTGATTATCATACTGTGGTGTTATGTGAGATGTTAACATTAGGAAAAGCTGGGTAAACAGCATATGGGAACTTTACTGTTTTTGCAGCTTTTCTGTAACTCTAAAATTATTTCAAGGTCGAATTTTTTAAGAAAGACAGTGTATGTTTAAAAAAAAAATCTGCAAGTGATGCATTTATACATGTGTATGAGAACTTCTTTCAGCATCAGGATTTCCATTTTGGGGTGTTTTTTCTTTTTCCTATTTTGTAAGGGTATTTGAAGCCACTTAAAAGATTCTTACATATGTGCATTTATTTTAGCAAAATAATGACCAGAACAGCAGCCTGAATGCTCAAGTAATTAGAAATCCAGGTAAGTGTTACTAATTGTTTTAGAAAGTAAATTTAAAAACTGTTTTCCTCTTTCAGGTTTGTTTTAGATGACACATACTCAGGTTTTAGTATTGAATCTTTTATCTTAAACAATAACTTTAGCTTATTAATTAACCTTTCCATAAATCAACCTTTTTTGCCAGTTTCAAGAAATGATAGAATAATTGTTAAAATGAATGTATTTTTAAACAATATTTAGAATATAATGTATTCTGTCTGTGCAAGAGTCACAAAAGTATAGTCTGAGAAGGAAATGGTCTCCAAATTGTTTCAGTTGTGGTTTTTCACACTTCAGAATACAGTAACCCTTTATAAGACTTAGCTCTGCCTTTATAGACCGGTTCTAAAGTCTTTAACAGTATTTGGCAACTGATTTTGTTTATCTGGATTTGAAATAAGAGTTCTTGTAATCTAGCAGCAAAGTTACTTTTGTTTACCATGTGTTTTTTTTAAGTCATTAACAAAAGCTGTACTCTTTTATCTAACAGATGTGGAAAGATTAAAAGAGAATACAAATCACGATGATAGCAGCAGGGACAGTTATTCATCTGATAGACACTTATCTCAGTATCATGATCATCATAAAGACCGACATCAGGGAGATTCTTACAAAAAGAGTGACTCTAGGAAAAGACCCTATTCTTCCTTTAGTAATGGTAAAGATCATCGTGACTGGGATCATTACAAGCAAGAAAGCAGGTAAACTGGATGGTTTTGCAGTTTTGCTTATTTGTGTCCTTCTCTTTTTGACCTTTATGTACTCTATTTGACCTTGCCAGCCAATTCATTATTCAGGTAATCAGAACAGATCTTATGTGAAATTAAGGTGTTTGTTTACAAATTAAAAAAAAAAAAAAAACTGATATAGAGTACTTTTTGTTAGTATTAAGAACTGAATTTCTCCAAAAATTTTTTTAGTTATAAAGTGTGCAGTAAGAGATGAAAGTATAGGGAGTTCTGTATAAGTCATAGGATTCATTTTTGTTGGTTTTAGAGGATATTGGCTCAAATACTCTTCAAAATACAATAACAGAGTAAAATTAAAGCTTGATGGAATATGACTGAAATTTGATGGGCAGAATTCTGTGTTCCATTCCACTAAAAAACTCCTAGGGGAAAAATTAATTTATGTGAAAACACCGTACTGAGGATAAACTTAATCATGGCAGTCTGGGGTAGTCCTGAAATCAGGAAGTTTTCTCTGTTTAGTATTGTTTTGTTGTTTTTTGAAGCCTTTAAGTAGTTAAACAATCTGAATATAACAACAGAATACATTTTATTTCATAAAGGAGTATTTTCATCAGTTAGTTATAATTAAAAGCAAAAGAAAAAACTGAGAAGAAAAAAAGATCAGAAATAGAGGAATTAGATTTTCTTCACATTTTAGTTGTGCTTACTGCAATCATTTCTTCTCTATGATAGAAGTGCTGTCACATAATAAGTATCAATTGTAGAATGGCTCTTATAATTAGAAAAGGGCACAAAATGCAAAGCCCTGTTTGTAGCAGTAAATATTTATAATTTCACAGACTTACAGAACATAATTCATATTTTTTTTGTAACAAGGACTTTTCCCCAACCAGTGAAAGTTCTCTTCTACAAATTAGTTCATAGACTGAATTTTAGAGGTTTTTATTTTTTCTGCTTAGAGTTTCATAAAAGGCTCTGATTTCAAGGGTATTCTATATCATTATCCTAACCCCCACTTCCAGATAATTAAGATGCATTAAGACAAATGTCCCATAGAATAAAAATTAACAATCAGTTGAAAAATGGGCATGTGAGCTAATTGAAATAAGTTAGAGAAAGACAAATAGCATAAAATTTCACTTGTATCTGGAATAAAAAACAAACAAAAACAGTGGACAAACAGAAAAGCAAAAAAGACTCATAAAGACAAGAGAACAAACTGGTGGTTGCCAGGAGGGAGGGGAATGGAGTCAGGGAGATGGGTGAAATAGGTACAGGAGATTAAGAGGTACAGATTTTCAGTTATAAAATAAGTCATGGGGATATAAAGTACAGCTTAGTAATATTGTAATAACTTTGTATGGTGACAGATGGTAACTATACACTTACCCTGGTGAGCATTTCATGATGTATATAATTTCATATCACTGTGTTGTACCCCTGAAACTAATATACTGCATGTCCATTATAGTTTAATTAAAAATAAAATTATATTAAGTAAATAATTAAAAATGGGCATGTAAAATTAGATGGTATCTGAGGTTCTCTGTATGGTTCACTTTAGTTTTGTGAGTTGAATGATTTTTCCACAGAGGCATGCAGAGACAGGTCCAGTGACTTAAGCTCACTGAGGAGGTCTTGTTGTGAAACACAGAGCTTCTATACAATTTAAAAGGATGCCTTAAAGTATTTTTCTGTTTTATTTTTTTAATATTTTTTCTATTTGGAAACATTTAATTTCCATCATTAATTTAATCCCTAATTTCTCTTTCATTAGGTATTATAGTGATAGAGAGAAACACAGAAAACTGGATGATCACAGGAGTAGAGATCACAGGTCAAATTTGGAAGGAAGTTTAAAGGACAGATCTCATTCTGATCATCGTTCTCATTCAGACCATCGGTTGCATTCAGACCATCGGGCAAGTTCTGAATATACACACCATAAATCTTCCAGGGATTATAGGTATCACTCAGATTGGCAGATGGACCACAGAGCTTCCAGTAGTGGCCCCAGATCACCACTAGATCAGAGGTCTCCTTATGGCTCCAGATCTCCATTTGAACACTCAGTTGAACACAAAAGTACACCTGAGCATACCTGGAGTAGTCGGAAAACATAACAAAAACTGATACTTTTTGTCTTTCTGGACTTTTCTTTTAGCCATATATCATAAACCAACACAGTAATTGCCTTACATGACTTGAAAGATATAAACAGATCTTCTATCAGTAGCAGTATTGTTACTTCTTTCCAGGATGCAAGGTCTATTATCCCAACAGAAGAGAAAATATTTTTATATTTAAGGATTATGCTGCACTGTACTACAAATACTGTAGTACTTTTTTTTTTTTCTTTTTTAAAGAAATGGAAAATGTTTACTATTACAGGGACCTCAACACTGCCCTTCCATATAGGCTGGATAAAACTGTTTTTAAGTCAGTGATTTTAGACTGACCTCCATTTAAATTATGTTTGTATATGAACTTTACTCTGACCTGTGATCATGTTTCAGGAAGGAATGAAAGAGAGTTCTTTTCTTAATAAAGAAAAAACACTCAAGGACTTTGTTCACTTTCCAAAGCTACTTGTTTACATTGTACACTGCGACCACCTTGCCGCTTTTCATCACAAGCTTGAATATTTAAATTCTGTACTTATATCTGTAAAATAGCCAGGAATTTCCTGTTTGTGATCTGTTATTATGCCTTTTTACACATACACACACACATGGCTGTAAATTATTGTAAATGGATTAAATGAGCTTTCCTTACTTCCTTTCCCTGCTCAGGCTTTTTTTGACTGTTCCTTTCCCTACCAACTCAGGCCTTCTTATCATTTGAAAAAAATTATCAGTGTAATAACACTTTTTAATGATTTGTCTTGATGGAATCATTGTTTAGAATGTAAAAAATGGGGAAAGGGGCCACTTAATTCCATTAGTCTCTTTTTATATTGACTATTTTATTAGATAAATGTTATTTCTTTCATTTTTTCTTTTTTAGTAAATATTGTGTTTGTAGTAACAAAATGGTGAGATAATATGTAAAATCTAAACTGCATGCTCTGGAAACATTTTTTTCAGATGCATTTGGTTTAAAAGGGTAGGTGTATGAACACTTTTCAGAATCCAAAATGGCCAAAAGTTATTGTAAAATCCATTTGTTTTCCCTTTTCATGTGGGCAATAATGTCAAATGTGCTATGCAGCCAGGTAACATTTTAGATAAACTTGATTGACTTTTAATATAAACTGTTACAATGCACACTGATTGTATATAAAAACCTTATATATGACAAATTAAATTTAAGAAAAAGGATATGTGGGCTCCTGTAATTTTCTGCTGCATTCTTACTCGCTCAAGCACTTAATTTTTTTTTTTTTTTTTTTTTTAAAGTAGTAACGTTTAGCTACCAGGCAAAAGGTATTTTGGTAAGCAGTTGAATATTAAGTGTGTGGCACTACAAAACTAAGTCTATTTTGAAGACTATATGAATCTATGAAGTAAAATTAGATCATAGAAATCTTTGTTGGTTTCCTGCAGATTTTATTTCAGAATGCCTTATATTTATTCACAGATTTTTATTTTGTTATATTCAGTGGGGATTTTTGAACATGTGACACATTCTTGGATGTGCGCTGTGATGTAACAAATTTGAATCTTAACTTTGACAAATATAAGTATATTGGTATATGCCTATAATAGTCTTTAAAGTGTCCCATGTTGATAAACTGTGGGAATAATCTACAGAAATTTGTCCATAGATGGATGTATTTTTTTTTAAACATTTTAATTTTCTCCATTAAAGTCTAAAATTTTATGTGAACAAAGCTTTCCTTTTTTTTTTTTTTTTTTTTTTTTGGTGATCCCTCTTTTAGTTACCTGAAGAATGATGATAATCTGTTTTTTCCTGGTATATCAAATAACATAGGAACACTAACTCAATTTTTAAATGTCAATTTATAATTAAATTTAAAAGTGATAAAACATAGTGCCGGTACACATTTTTAAGCTTTTCAACTTTTTCCACATTTAATGTAAATGATTATTCCACAAGATAGCATTTAACACAACAAGATAATGCTTAACGAAGTTATAATATTGACATAGTAAAAAGATCAGGGTTGCATTTTTAATTCATCACTTTGTAGCTGGGATATTTGCATTATATTCTATTATACAAAATATCATAGAAGAACAATATTACATTTTTTGAGGCAATGGAATGGGCTCTTTCTTAACAATGCCATATTTAGTTGAATATATCAATCACCTAATTAGCTGAGTTGAATGGAAAACCTAAAACTGTATGTAACATTAATTGATGGAAAATATGTTCATTATTTGTAAAAAGTCAGCAATCATGTAGAAGAGGAACAAGCCATAAACTTACTAAGACACAATGGAGAAGAACATTGGTACATAGATATAACAGGGAACATTCTCTATAAAATATGCTTAAATTTTGTCTATTACATGCTCATTCTGCTTTGCTATTTATATCCATTTGTGTTTAAATTTTTAAGGGTGAGAGATTATGCATAGTACTGTACCAATTAACCCTCCACTTTAATAATATACAATAAATGATTTCTTATTAAAAGCAATGGCCTGTTTGCTTATAAAGAAAGTATTCTTCAGGGTATGTTAGAAAATAATTTTAGACTGGAAAGCTGTGGAAAACTGGAGTGTGAATGATTTGTTCACTAATTTCAGAGTGAGTGGCTTAATAAAACTGAAATTTTTATAGAAGTTGCATAAGACATGGTAGATTACAAATACAATAATTTCTGTAATTCATTTTTGTAGTTAAATTATGAAAGGGTTGTATAGATACACTGATTTCATTTTCTTGAGATTTATCAAGACTATACAGTGGTATAAATGGCATAATTCCTATCTTCGTTACTCTGTTTCTGACTAGACAATGATCTTTAAGCCATAAATAATAATGTAGGTTTATAGTTGTGATATTTCTTGTCAAGGGCTGTGGTGATTTGAAAGGGGAGGGGGTTGGAAAAGCAACTAGTTTTTAAATACGGGCTTCATTTAGACTTACCTTGCTTCGTCTGAAATTTTAATGTGAACTCGTAAATGTGGCTTAATTATTAAAATTTTGAGTAGTTCATTACTTAGCAAATAATGGAATAATATTTTTAAATGTTTCTAAATTGATATCTAACATTAATATAAACAACTATCAAACCCATTGCTTAAGTTTAAGACTCGATTTAAAAGTATAGATAAAACTATTACATATGTTGCACCTTATGCAAGATTTATGAGCATGTTTAAGGGGAGGCAACTAGGTGCAAGTACAACAAAAATATCTTGACAATGTCAGAATTTCTGTGTTAAAATTCTCATCTTCTCATTTTAGACATTTAAAACAATTCAATTGAAATTATATTTTCTCCTGACAATGACTGTAGTGAGTAATTTTATAGATTCTTTATGCTAATATTTTTTCTTTTTTTTTTTTTTTTTTTTCCTCCAAGAACCTAATAGACTGATTTTATTAGGAAATCTTTGGATTCTTTTATAAAGAAAGACCTAAGGATAGGGATATTAGCTAAGTTAAAGAATGAAAGATGAGATTACTTGGTAAAGTAGGATTAAAAAATACTTTCCAAACTGTTTCCAAGTATCTATACAAATTTTTCAATGGATCTTTATGTGCCACATTTTCTATCCTAAAAGGCTATTGCCATCTTGGCCTTCAGTTAAAAAACAAAAACAAAACTGGGGTGCCTGAGTGGCTCAGTCAGTCAAGCATCAGACTTTGGCTCAGGTCATGGTCTCATAGTTCTTGTGTTTGAGCCCCACATCAGCTTCTATGCTGTCAGCATGGAGCCTGCTTAGGATCCTCTGTCTGCCCTGTCTCTGCCCCTCCCCTGTTCCTGCATGTACTCTCGCTCCCCAAAACAAATAAACATTACAAAAACATAACCAACCTTTATTTGAAACAAGATTGGTAGTTCAAACTGAAAAATGAGTAAGATGCTTTTAATTCTATGTCCCAGTCTACATTTGAGTCTGGATCTAAATATTAAGTTGAAAAGGTATAAATAGCCTCAAAACAAAACCTGAGCTCATAATGCTTCTGTTAAATGAGCTAGGATGATTGCATTGATGTGTTGATTTACATTATCTGGCAGAAATGGGAATTGCATTTTAATTTCATTACTGTAGGCTACTATTAGGTTTCCAGTCTGTAGATGAGCTGTGGAATTAACCTGGCACTCATTGTTTTTTCCTGTTACTACCTTTCAAAACTTTGCTTTGTCTCTGTTCTTCAATTTCACTCTGCTGAGTCTAGGTGTGGTTTTATTTATTTATTTTTGTTCAAGTCTTGTCCCTTGACCAATTCTTTCTATTTTCTGGAAACCTGGTATCACTATCACAATATTTTTGATTTCTGTCCTCTGTCTTAACAACTTTACTATTTTTCCTTCTCTTTCCATTTCTCTGCTTGGTCTCTTCAGCTTCAGCCATTCCCCTGAACTCGTCTCCACTTAGATATCTAATAGGTATCTACTCTTTTTCTTTATTTTTACTCATTTTAGAGAGCAGGAGCAAGGGAGTGGGTCAGAGGGAAATAGAATCTTAAGCAGACTCCAGGCTAAGCGCTACTGGGGCTTGATCCCACACACCTGGGATCATGACCTGAGCCTAAATCAAGAGTCGGATGCTCAACCAACTGAGCCACGCAGATGCCCCTAATAGATATCTACCATTAAAATACAGAAAACCAGACTCTTCCCCACCAATGACATTAAAAAAAAAAAAAACTGGCAGGGTGCCTGGGTGGCTCAGTTGGTTGGGCGTCTTACTTTGATTAGGTCACGATCTCATGTCTTGTGAGTTTGAGCGCTGTGTCAGGCTTGGTGCTGACAGCTCAGAGCCTGGAGCCTGCTTCCAATTCTGTGTCTCCCTCTCTCTGCTCCTCTTATGCTTGCGCTCTCTTTCTCTAAAATAAACATTAAAAAAAATTTTTTTAAGAACTGCCAGTGTTCCATAATTTTTGATAAGGGAGTAAACTCAGCATTCACAACTTTTATAATCTATGGCGCTTTATCCCTGTTTTTTTTCTATTTTTTCTGCCTCACTCACACTACCCTCTTATAATGCACCAAAGAATACATATGGATCTTTGTTTCGCTGTTTCCTCTGTCAAGAAACCCTTTATCCCTGATTTGTACAAAGCTTGTTCCCTCACTTGAATGAGTCCCATCAAGTCTCTAAACTGGTAAACATGCCCCTACCATTTTTGTATCCCTTATCTTGCTTTTTCTTCTAGCACTCACTATTACTTGACTTCATTTTTTTTTTTGATTTGTCATTCCCTCCTTACTAACATGTAAGTTTCATTAGGGGAGGGACCTTATCTTGTTCACCACTGTATCCCCTAGCACTTTAAACAGTGTCTCAACATATCAATTGTATTTTTTTCCATTATTTTGGTTCTTTCCCAGAAATGCTATGTCCCATAAGTGGCCAGCATTATTAAACTTTTTGTCTTTCCATTGTTACCTGATCTGTTAATGTTTTTGGAGACATTTGTATCACTTATTATCTATTTAACTAGAGTCTTTTGCTATGTTTTGTTTTTTAACTCAACTAATAAAAATCACCTGAAACATAGAGAAACACCCAAGTCTCATGTCTAGAAATTAAAATAGGCAGAGAAAGGCCTCAAGTAATATGATTGTAAGAATTTTAATATTTATTCTGTTGACTTGAATAATACAGAGGTTAATTCTCCTGTTATAATTAAAACACTTATGTAATGAAAAACTAGTTTTTGTAACTTAAGGCTATTTAAGAAATATGATACTTTGTGGAGAGATATTCAGAGATGTATGTTAGGAAAATATAAAATATTTTGATTTGTCTTTATCTTTTGATAGGACATATGTTTCTAGGTGGCATGATAGATTGTCTTTTTCTACTCGTAAGGAAAGAACACAACTTGTAAAGGCACCATAATACAAGAGAACTATGTTGCATTTCCAATGTTTTTAAAGTGAAATAGAAAAAACATCTCTCTGGTTTTTGATGTTTTTTTTCCCATTAAAAAAACTTTAGATCATGTTTATATAAGGTAAATTCATCCTTTTTAGGTGTGCATTGTAATAAGCTTTGACATATTATACAGTTGTTCAACCACCAACATATTTAAGATCTAAAATCTTTCCATCACCCCCAAAAAGTAATCACACGCTGATTTCCCCACATCTAGTCCCTGGCAACCACTGATTTGTCCCTATAGTGTTTACTTTTTCATGTTACTTAAAGGAATCATACAAAATATTGGCTTTGAGCCAGCCTTTCATTTAGTATAATGTTTTTGAGATTCATCTGTGTTTTTGCATTTATCAGTGGCTCGTTACTTTTCATTATGGAGTGATATTCTTTGTATTGAGTGTTTACAATTTGTTTATCCATTCACCAACTGGGTTTCCAGTTATTTGGCCATTTTGTTTAAAGATGTTGCAAACTTTCACATACAAGTCTCTGGGTACATATTCTAAATTTGGGGGGAAGTACTTTGGAGTGGGATTTCTAGATTGTATGCTAAAATATATGCTTTACTTTGTAAAAAACTGCCAAACTATTTTCCAAAGTGGATATACCATTTTATGTTCCCACCAGCTATAGATGAGAATTCTTGTTACTCTTCATGTAAGAGCATTTTGTATTGTAGGGTTTAATTTTTCATGTAACCATTCTGATAGGTGGGTAGTGATAACAATTTGTATTTCCCTAGTGACTACTGGTATTCAACATCTTTTTTTTTGTTGTTTTTTGTTTTTTTGTTTTTTTTAACGTTTATTTATTTTTGAGACAGAGAGAGACAGAGCATGAACGGGGGAGGGTCAGAGAGAGGGAGACACAGAATCTGAAACAGGCTCCAGGCTCCGAGCTGTCAGCACAGAGCCCGACACGGGGCTCGAACTCATGGACTGTGAGATCATGACCTGAGCCGAAGTCGGCCGCTTAACCGACTGAGCCACCCAGGCGCCCCTCAACATCTTTTAATGTGTTTACTTGCCATTCTTATTTCTAGTATTCAAATTTTTTTTTAATTTTACAAAGTAGATTTGTTGATAAAATTCATGTATCAGATAGATAAACTATGAGTTTAGATAAACTAGTCTATGGCTTATCTTTTTCTTAACAGTATCTTTTGAAATGGAGAATTTAAAAAAATTTTGATAAAATCCAGTGTTTCCATTTTATTTCTACTATGGATGTTTCCTTCTTTGTGTGTAGAAATCTTTGCCTAACTCAAGATCACAAAGATTTTTCTCCTATGTTTTATTTATTAAAAAAAAATTTTTTTAATATTTTGGAGAGAGGGAGAGACAGAGCATGAGCAGGGGAAGGGCAGAGAGAGAGGAAGACAGAATCCGAAGCAGGCTCCAGGCTCTGAGCTGTCAGCACAGAGCCTAATGCGGGGCTCGAGTTCACAACAAGAGATCATGAGCTGAGCTGAAGTCGGATGCTTAACTGACTGAACCACCCAGGCGTCCCTCCTATGTTTTCTTTTAAAAGGATTATTATACCTTTAGGAATTGCATTAAGTCTATGAACCATTTCAAGTTGATTTTTGTATGTAGTGTGGGGTATGAACCAAGCGTTGGGGGGGGGGGGGGGGGGTTGGTTTTTAGTTTTTGACTTTGTTTTTTGGATATGCATATCTAATTTTTCCAACACCATTTGTTGAAAAGACTATCATTTTCCACTGAATTTCTATTTTACCTTATTGAAAATCAATTGTTCGTATATGGCTGGGCCTCTTTCTGGGCTCCCTATTCTTTCTTAATTTATATTTGTCTATGCCAATAACACATCTTGATTACTGCACTTGAATTCGTAAATTATGAAATCAGGTAGTCTAAGTTCTAAATTTTATTATTTTTCACAATTGTATGGCCTTCCAAATTCCTTGGCTTTTCCACATACATTTTAGAATCAAATTGTAAATTTCTACCAAAAGCCTGCTGGATTTTGATTGAAATTATATTGAACCTATAATCAATTTGGGGAATATTGTCACTTTAACAAGATTGAGACAGCTGACTTCGGAACACAGTGTTTATCTCCATTATTTAGGTCTTTAATTTTGCTCATCATTGTGATTTTTCAGTGTATAAATCTTGCACATATGTTGTTATATTTACCCCCTTAAAATGCTTTTTTATTTCCATTTTTTTAGTCAGTATTGATTTTTGGACTCAACCTTTTTCCTGTGGACCTTGCTACACTCAACAATTAGTTAAAATAGCTACTTCCAAGTGCTTTAAGATTTTCTACATCAATCTTCTCTGAAAAGAAGTTTTATTTGTATCTTCACAATCTTTTATGCCTTTTGTTCTTGCCTTAATGTACTTCCTAGGACCTCTGTTATACTGTCTGTAAGAATAGGTATCTTATTATAAGAATTGCCTTATTCCCATCTGGGGTGAATTCATTCTTTTCTCCAATGAGTATGGTATTAGCCATAGTTTTTTTGTATGTGACCTTTATCTTGTCAAGGAGATTCCCTTCTAATCTTAATTTTCTGAGTATTAAAAGAAAAAATGATATTTTTTGCATTGTTAATATAACCACAAGTACTTATTCTCGAAATATGTGCACCTGTTGTACAACTTCTTAAATCATGGAATTAGATTGGAGTCTGCCACCCTCATTACCTATTCTACATTGATTTTCTCATAATACTTGATTCTTATGAAAGAAACCATCAAAAAACAACTTTGTAATGTAGTGGGATCTAATGATGAAACTGAACTATCTCAAGTGGATAGATAATGTTGTTTTGGACAAATGGACATTATCAATATGTTTCCTTCAAAAACTTAAAATTTCCTGTAGTACCTCTGTTTTTTCTGCTTTTGCAAACCACAGCACTAGCCCACAATCGGCCTTTAAGAGTCCATCAAAAATTAATGGATTGGGGGTGCTTGGGTGGCTCAGTCATTTAAGTATCTGACTCTTGATTTTGGCTCAGATCATGATCTCACAGTCATGAGACTGAGCCCCGTGTCGGGCTCTGCACTGTATTCTCTCCCTCTCTCTCTCTCTCTCTGTCCCTCCCTCATGTGTGTGCTCTCACACATACACTTTCTCTCTGTCAAAAATAAACATTTAAAAAATGAAGAAAAAAATAACTGATTTATTCTTTTAAGTTTATTTTTGAGTAGTCTCTACACCCAACATGGGACTCGAGCTCATGACCCCAAATCAAGAGTCACATGCTCTTCTGACTGAGCCAGTGAGATGCCTCTAACTTATCCTTAATTGCTTTATGCACTCTTTCTTGTCAATATACAGTTCATTTATATCAGCTCCCCTTGGAGAATCTGGTCACTTTTTAGAATTCAGCTCACTCTGTTGCCTGGTGACCTCTACTCTCTAATGGGTTCAAGTAAAAACTATGATTTTTAGATTAACTGTATTGTTTTCTTGTTAGGATAGGAGGAATGTTCTCTTATGACTATATCCTAAGAAGATGCACTCCAAAATGTGTGTGTGTGTGTATGTGTGTGTGTTTCTTTTTTTAGTCACCTTTATTGAGGCATAATATACCTACAACAAATTGCATGTACTGTACTTGTGCAGTTTGATGAGGTTTGAGAAATGTATATATTAACATAATAATGATACAGAATATTTCCATCACCCTAGAAGTGCTCATTGTCCCCTTCACTGTCAATCCCTACACTTAAAAGATAGCCCAGGAAAGCACTTACTGATTGGCCTTATATTACTTTATATTACTACAGATTACATTTGTCCAACTAGTTTAGTAAGTAAATTAATGAAATCACACACTCTTTTTTTGTCCGGATTCTTTTGCTCAATATAGTGTTTTAAAAATTTTTTTTTTAACGCTTATTTATTTTTGAGACAGAGAGAAACAGAGCATGAACAGGGGAGGGGCAGAGAGAGGGAGACACAGAATCCGAAGCAGGCTCCAGGCTCTGAGCCATCAGCCCAGAGCCCCATGCGGGTCTCGAACTCACGGACTGCGAGATCGTGACCTGAGTTGAAGTCGGACGCTTAACCGACTGAGTCACCCAGACGCCCCTCAATATAGTGTTTTTAAGATTAGTTAATGTTGCATGTATCTGTAGTTCCTTTTTATTGCTTTATAATACTCCACCGTGTGGCTATACTGTTCACCTAACGAATGGGTTTACAGCTTTTAACTAATATAAATAAAACTTCTATGAACATTCCTTTACACATTGTTTTGTGCATATGTTTTCATTTCTTGGGTAAATATCTTCGAAAATAATTGGCAAATCATATGGTAAACACTTAATGAACTTTTAATGAGGCTGGCAAACTTGCACAATGTAGCTGTAGCATTTTATATGAAAGTTCCAGTTGTTTTGCATCCTTGCCAGCACTAGCTATAGCCTTCTTTTTTAAGCTATTATAATAGTTATGTAATGCAATGACATGGTTTTATTTTGCATGTTACTGGTGACTGATATTAATCTCTTTGTGTGCCTTTGGCTATTTATATGTCTTATGTGAAGTACCTATCAAAACTTCTGCCCATTTTGTAGTTGGATTGTTTGCTTTCTTGTTACAAGTTGTAAGCATTTTTTTCTGTCCCAATTTTTTAATAGATTTTTTTTTAATTTTATTAGAGAGAATGCACATGTGAGCGAGGGAGAAGGGCTTAGTGAGACAGAGAGAATCTTAAGCAGACTCCATGCTGAGTGTGGATCCCAACGCAGGGCTGAATCCCACGATCCTGGGATCATGACCTGAGTGGAAATCAAGAGTTGGACGCTCAGCTGACTGAACCACCCAGGCATCACTAGATTTTATTTTTTAAAGCAGTTTTACGTTCATAACAAAATGGAGCAGAAGGTAGAGATTTTGCATCGATCCCCTTCCCTCACACATGCACAGCCTCCTGCATTATCAACATCCTCTCTAAGCATTTTAAATATAAATATTTTATGTAAATATAAATAACATATTTTTAATACTAATCTTTTATCAAATATATGTATTGTAAATATTTTCTCCAAACCTAAAAGGTTTTTTTTCTTAACAGTAATTTTTAAAGAGCAAAAGTTTTAAATTTTTATGATGTCCATTTTCTAATTTTTTCCTTAATATTTCATACATTTTGTATCACACCCATATAAGGAGATTTTGTCTACCCTAAAATCAAAAAAGTTCTTGTGTTTTTCTTAGAAGAGTTATTTAGGTCATTGTTCCATTTCGACTTAATTTTTCTGTATGATGAGAGGAATAGTTGGGGTTCATTTTTCCTCCATGTGGATATCCAGTTTCTCCAGTATCATTTACTGAAAAGAGTAATTTTCCTCATTGAGTTATATGACTAGTTTATAAAGAAAAAAAATCAGTTGACCACAAATGTGTGTCTATTTCTGAACATTCTATTCTATTGACTATATAGCCATGCCTATGCTAAAATAAAATAGTCTTGATTATGATAGCTTTATATTAAATTCTTGAAGTCAGACAGTAAGGGTGTTTCAACTTTGTACATTTTTCATATTGTTTTGGCTACTAGAAGTCGTTTATGTTTGTTGGCCGTCAAAAAGCCAGCTATTGAGTTTGTTGGGGAATAGCAGAGGAATTGGATTTCAGGACAAGTAAACTATGGTGAACCAGAAGCAAGTCTGGAGAACAGAGATGGGCTTACTTTTACAGAAGAAAGGAGGAAGCTGAGAGGAGTGTTTCACTGAGTTCTCATTAGCTGGGCTGTTGCAGGACAAGGAGAAACTCTTCCTTCCCACTGCTGGAGTATGTAAAGTAAGTTTCCTCTTGGGAAATATCAGGTAGACTTCTTGCAGTGACTGACAGTACATGAAAGATCACCCTTTGGGGCTTCCTGATTCTATTTTAAATGAGGTTTTCTTTTATTTATTTTCACATTTCCCCCTTTTGATTAATATCTTTCCTCAAAACATTACTGCTCAAGATCAGGGGGTTTGTTTTTTTAATGTTTATTTATTTTTTGAAGAGAGAGCAAGAGAGAGGCAGAGAGAGAGGGAGAGAGGGGATTCAAAGTGGGTTCTGCACTGACAGCAGAGAGCTCAGTGTGGGGTCAAACTCACGAACCATGACCTGAGCTGAAGTCAGATGCTTAACTGACTGAGCCACCCAGGTGCCCCAAGATCAGGTTTCTGATATTCAGTGGTTTTGTCCCTTGGTGCCAGAAAGGACATTTACAGGTTGTCCTGTTTCACGTCAGAGGGAAAGTGCACAGATTGCAAACCATTGAGGCCATAGTTGACTAAAAGGAAGGGAATGAGGGCAAAAAAAATCTCAGGTATTTTCCAGCCGAGGTCTATATCTTATCAAGGTTGTAAGCATTGGATATCATCTCTAAGCGCTGAGCTAACACCACCCACCTGGGTGCATCACTTCTGTAGAGATTTGACCACACGCACAATGTTTAAAAATGATTATATAACAGGACAATGACTCCAGTTTGTATGTAGTTCTAAACCAGGAGCAACCAGGTTACTTCAACCTGGTTGAAGGCAACCAGCTAAAGAAGTATGGCTATGGTTAGAGAAAGGTTAAAACAGGCATGAGAACATCTGGCTCTAACAGCATAACTGAATAGGTCTTGCAGATATAATTTTGGGATACTTGCTTACTGATAAGACCAAGGGATCCCTGACATCATGAATAGACTGGAGTTTCTGATAATAGATCCAATAGTCAGAGAGTTTTCCTCTTTTTTGCAACAAATTGGGTCAAGAAAATAAAGAAGGAAACAAGGTAAGCAGCAACAGCAAGAAAAAGGCATACAAGCCTGGTTCTGTCATCCCGGGAAAGCTATCTCCTTGAGCTGCTTCAGTTCCTGGAAATCTTTATTTTCAGGCCACCAGTTGGTGTCAGGGTTTGGTGCCTTCTTTAGATGCAACACATGGATCCAAGAGTCTACTCCTTGGAGTTTGGCTACATAAGCGTTGGTCAGCAGTAACTGAGAGGGGCCTTTCCAACAGAGGTGCGGTCTTTCTGGAGATATCGCTTCCAATAGACAAAATCTCCAGGCTGCAAGGTGCGATGTTTAAGGTCTTCACCCCCTGGGGTGTGCTGTGTAAAGATTGTTCTACTAAAGCGTGGTTAAACAGGACTTTACAATAACGTCAAAAGGGGTAGACCAGAGATTTAGAAGGATTAATGGCAGTGCCTTTGGCCAAGGTATCTGAAGGGTCTCTGCAAATTTTGCTAATTGGGTCTTAATTATGCAGTTTTTGTGCTTGAGGACTGAGGGTGGTAAGCACAGTGGAAGTATAAAACTGGCCAACCAAACAGCACAGACCTTTACAAGCATTTGCCCAGTGAAGTGAGTTCCCCCATCACTATGAAGTTCCAGGGCGGTTCCTCAGGTGGGGATAATCTTCTAGTAGATCAAGATCTTTTCTTGTTCTGAAATGAGGGGCCCCGAATATCAAACCCCCTTTAGGGAATGTAAAGTACCTGGGAGCAGTGTGGACAGGTTTTCTTGAATTGCATTTTGGCAGGTGGGGTAGGCAAGCAAAGTAGGCACTTTTTGCAGCCATATTAATATTTCACCACCAGTGTTGATCCATGAAGATTATCATTTTTTTCCCAGTATGCCAATGATTCAATGCATGGATAGCAGTCAGTAATGGAAATTCAGAGTCTCTGGCAAGACTGGATTATTATTTGGCCTAAGCCAGAGCTTTCTTTTTTTAACCAAAAAACAATTAGTAGATTTCCAATATTGGTTTTCCTTTTCTAGATCCAATTGTTGGGCATCTCTGGTCAACATTTCTAGATTATCATTTGGAGGAACATCTCTTGGGCCACGACAGGAGTTTGGTTATTGGCTCCTTTGAGAGCAGTGCTCTTTGTGGCGTTCTAAAGTCATGAGCTACTGCAAAGCATACCTATTGTCCTATAGGAATATGCAGTTTTGTTTTTGGCTAAAATACAGGCCGAAGTAAGACAGTTCAGACTGTTGGGCCGAGGTAACCAAGGGCAGATGACTTCAAAAGGAGTTGATTTAGTATATCCAGGAGTTTCTGGTAAGACATCAGGCAGGGTCAGGGGGGTGATCTATCAAATAGTCCTGAGAGCACCATCCACAGAAGAGGGAGGGAGGGTAGCAGGGTGAAGATTAGTTATGTGGGGAGTGGGTAAGTGTGATGAGAGTTTAGGAGGGAGAGGAAAATAGGAAGTTGGTCATTGGGATGATCAAGAGCAGGGGATTTCTTTAAGCTTTCCTTTAGGGTTTTAAAGGATAAATCATCCTGATCTTCCCAAATGATAGGGTCATATGTGTTGTTTTTTTCATACAGTAGCCTGCTTGTCTGAGAAAACCTTGTAAATGGCACTTAATTTTCGGTTTGGACAAGTTGAAGATGCCATGGAAACTATTTGGATCTAAATGTAGCCCTTGTTCTGAAATTGGGTGCCCCAAATAGCAAAGTTTAGTGTAAGCAAATTGCAATTTCTCCATGAAGACTTTGCGTCCCCTTAAGGCTAAAAGTTGTAACAGGTGGATGCTATCTTCCTCTGAAGAGCCCTGAGAAGGAGAGCACAGAAAGCAAGTCGTCTGCAAATGGTCAGAAAACAGAGCCTTCAGGTTAGTAACTCTGTATTATCTAAAACTGCTTTTAAATTTGGGGAGAAGTAGGAAGGACTTTTGGTAAATCCTTGGGCATTACTGTGAAGTTGTAATGTTTTCTGTCCTAAATAAAGGCAAAGAGATATTGGCAGGTCTTATCCCCAGGGCAGAAGTAACGAGGCCCTGAACCTTCTTATAATATTTTATTATAATCTTTTATTATTGGGGTGTGATGCTCTACAGAAGATACAGTAGGGAACAATTGTTAATATCTTTAAAATTAGGTCTAGTGTTTTCAGAAATGGAACAAAGATGATGAAGGCTTATTAGATTCATCTGGTTGCCGATTTTGGTTGCTGCTATCATATTCTAGAATTATCTCCCCCTTTCAGGAGAAAGAAATTCTAGCATGATATTTCTCTTAAGAAATGTCAGCCCAAAAAGAATAGAGGTGAAAGAAGTAAGGAGAAAAAGATGAGTATCTCTTAGAGGGCTTAAATAAAAGGGCACTGGTTGAGAGACAGGAATACATTGAGTTTTATTAGAAATGCCTGGTATTTGAACCATTTGAATACTCTGAGGCAGGGGTTATTTAATAACAGTGGGACTGAGCTCCAGTGGTGTAGCCTTGCTGTCAATAAACACGGAAAGAGCATCATTTCCAAACTTAAGCATGTACAATGAACTATAAATATAAATAAGTTAGAGATTCTCTGATACTCATGTATATAACACAGCTGGGGCCACTCTGTTCGTATCCTGTCTCCTACACCTGCTCTCCAGTAACAGGAGAGACTGCTGTGGTCAGGTTTGCTCTTTGTGACTGTATTAGTCAGGGTTTTCCAGAGAAACAATATCTATCTCTATATCTACCTATCTACCTATCTGTATTTATAGACAGAGAAGGGAAGGGGTCAGAAGGGGAAGGGAGAGAGGGAAAGATTTAACTTTAAGGCCCTGGGCCACATGATTTTGGGGGCTACTGAGTCCCAAATCCTTATAACAAGTCCGAAGGCTGGAAGCTGAGAATTTCTATTCTGCAGACTTGAAACAAAAGTTCTTCTTTGAGAAAACTGTCTTTGCTCTCAAGGCTTATAACTGATTGGATGAGGCTCCCTCAAATTTAGGGGAGGGAGGAGGGAGTTAATCTGCATTACTCAAAGTCTACTGATTTAAATGTTCATCACATCTAAAAAAGCCTTTACAAAGCAGCATATCTACTGGTGTTTGACCAAACAACTGGGCAACATAGCATAGGCAAATTGATGTAAAAATTAACCATCACAGTGACCCTGCCATTCCTTGGCCATAGCTAATTGAGAAAAGATGCACAATTTAAGCTTAGACTAATCCGGTCTCTCTTATGGACATTTATTGAGGGAGCCTAAGAGACTCTTGTGGGTCTTTATTGATCCCTTGACCTAAAAAGTTATATACTGGAAGTATTCAAAGGAGCAGAAGAATGAAGCAGACATGCAGAGACAAGGAGGAGCAAGAGACTAAGTGTACTCAGAGAGGCCCAGTGAATTCTCTTCTAGGGCTTGGCTGTATTTCCTGCCCTTAGATTTTGTGAGACAGTAGAGATTTTTGTTTTTCAGATGAATCTTTGTCTACTTAAGTTACTTTGGGTGAGTTTATATTCTTTACCATCAAATCATCCCTAAGATACCATTTGCATCCGCCATATTTTTTTGCTCATTTGAGCGGTCAACTGTCAGAAGTTGCCAAGGAATCTATTAAGAACAGAGAAGGGTTTATTGGATTTGGTGTCAGAATTAAATTTCTCACCTTGACAAGCCTCAGTCAAGGGGAAGGACATTATTCCATATGGAGTAGATTGAAGAAAGCATATGATAGAAACTGTGAATATAGACAACACTTTCAAGATGTTTAATGATGAAGGGGAGCAGAGAAATCAATCATTACCTTCAGGGTTATGTGGAATACAAAGCTTTTTTTTTTTTTTTTTTTTTTTTTTTTTAGTGGGTACAAGTTGTTTGTTTGAAAGAGAAGCAGATATATGAGGATATTTTTCGTTAGAAAGGAAACAAGATGATGCAGAGGAGAATGGGTAATTGCAGTGGTCAAGCCTTCATGAAGGTGAGAGTGGTGGAGTGTCGGAACATGCAAGGAGAGCAGGTCCTCCCCATAGTGAAAGAAGTGAGCATGGCATAGCTGTCGGCGTTTGACTAAGGGCAGGCTGGTAATTGTGGAGGCTGCATCTAGTTTCCTGTTACAAACCAAGTTCAATCACCTGAGGAAGGGAGGAGAGTGAGCAAGTTTAATACAGATAGAAAAAAGGTGAAATATTTCTCTCAGAGGGTAGGAAGAAAAACACTAAGGAAGATATATGTGATGGCACTGCTATGACTGAATAACTCAAAATGACCAAGATACCTGGAGTGATTCCTTGTGACTATATTCTGTGTCCTCCAAATGGAAAGACCTGCTTATCTGTCATGAGTGTAAAATAGCAATAATTACATTTGGTTGCTATTTTTGAGCACCTTATCTGTGTGTTTTTACAGTTGTACATGGCATCCGTGAGGTCGGTTATTTACTGCTGTAGAAACTGTCCAAGAGAATTCTATTAATTCTACCAAGATCACAGTTAGTGATGGGTTGGGTAAAAATTCAGATACTATTCTTTCCGATTTCATTATCCCCTGGTCCGTCTACTATGCCACACTCTCTCCATAATGGATATTGTAGTTGTTGACAGCACCAGGGCATGGGGGGGCCCCCGGGGGTAGAGACAGGAGGGAAAGGGCAAGGAAGGAGGAAGTTGTTGCAGAAACTGGAAAGGAGGTAAACTCCACATTTGCACAGGGAACAACCCGAGAGTATGGGCTGATTTTGCATTCAGCTGATGGAGTGTCCACATCATGGGTCTAGACTCTTATGTACAGTCTAGATATCTCTGGAAAGCAAAAATCTTGTTACTTTGTCAATACCAAATCACAATTATTGAATGCAGACAAGCTGGGTTTTTTTGACCCATTTGGTTGTTATATACTAACTTTCAAATCCTTTTACTATATCTTCATTTCATAAAACTAGTATGAGTATGTGAGATGTAGTCATCTCTATGACCAGTTGCTATTTATTCAATGCAACAAGAAGGAAGTGCAATTCCTGTGTTTCCAAAATGCCACATGTCCAGGTTTGTACTTCATGTGTTCCACCAGTGAAACCACAAGAGGGCAGTGGAAATCCACCCATTAAAGTGGGCAGGGGTTCTGCAAAATTTTTGCTCTCAGACTTTTAAAAATAATTTCAAAAATTGTGAATCCCCTCAGAGAATTGATAACTAAATTTAAGATATTTAAAATCCATCTTTATTTATATTGGTATCTAAAAATTTTCAAGATGAAGGCATAATTTTTATGTTACAACATGTCATTTCTCATACATTTTTAAATACTGACATTTTGAAATAAAATGTATATAATCTTTTCTATACATCCAAAGGAATATAAACACATGACAATTTGATAGATATCACCATCCATATAAAAGTTAAGATGGTGGGGTACAGAGGAGGGAGGTCCCAAGGGACTGTGCTTTCTATGGGTGGTGGTCCTCTACTCCTGCCCTGCCTGGACTCACCCTTGTATTTAACTAATTTAAAAACAAAAATAAACAAACTTTGTAATCCCTAAAAAATCATAAATTGAAAACAAACAACCTCTGCAATTCCTTAAAAAAGTTATAAGGAAAATCTTCCTTTAAAAATTGGAAAATTTGTACTTTTCTACTTCTTATATATAAATTCCACTTCCATCACAACATATATACTTGTAGGGTTTTCTAGATTGCCCTTTCAACTTTTTCCTGCAACAAATAGAAAACTGAAAGAGTTTATATTAAAAAAAATCAAGTGACCATAATTATTAGTTATTACTAATATAAAATTAATCATGATAGCATAAATATATTATGAAGGTTGATAATTATTGAACTTAAAAAGTAAAACTGTATTTGAAATGTAGATGTTGATGAGATGGATGAGGAGATATTTATTTTAGAATGATACAGGATTCAGCATCAATTTTATTTCTTCTACTCTGACAAACTTGATCACATAAATATGTAGATAAAAATGGAAAGTGTTTTGCTGAGGCAATAACATGATTCCTTAAACTCTTCCCATGTCATAGGCTGATAATCACAGTGACTGAGCGTCAGAAATATTTTAATGGTCTAGTAGTTTAATGACTGGATTACATACTCCTACTTGGTGGTAAGAAAGAATTGAAAACGACTTGATTTGGAAAATGCTTGTTCCCCATTCATGAGAGTCATTCACTTGTGTAAGTAGTATTTTGACTTGTCCCAGGGCTTGATGCTCCAGAGGTTTTTCAAACCATGGCACTGTCCCTTGGTAAAACGAGGGATGAGTGAAGGATATGCATTTCATTTTGTATATTGGGAGAAAGGCAGTTACGTAGATGGAATGGGCAAGAAAAACCAGCATTGTCTTCAACCCCAAGGATGTCTTCAGGCAGAACAATTTTAGGACATACTACAAAGGAAACAAGCAAATCTGGAAATCATGGGCACAGTGAAAAGTATTAATGTAAGCTAGTTGGAAGTTTGTTGCCTAACTAAAAACAAAATACAAGGCTTTTATCACATCTAGAACTTTGAGGTCAATTGAGTTGAGAACATGTGATGAACACTGAGAACGATGCAAGCCCCATATTTCATTTGTATCTAAATAAACATCCTGTTTATTTCTTCAAGGAAGAAATTTCTTTCTCCAAATCAATATATTTATTAATTAGTACCTTCTTTTTTTTAAGTTTATTTATTTATTTTGAGAGAGAGAGAGAGAGAGAGAGAGAGAGAGAGAGAGCGCGCATGCACTCTGGACAGAGAGAGGGAAAGCATCTCAAGAAGGTTCTGCCCAACGTGGGATTCAAACTATGAGATCATGACCTGAGCCAAAATGAAGAGTCAGAGGCTTAACCAACTGAGCCACCCAGGTGTCCCTATTAGTTCATACCTTCTTTTAATTCTTGTTCATATTACAATAGATATGATTTTGTATTCTGCATTTTAACTGTTTGAAATGTACTTTTTAATTTTTATTGAAATTAAAAATACATATATTATAAAGACATAGATACCTCCAGAAGCCTATTATGAAAAAGAGTAGTCCTCTGTCTGCCCCACTTACCCCTCACATTATTTGCCTGCCTTTTTAGACTCTCCTGCCTGATCCAATGGCTGTAACTAACATATACCTAAATACAATGTGTGTGAGGCTACTTCTCAGTCTTACCATTTTAGGCATTCACTATTAACTTTTCATTTAGAAAGAAGAGGATTTAGTTCAATTTTACTCCATCTTAGCCCCACACAGAGTTGCCATGGTGATCTTTCCTGTATAGATAGAACCTTAATATAAATAATATTCAGTTTTCATATTATGATGACCTAGTGAACACTGTCTGCTGCTGAGTCAAACAAACAGTACATTGTGATTACTCTGTCTCATCTACACAATATTTTGTTTTTCTTGGAATTACATCTTATTTATCATTTACATAGCTTTATGTACTCAATTCACTTCCAAATTCTCCATCAATTGTACAAATCTTCAATTAATGTGTTCCAACACATTAAGTACTCTTCCAATTCCATCTTTAGAAGCCTTTTCCAAGTCTACTGATGTTTCTCATTTGGGATGGGTGGGCCTCTAGCTTCTTGCACAGAGATAGTCTTAGGATCTTCCTTTACCTCATTTTGGGATCCTGTTTGATTCCCTCCTGTGTTGGATGGTTCATGGATCACATATGTCCTTTCTTGGTTTATCCCCTTATTTTGGTGGAGCATATCCTCCAACAGCATTCTGAAAAAGGGTAAATAGGAATTAAGTTTCTGATAGCGTATTTCTAAAAATGTGTTTTTTGAAACCTCCAACTTAATGGATAATAGGGAAGACATCAGAATTCTAGATTGAAAATCCTTTTTGCTTTTTTTGTAATCAATGGGTTTAGTAGAACATGATACATTCCAATCTTTGCCCTTATTTATGGCACATTTCTCCTACTTCTTTTATCCATTATGCCAGAAACACAGTCTTCCATATATTAATTTTTTCACTCCAGGGAACTGGTCTACTCACCACTCACAAATGTACGTAACATTTCATACTTCTCTGTCTTTTGATTGTATAATTTTCTGGGCCTTGAAACATATCTATTAGCAAAGACTTTGAATTCCTACTTGAGTTCCTATTTGCTTCATGCTATTATTACCATATACTTCTTAAAAAAACTTTATTTTTGAACATTTAATGCAAACTTCCAGTAGCTTTGGGCCACTTTATATGTAAAGCATAGCAACCAATATTTAGGGAGATAACAAAAAACAAGACTTCATCACAACTTTAAAAGGGGAACACTACTTAAACCATGTATGATCTTTGTTTGAAATCGTAGAGACGAATGACAGTATATGGTCTTCATGAAATTAGCATAGTGAAATTCCATATCTGGGGGATTTGTTATCTTCAGCTCAATTTTATTTTAATTAAAAAATCACATTTATGTATAACTGAGAATGGGAGCGACTGATAACAATTGGGTTTTCATGTTTGAATTGAACAGGAATCTCAAAGTTAAAAGAGATTGCTTACTTTCAATCGCTTCGTTGCACACTATAAGTGGGCCGTCAAACTAAAAACAGCAATAGCAACAATTAACTTTTAACGTTGGTTGCTTTGACATATGCAGTTGAACTTGTAAGTTTCATTTAGATCTGGAGACATTTGGCCCCAAAATAAATTATTTATTACATTTTCCAAAGAATGAAAAAAAAAAAAACCAAAAACCAAAACCAAGTGTTTGCAGAGTCAAACTCCACAATGCAATAATTTGAATTACAGTTTTGTCTTCCTGTAAACAGTTTTATGCTATTCTCAATACAAAATTTGTGGGGATATGGGTTTTGAGCTGTTAGAAACTGGCTATTCGCTGGAGTGATACAACATTAAACTAAAAATGTTTTGCCTGCTGGCATTTCCAATGGTAGCATCAAGTGTGTTCATGTCATCCCTCCTTTCAAAAACTCACGCAAGCAACTCTCCCTTCAAAGCCAGTTTACTGTAGAATGTAAAAGCAGAGAAACTTACTAGCTCATATTTCTTCACATAGCTTATGGGAAGGAGTTACAGTCATAACCACAGTTTATAGTAATATTTTTCACAATTTCAATTAGTGCTGAATCATGATTGTCATATTCTCTACGTAACTAACTCTTCTCTGTGAATTAAGCAGTGTATAAATTGGTATCAATCTATAGATGATTTCCAATTATGTCTCTTCCTTCTGCATATCAGCTGGAGTGTTTTGAGACACACGTTTAGAGTCTACGCAGGAGGGTTAGTAAACTTTTTCTCTAAAATGCTGCAGAGTTAATATTTCAGGTTTTACAGGCCCTACATTCTCTGTTGCAACTACTGTTTGTAGCATCAAAGTAGCAAGAAACACTGTATAAAGGAAAGTGCCTGTGTTAAAAACCGTTACGAATGTTGAAATTTTAATTTCACATAATTTTCACATATCAGGAAATTTAGTGTTAATTATTATGAGTATTGTTATTTTTTTACCATTTGAAAGTATAAAAGCTTTTGTTAGCTAGGGGGCTCACAGGTGTTTGGTCAGATTTGACCTGTGGGCCATAGTTTAATACCACCCCACCCCCACCTATATTATGGCTCAAAAACAAAAACAGAAAAACAAACAAAAAACCAGTTACTGGGGGCACCTGGGTGGCTCAGTCGGTTGAGCATCCAACTTCAGCTCACGTCATGTTCTAGTGGTTCGTGAGTTCAAGCCCACATCTGGCTCTCTGCTGTCAGCTGGAGCCTGCTTGGGATCCTCTGTCCCCCTCTCTCCCTGCCTCTCTCTCTCTCTCTCTCTCCCAGAAATAAACAAACATTTATAAACAAACAAACAAAAAACCAGTTACCAAATGAAAAGTCTATTCTCATATAGTCTGGGCTTTCAGTGATAAACAAAACAAGAATCTATCATCAAATATTTCTACCTTATATGTGTTACATACATAATCTAAATCACCACCTTGATCACCAATGATAAACAATGAAGTAAATTACCTGCTAGCACACAGAAAAAAATGATTGCTCCTCCACACTGTATGTCCTTTCTATTGTATAACATCTAACCATGTCATCTAAAAAGGGAATTTTACCAATGGTTTAATTTCTATTTGTTCATTGGCAGGCAGATAAGAATACTTAATGTTTGGTATTCCAGTTTGATAATAAATTTGTTCCATCCCAGCCCAGATGCTTTGATTCTTCTGGTACAAATTATAGCCAAACACATCTTAGTTCAAGCTTAATATTTCCTTAAGAAAGGTGTGTGTTCACGAGAATTCACAAAGGGTGTGTTTAAATCTTGATTCATATCTTTCATCCATTTTAAAAAGTATTTCGCCATTATCTCTTTGAGAATACCACTCTCCCACTCACTCTCACATTTCCTTCTGCAGCTCATACTTCACAAATGATGGAAATCACGTTCTACTTGCCACATTTCTGAAACATTCTTTAGTGTTTTTTCTATGAACTATTTTCATAAAGTAGAGAAATTTTAGAAAATATTATAGCCCACACCAGTAAGTTAACTTTATCACACAATAGCATTTTGCTATACATGCGTAAGCACACATATTTGGGAGAAAGTCTATAGACATAATGGAATCTCCTGGGTATCTTCTCTGAATCTGTTTCCCTTTTGACCTCTCCCAAGTCAATGATTCATTTTAAAAATATTTTCTGTATGTAAATGTGTTCTAAAATTTCATATCAAAGTTAAAGATTTCAAATTTATCAACCTTTTTCTTTACGTAGGTTGCTTTTTAAAAAAATTTGTTTACTAATTTTTATTGGAGTATAGTTGACATACAACATTATGAGTTTCAGATGCACAGCATAGTGATACAACATTTATATACATTACATAGTGATCACCAGGAAAACTAGCTACCCTCTGTGCTATACAAAGTTATTACATATTATTAACTATATTCCCTATGCTGTACATGTACCCTTGTGTCTTATTTATTTTATAATTGGAGGTTTGTACCTTTCATTTTTATTTTTAAATTTTTTAACATTTATTTATTTTTATTTTATTATTATTATTATTATTATTATTATTATTATTATTATATGAAATTTATTGTCAAATTGGTTTCCATACAACACCCAGTGCTCATCCCAACAGACAGAGAGACAGAGCGTGAGCGGGGTAGGGGCAGAGAGAGAGGGAGACACAGATTCTGAAGCAGACTCCAGGCTCTAAGCTGTCAGCACAGTTTGTACCTTTTAATCTGCTTCACCTATTTTGCCTGTCTCCTCACCCTCTTCTCTGGCAATCACCAGATTGTTGTCTAAATCTAAGAATTTGTTTCTATTTTGTTTTAGTTTTTTTCTGCTCGTTTGTTTTATGTTTTTAGATTCCACATATAAATGAAATCATACATACTTGTCTTTGTCTAATTTATTTCACTTAGCATGCTACCAACTCCTTCACGTCCTCACAAATAACAAGATTTGATTCTTTCTTTTATGGCTAAGTAATATTCCATTGTGTATCTATACCACAGCATCTTGGGTCACTTCCATATCTTGGCTATTGTAAATAATGCTGCATTAAGCATTGAGATGCATATATTTTAAAAAAATGTTTATTTAACTTTAAGAGAGAGAGAGAGAGCACCAGCGGGGGAGAGGCACAGAAAGAAAGGGAGACCCAGGATCCAAAGCAGGCTCTAGGCTCTGAGTTGTCAGCACAGAGCCCAAAGTGGGCTCTAACTCATGAACTGGGAGATCATAATCTGAGCCCAAGTCAGACGCCCAGCTGACTGAGCTACCCAAGTGCCCTGGGATGCATATATATATTTTTAATTGGTGTGTTCATTGTCTTTGGATAAATACCCACATGTGAAATTGCTAGATCATGTGGTGGTTCTATTTTTAATTTTTTGAACACATTCCATACTGTTTTCCATAGTGGCTCTACCATTTTGCATTTTGACCAGTAGTTCATGAGGTTCCCTTTCTCCACATCCTTATTAATGCTTGTTATTTCTTGTCTTATTGATCATAGCCATTCTAACAGATGTGAAGTGATATCTCATTGTGGTTTTGATTTGCACTTTCCCAGTGATTAGTGATATGGAACACTTTTTTTTTTTTTGTCTGTTGGCCATCTGTATGTATTTTTTGGAGAAATGTCTATTCAGGTCTTCTGCTCCCCCCCCCCCCTTTTATTTTAAATTGGATTGTTGGTGTTTTTTGATATTGAGTTGTGTGGATATTAACTCTTTCTTTATTGGTTACATCATTTACAAATAACTTGGTTACCTTTTCATTTTGTTAATGATTTTTATCAGTGTTGAAAAGTATTTTGTTTAATGTGGTGTCATTTATTTATTCTTGTTTTTGTTGTCCTTGCCTGAGGAGGCAGATCCACACACACACATGCACACACAAAACCATTCATCAGACTGATTATGTCCAAGAGCTTAGTGCTTATGCTTTCTTCTAAGGGTTTAATGGTTTCTGATCTTACATGTAAGTCTTTAATCCATTCTGAGTTTGTTTTCATATACAGTGTAAGAAAGAGGTCCAGTTTCATTCTTTTCTATGTACCTGTCCAGTTTTCCCAGCACCATTTATTGAAGAGACTGACTTTTCCCCATTATATGTTATTGCATCCTATGTTGAAGATTAATTGAGTGTATAAGCATGGGTTTGTTTGTGGACTCTTTGTCCTGTTTCATTGATTGATATGTATGTGCCAGTACCACACTGTTTTGATTATTAAAGCTTTGTAATACAGTTTGATATCAGGAAGTGGATTCCTCCAGCTTTGTTCTTTCTCAAGATTACTTTGGCTATTTTTGGATTATTTGTTCTAATTCTGTGAAAAAATGTCATTAGTATTTTGATAGGAATGGTATTGAATCTGTAGAATGTTTTGGGTAGTATGGACATCTTAACAATATTAATTCTTCTAATCCATGAGCATGGTATATCTTTTCATTTGTATTGTTCTTCCAATTTCTTTCATCAGTGTCTTATAGATTTTAGAGTATTGGTCTTTCACCCCTTTGGTTAATTTATTCCTTAGGTATTTTATTGTTTTGGTGAAATTATGAATGATATTGTTTACTTAGTTTCTCTTTCTGATAGTTTATTATTAGTGTATAGAAATGAAACAGATTTATGCCTATTAATTTTGTATCCTGAAACTTTACTGAATGTATTTATTAGTTTTAGTAATTTTTTGGTGCTCTTCAGGGTTTTCTATGTACATAGTATCATATCATCTGCAAATAGTTTTATTCTTTTCCAATTTGGATGCCTTTTATCTTATTTTATTTTTTAATTTATAATTTTTTTTATTTTTTAAAATTGAATTCATTTTGTTTTGTTTTACTTTTCTTTATTTTCTTTATTTTATTTTTTGCCTAATTAATATGGCTAAAACTTCCAATACTATGTTGAATAAAAGTGGCAAGAAAGAGTGGGCATCCTTGTCTTGTTCTTAATCAGAGGAAAAGCTTTCAGATTTTCACCATTGAGTATAATGTTAGCTGTGGGTTTTTCGTAAATGGTCTTTATTATGTTGAGGATACGTTCACTCTATGTCTACTTTTTTGAGAGGTTTTTTTTTTTAATTGTAAATGGATGTCGAATGTTACCAAATTTTTTGTATGTATTGAGATGATCATAGAATTTTTATACTTCTTTTTGTTAATGTGGTGTATCATGTTGATTGATTTGTGGATATTGAACTATTCTTGCATTCTTAGAATAAATACCACTTAATCATGGTGCGTGATCCTTTTAATGTATTGTTAAGTTCAGTTTGCTAATATTTTGTTAAGAATATTTACATCAATGTTCATCAGGGACATTGGCTTGTAATTTTCTATTTTGTGGTACCTTTTTCTGGTTTGGGTATCAAGGTAACGCTGGTTTCATAGAATGTGTTTGGAAACTTTCCTTCTTCCTCCCCCCCTTCCTTCTCCTCCTCCTCCCCCTCCTCCTCTTTCTTCTCCTCCTCCTCCTCCTCCTCCTCCTCCTCTTCTTCTTCCTCCTCCTCTTCTTCTTCCTCCTCCTCCTCTTCTTCTTCCTCCTCCTCCTCTTCTTCTTCCTCCTCCTCCTCTTCTTCTTCTTCCTCCTCCTCTTCTTCTTCTCCTTCTCCTTCTCCTCCTCCTCCTCCTCCTCCTCCTCCTCCTCCTCCTCCTCTTCCTCCTCCTCTTCCTCCTTCTCCTCCTTCTCCTCCTTCTCCTCCTTCTCCTCCTTCTCCTCCTTCTCCTCCTTCTCCTCCTTCTCCTCCTTCTCCTTCTCCTTCTCCTTCTCCTTCTCCTTCTCCTTCTCCTTCTCCTTCTCCTTCTCCTCTTCTCCTTCTCCTTCTCCTTCTCCTTCTCCTTCTCCTTCTCCTTCTCCTTCTCCTTCTCCTTCTCCTTCTTCTTTTGTTCCTTTGGAACAAAATAGTTTGAGGAAATATTTGGTAGAATTCATCTTTGAATCCGTTTGGTCCTTGACTTTTGTTTGTTGGGAGTTTTTTGATTACTGATTCAATTTATTACTAGTAATTAGTCTGTTTAGATTTTGTATTTCTTCTTAATTCAGTGTTGAAATGTTGTATGTTTCTAGGAATTTATCCATTTCTTCTAGGCTGTCCCATTTGTTGGCATAGGATTGTTTATAGAAGTCTTGTATGATCTTTTGTATGTCTATAGTATGGTTGAAATTTCTCTTTCACTTCTGATTTAATTATTTGAATCATTTCTCTTTTTTTCATGATTAGTCTGCCTGAAGGTTTATCAGTTGTATTTATCTTTTCAAAGGACCATTTTAGTTTCATTGATCTTTTCTATTGTTTTTAGTCTCTATTTCATTTATTTTTTCTGATCTTTATTATTTCATTCCTTCTACTATGTTCTTTTTCTAGTTCCTTTAGGTGCAAGTTTAAGATTGTTTGAGATTTTTCTTGTTTGTTTACTTGGGCCTATAGTGCTATAAACTTGCCCCTTACAACTAATTTGCTGAGTCCCATAGATTTTGGAAAGCTGTGTTTCCATTTTCATTTGTAAATAGGTATTTCTTCTTATTTCCTCTTAGATTTCTTCATTGACACATTCGTTGTTTAGTAGAATGCTTTTTAGCCTCACATGTTTGTTTTTCCAGTTTTCTTCTTGTAACTGATTTCTGGTTTCATACCCTTGTGGTTGAAAATTTATTTTTTTAAAATTTATTGAGGGTTGTTTTGTGGCCTGACATGTGATCTGTCCTGGAGAATGCCCTGTGTGTACTGGAGAGAATGTGAATTCTGCTGTTTTTGGATGAATGTTCTGTATACATCTATTAAGTCCATCTCGTCTAATGTTGTCATTTAAGACCAATGTTTTCTTATTGACATTCTGCCTGGATAATCTATCCATTAATGTAAGTGGGATATTAAAGTCTTCTACTCTTGTTTTACAGTCAGTTTTTCTGTTTATGTCTGTCAATACTTGCTATATGCATTTAGTAGCCCCTATGTTGGGTGCATAGATATTCATAAGTTGTATATCCCCTACTTAGATTATTACATATGCTCTTTTCTGTCTTTTGTTGCAGTCTTTATTTTAAAGTCTATTTTGGGGCCACTTGGGTGGTTCAGTCAGTTGGGGGTCTGACTTCGGTTCAGGTCATGATCTCACCACTCAAGAGTTCAAGCCCAGCATCAGGCTCTGTGCTAATAGCTCAGAGCCTGGAGCCTGCTTTGGATTCTGTCTCCATCTCTCTGCCCCTCCCCTGCTTGCTCTCTCTCTCTCTCTCTCAAATATAAAAAATAAAACATAAGAAATAATTTTAAAAAAGAGTCTGTTTTGTCTGATGTAAGTATTGGTATCCTGCCTTATGTTTTTGTTTATATTTGAATGAGATAACTTTTCCATCCTTTCACTTTCACTTCACCTTGTGTGTGTTGTTAACTCTGAAATGAATCTCTTGTAGGCAACAGGTATGCACGTCTGTTTTTTTAGCCATTCAGCCACCCTATGTATTTTGATTGGAACATTTAGTCCATTTACATTTAAAGTAATTATTGAGGGGCGCCTGGGTGGTTCAGTCAGTTAAGCATCGACTTCGGCTCAGGTCATGATCTCGCGGTCCGTGAGTTCGAGCCCCGCATCGGGCTCTGTGCTGACAGCTCAGAGCCTGGAGCCTGTTTCAGATTCTGTGTCTCCCTCTGTCTCTGACCCTCCCCTGTTCATGCTCTCTCTCTCTCTGTCTCAAAAATAAATAAATGTCAAAAAAATTAAAAAAAAATAAAAAATAAAAAAATAAAGTAATTATTGATAGATACATACTTATTGCCATTTTGTTGATTGCTTTCTTGTGGTTTTGTAGTTCTTCTCTGTTCTTTTATCCTTCTTTTGTTCTCTTTCCTTGTGATTTGGTGAGTTTCTTTAGTGTTATTCTTGGATTCCTTCCTCTTTATTTTTTGTGTATCAAAGGTATTTGGTTTGTGGTTAGCATGAGGTTCATATATAACATCTTATGTATATAGCAGTCTAATTTGATGGTCACTTAAGTTCATGCATTGTAAAAGTACTACATTTCTGGGGGGCACCTGGGTAGCTCAGTCGGTTGAACATCTGACTTTGGCTCAGGTCATGATCTCACTGATTGTGAGTTCACGCCCCATGTCAGGCTCTGTGCTGACACCTCAGAGACTGGAGCCTGCTTTGGATTCTGTGTCTCTCTCTTTCTCTGCCCCTTCCCTGGTCTCTCTCTCTCTCAAATATAAAAATACATACATACATACAGTACATTTTTACTCTCCCTCACCATATTTTATGTTTTTGATGTTATAATTTGCATCTTATTATTTTGCGTATCCCTTGACTAATTACTTTAGGTCTAGATGATTTTACTATTTTATTCTTTTAATCTCTATACTAGTTATATATGTGGTTGATCTATTACTTTTACTATATGTTTATCTTTGCCAGTGAGATATTTTTTCCTTCATAATTTTCTTCTTTCTAGTTAGGACCTTTTCTTTTTCATTTTAAGAAGTCCCTTGAACACTTTTTGTAAGACCGGTTTGGTGTTGACAATCTTTAGCTTTTGTTTGTTGGAGAATCTCCTTATCCCTTCTTCAATTTTGTGTGATGACTTTGTCCCGTAGAATATTCTTGGTGGTATTTTTTTCCTTTCAGTACTTTTTTTTTTATCTTTATTTTTGAAGGAGAGAGAAACAGAGTGCCAGCGGGGGCGGGGCAGAGAGGAAGGGGGACACAGAATCCGAAGCAGGCTCCAGGCTCCGAGCTGTCAGCACAGAGCCTTATGCGGGGCTCAAACTCACAAACCATGAGATCATGACCTGAGCCGAAGTTGGACACTTAACCTACTGAGCCACCCAGGTGTTCCCCTTTCAGTACTCTTTAAACTTTTTATTTTTTGAGAGAGAGAGGGCACACACAAGCAGGGGATGAGCAGAGGGAGAGGGACAGAGAGAATCCCAAGACTGATGTGAGGTTCAGTCTCATGACCATGAAATCATGACCTGATCCAAAATCAAGAGTTGGATGCTTAATTGAGCAACACATGTGCCCTCTTTTCAGCATTTTTAATATATTATGCCACTCCTTCTGGTCTATGAATTTTCTGCTGAAAAATCAGCTAATATTCTTCTGGAAGTTTCCTTATTAATAACTACTTGTTTTTCTCTTGGTGCTTTTAAGATTCTCTCTTTAACTGTTGATTCTTTGATTATAATGAGTCTTAGTGTGGGTCTCTTTGGGTTCATTTTATTTGGGACTGTTAGTGCTTTCTGGATTTGGATGTCTCTTTCTTTTTTCTTTTCCTTAAGATTTTATTTTTAAGTAATCTCTATACCCAACATAGTGTTCGAATTTACAACCCCAAGATTAAGAGTTGCTTCTTCCATGGACTGAGCCAGCCAGGTGCCCCTGGATATCTGTTTTTTTCACCAAATTAGGGAAGTTTTCATCCAATATTGCCTCATCTAGTTTTCCTCAGCCTTTTTCTCTCCCGTTTTCTGGGACCGCTACTATGTGAATGTTATTATGCTAGATGTTCTCCCAGAGTTTCCTTAAGCTATCTTTTTTTCCCCCTCTTCTTTTTCTTTTTGTTGTTTTGGCTGGGTGATTTTCATCATCCCATCTTTCAGATCACTGATTGATTCTTCTGTGTCATCTGATCTGCTATTGATTGCCTCTAGTGTATTTTTCATTTCAGTTTTTGTATTCTTCACCTCTGATTGGTTCTTTTTTGTAGTTCCTATCACTGTTATCACTGTGTTCATTAATTATTTTGCTGAGTTCAGTGAATATCTTTATGATTATTACTTTGAATTCTTAATGTGACAGATAGCTTGTTTTAATTCTTTTTCTAAGGTGTTTTTCTTGCTCTTTTCTTGAGAACATATCCCTCTGTCTCCTCATTTCACCTAACTTCCTGTTTCTTTGTGTTAGGTAGATCATTTATGTCTCCCCATCATAAAGGAGTGGCTTTGTGCAGAAGGAGTCCTATGGGTAACCTTGGTAACCTGAGCCAGCTGCCCTAGAAGTACCCCCTGTGTGGGCTGCATGTACCTTCCTTTTGTGGCTAGGTTGTGATTGGTGCAGACTCACTGTTTTGCAGGACTGTCCCCCGGTGCATCTGTCTGTGAGGTCTTGTTGTGACTGCTGTTGGCATACCAGTAATCAGGGCTGGCCCCTGGCATCTCTCACTGAGAGGCCTGGATATGACTGTTATGGGCCCACTGGGTGTGCTGTCAATTCTTGGTATAGCTGGCTACAGGCTTGGCTGTGACAGTGATAGCATACCGATGGGCAAGATAGGCCTCCAGTGAGACTTGCTGTGAGGTCTGGCTGCAACTTTTGTAGATGTTTTAGTGTACTGGGCTGATCCCCTCAGACAGAGGTGCCCAGGAAGAATTCTGGTGCTGGCTGAGGCCACCTGTTGGGAGTGGTGGGGGTGGTGAGCCCCTTGAAAAGGGCTCTGGTGATGGCCATGGGGGCCTGTCAGGTGTGGCAGGGTGGTGAGCTGTTTGGAAGGGGCTCTGGGCCACGTGGGTGGCATGGGCCATTGAGTCTGCAGGAAATGCTGGAGTGAGTAAGTAGATGGAGAGAGTATCAGAGCTCCATGAGAGCCAGGCCAGCTAGGTAGAAGGGAAGGGCCAAAAAAACGGTGCCTGCTAGTGCTTTCATCCTTGGAAAACTTTTCAACAGATCCCCATAATATATCAAGTTCCTATGTATGCTTAGGTCAACTTCTTACCTCTTTTCTGTTCACTGGCTTATTTTTCTCATTCTGAGGCAGTATCACATTGTTTTATTGTTTTGATGTTATATAAATTATTGATACATGGTAAGACATGTTGTTTGAAGATGTTTTTCTTGAAACATATAACAAGAAAACAAGACATTGTTTTTGATATAACAAGACGTTGACCTTTTTTGTTTTTTTTTTATTTTTTTATTTTTTTATTTTTTTAAATTTTTTTAACATTTATTTATTTTTGAGACAGAGAGAGAGAGAGCATGAACAGGGGAGGGTCAGAGGAAGAGGGAGACATAGAATCTGAAACAGGCTCCAGGCTCTGAGCTGTCAGCACAGAGCCTGACGCGGGGCTCGAACCCACAGACTGCGAGATCATGACCTGAGCCGAAGCGCTTAACCGACTGAGCCACCCAGGCACCCCCTTTTTTGGTTTTTAAATCTTCACAGCTATAAAGGGTAGCAGGTGTATAAATACTAGTATGTAGTTTGGTCATTCATCTGCTCTCAGAAAAAAAATTTAAGCAACTGTATATTGAATAACATTATTTTGCATAGTTTTACAAAAATGTGATTAAGTTTACAAGAATAGTCACTATGCATAAGACCCTCTAGGGCTATATGCTACTGTAGACAAGTATTTTAACAGATAATGCACTAGGGCTGGAGGCAGTGGATCAATTTTCCAATAAAGTTCATTTATCTTATATTTTTCACTGTATATAATTTTCTTTATTGGTTGCTTGTGGAATAGCATTACATGTTTAGATTTTCTTGCTTTCACTTATGCAGATTCACTTTCTATATTTATACTGATGTTTTGCACCCTATTTATTTTTCTGCTTTTATTATGAGTCACAGTATGTACATTACCATTTTCGTCACTCCTTTTAATCTTTAGTGAACTACTTTATACTATGGATATATTTTCTTTAAATTTGGACGATGAAAAATGCATATTTAACAAATTGAAATGACAGTATTCAGTAGACTTGAAAACACTGTGAACAGACAGTATTTTCATATAGTTGAATGTTATACAAGATTTTGTGATGAGTACAGTCCAAAAAGCACATGTACAACTCTAAAAGCTTAGACATTGTTAAGATCTAATGAGATCTTAGCAAAAATTAAAATTCACCTTAAGTGTCAAATTTATGAAATAAATGGGGAAAAAATGTAACATTAAAAAAAAAAGGTTACAATTGCCAGACTGAGGATCCTTCGTAGACTATGAGGAACCATCCAGGGACTGAGGAAAACACTTTGAAACACACTGTCCTAAAGCATTTACTTCACAGTTTAAAAGCTCTATACTGTGTTCAGAAAAGTAAAACTCAAACAACCTAAAGACCTGTGAGTTGACAAGAGACTTGTACTAACAGCTTCAAATGCAGCCAGACCTATATTCCAGCAAGTATTACCTTAAATTTCATCTTGTTACCCAGGAAATCCCCTATGATAGATCATCATACTGTCCGTATGCTTCCAGTGAACATAGTTATTTATCAAAGGATAGTCATTTTTGTGATCTGGAAAGTTTATGTAGATGTTGTAATTGTATTTTTAATTCTTTATGGTAATCATGCCCCAGATTAAAAAATTTTTAAGTATGGGACCATCTGGGTGGCTCAGTCAGTTGAGTGTCCAACTCTTGACTTTGGCTTAGGTCTTGATATCACGGTTCTTCATGGGATCGAGCAGCATGTTGGGCTCTACACTGACAGCGTGGAACCTGCTTGGGATTCTGTCTCCCCCTCTCTCTGCCCCTCCCATGCTTACATGCATTCTCTCTCTCTCTCAGAATAAAATTTAAAAAACTTAAGTATGAAAAGGCTTTAAAAAACCCCATACAGTATCCATGTCCCTCACCTCCAAATCCCACTCTTTAAAAGCAAGCACTTTAGGCAGATGCTGACGCCCTGGAATCACCCGCGCGGCTCAGCCATGGTCAACCCCACCATGTTCTTTGACATAGCCGTGGACGGCGAGCCTTTGGGCCACGTCTCCTTCGACTTGTTTGAAGACAAAGTCCCCCAAACAGCAGAGACCTTCCGTGCTCTGAGCACTGGGGAGAAAGGATTTGGTTACAGAGTTCCAGCTTTCACAGGATCATCTCGGGATTTATGTGCCAAGGTGGTGACTTCACACGCCATAATGGCACCGGAGGCAAGTCCATCTACGGGGAGAAGTTTGACGATGAGAATTTCATCCTGAACCACACAGGTCCTGGCATCCTGTCCATGGCAAATGCTGGACCCAACACGAACGGTTCCCAGTTTTTCATCTGCACCACCAAGACCGAGTGTTTGGACGGCAAGCCCGTGGTGTTTGGCAAGGTGAAGGAGGGCACAAACATCGTGGAAGCCGTGGAGCCCTTTGGGTCCCGGAATGGCAAGACCAGCAGGAAGATCACCAATGCTGACTGTGGACAAATCCAATAAATTTGACTCGTGTTTTATCTTAACTACCAGACCATTCCTTCTGTAGCTCGGGAGTGCTCCCCTCCACCCCCATCTGCTCGAAATCTAGAGTCGCTATGCTCCCGCCACAGTTCTATGGGTCCCGTGTCCTCCTTACTCCCCTCTAAGTTTAGCTGGATTGCAGAGTGAAGTTTATGATCATGAAATAAAGGCTAAACAACAACAACAACAACAACAACAACAACAACAACAACAACAAAGCAACCACTTTAAATTGTTAGATTTTGTCCTCTGTATTTACCTTTGTATCTCTATATATTTATTGCTTTCTCTTAATTCATCAATTCTAAGAATTTTCTGTGTTTATAGCAAATAATAATTTTTGCCCTCTTACATAGTTTGTCCACCTCTTTTTTTCAATATGGTACAACCACAACATAATTTTTTAGTTAAATTCATGTAGTATTTCCGTTAGTATATTCAAGTATTTTTCTTCAGTGGACCAAGTAGTGCCCCACTCCCCCACCAGGAGTTGTTTCATGGTTTCATTTGCTTGTCATTCTTCAATCCTCTTTGTCTTTTCCAAATGATTTTTTAGTTCAATCTCTCTGCAACTCTCAAGAGTCAATGTTCACATCCAGGTTTGATACTCAAAACCAAACCAAACAAACCTTTTCTCTCCTCTTGTTCATTACTTAGTTTTTCCATCCTACCTTCTTAGAGATTTCCTAGACTTATTTTCCATG
This sequence comes from Panthera leo, assembly GCF_018350215.1. NCBI lineage: Eukaryota > Metazoa > Chordata > Mammalia > Carnivora > Felidae > Panthera > Panthera leo. The sequence continues at coordinate 159,878,462 of NC_056679.1, read as the reverse complement.
TCTCCTAGGGGTATCTTTAATTCTGCTATAATATTTTTAGTCTTCCAGAATTCCTCATTTGTTCTCAAGATTTAAAAAAAATAGGATCCAATTCTTTGGTTGTGGTTGTGAAATCTTGTACATCTGAAAATCTCTTCTCTGCAGTTTGTTTTTCCCCTGCTTCTCCCCCTTCCCTGACACCTTTTAAACTCATGGCAGGGCTGGGTGGGTTAGAGGTGAGGGTTTTTTCTCATTCAGGAAGGGGTGTCCCTTGACCTCTTGGTGACCCTAGGTTTCCCATTCATGTGTAAGCATGGACATTCAGAGGCTCACTGAAAACTCCCTGTGAGTAGTGGGTCTTACTGACCCACTTACTGACAAGCTTCACTGTAGGTCAGTAGTGTGTTCATTTGTCACTCTTTATTGGTCTCCTCCAGGAGTAGTTATCTACAGGTTGTTTCTCTGGACCAGTTTTTCAGGGGAGACCTGGATTCTTATTGCGTTCACTTCTGGAATCACCCATACCTTTCTTGGTACCTGGTATCTCCTTTTCCTGAGGTTTTCAGAAATGATTCAGGGCAAATTGACTTGTTTTCCACTGGTATCTACCTTTACCTGCATTGGGTGTTTCTTTGTCTGGTAAATGCATTCCCATTCCCCTATTCACTTCTGATTTAAACATGGTTTAGGGAATGTGGATTTATTTTAGGATCATCTAAAATTGACTTTCTTTTATTCTCATTTTTGGGCTGATTTTAAAGTGAATAAGGGATCAAAAGGTATTTTCTTTGCCATTTTGTTCTTGGTAGTGGGATTAGTCTTGTCTGAACTGTTAATTCTTCCTTCAGCTGCTGAATTGTCCACAGCCAAAGTCAAGGGCATAATATCAACCCAGGAGGAGAAGAGCACTGTACTTTGGGAGTAAAAGACTCATTCAGATTTGCCCTGCTAATTAATCCAGATGTCCCATGATTCTTAATAATTCAAGAAAGTATTCATAGCATGTTGCACTAAAATCCTCAAAAAGAATCCTTAAAATACTCACGGAAATCCTGTTCCCGAGTTCTCAGGATTTTTGAAGATGTGGAATACTTAGTTTCAGGCAGCTAACAGGACTTAATTGCTTAATTGCTTAATAAAGCAATAAGATGAATGACGGAGGACATTCACTAGAGCACTTATAGATACTATAGATTTCTAAATAAGGAAACATATCTCTCAGAAGTCCAGGAAGAAGTATACTCTGAAACATCAAATCACTGATGTTTCACTAATCTTTCAGTACCTCAGTTTTTAATCACCTCTAAGTGGATATAATAGGTACTACTACATGGCATAATTATGAGAAATCATTGAGTTAATATTTGTAAAGTGCTTAGAACAGTGTCCAGCACATGGCAAATCCCATACAAGTTTTTAAAAATAAAACAACATAACAAAAAAAGATATAAAGTCAAAATAAGTGAGGAGGATGAGACATATGGAAAACAAAAGGTTTGAAGACAAAATGCAGTGCACAAAAACATGCCCATGAAATCCTTTACGTTAATAGGAAGCAGAATCACAGTCTTAGCTTTGAGCTTTATGCTTCCAAGAGAAAATAGAAAGGCAATCAGTTATATGATTCATAGAGCCCATAACTTACAAACAAGAGCTAGTATTGTTCCTTATATGAAGAGCAGAGATAAATACATCCCTGGGTCCTAATATCTATCGTTTCCCCAAAGTTTCTTGCAGTTATTGAAGCAACAGGTTTTATTGGCCTATGTGTCATTATCCTTTTCAGTCACATCATAAATATACCATTGAGAGCAATCTGGGTCTGCAGCAAACTACAGAAGGTGGACCGCTGGGTTGGTTACAGACTATCTTTATGGCCTGGCTTAGTCTAGGACTGACTTGGAGAATGTCCTTAGGAAGGCAGCTTATCTTCCAGGACTCAGTTACCTAAAATTAAAAACAAAAGGCAGCGTTGGGAGCAGAGCCTGGCACATGATAAACACTCAAAATCCACTTAATGAGTAATTTCAGCCATTTTATTGAAAAACATTATATAATGGGTGATACACATTTTGCCTTATTTGGGTAAATTCAAAATATAACTTAACCTCTTTCGGATGACTCAGTTCCACCACAGTGAACATCACCAATGGCCTCAGGGGGTGGTGAGATGCACAAGCTTGTCTGCTCCTGCACTCTGCTTCACAATGATGTATCTTTTATTCTGATGTATGTTTTGAAGTTCTCACTTCTGCATCCAAAGTAGTTGTCCGGTTTCTTTTTTATTACTGTGTGTGTGCCGCTTCTCTTAGCCTTCTCTTTTCCCTTTGTATATCTGTTATTTTCCTTCTGATGGTGAATAAGAAGTTGGCTTATTGGGATGTAAGTAAATAAGAAGTAAATAAGCCCCGAGCGATGACCAGAGGGTGGGTAAAATGCACAATTTTGTGTACATGCTCTGTAAGATTCCTTTTTTGGAATCTTACCTCTTGTCTGACCTCTTGTCTTCCTATTTAATCATGGTTGTGTTCTGGATAGCAGAGTTTTGCAGATAACTGATCCTCAGACAAATGCAATATTAATCTACACAGGATACAGTATTATGCTGAGTAAGGGGTCGAAGGGAGAGCTTTCATGTAAAATATTGCATGAGGAGGAGGTTGTAGAAGTGTTTCTGGGAAATTCCTCTTATTGTACATAATAGATTAGTTAAGCAAGAGCTCCAGGTGAGTGGGGACTAGATAAACCAGACTGTAGCATTGAGTCATCTAACGTAGGAGACAGAGGTGTTGAAGGCTCAGGGCTTGGAAATTGAATGTCCTAGATATCCATCTGTACCCATTTGAAACATCGCTTGCCTGTCCTTGGAGCAAGAGTTTGGGGTTAGTCATTGCCTCTCTTCATCGTTTTCATATTTTGTGGGTAGAGTAAAAAGAATGTTCCTTTATTCTCTGAATGTTTTGCATATTATATCCAATTTTCATTAAGTGATTTAATTGTTTTACCAAAATTATTTTTAGTAACCTAGATATTTTTGAGAATGGCACAACAAAATGCATGGACAATATAACACAATATGACCTTAAGGAATTCATTTTTAGTATCATGAACAAGGATAACTGAAATCAGTTTAGTTTTATAAGTGGATCAATGTAGTTCAGTACACTTGAGAAGTGAAGTAAGATTATCCAGATAATAAGGGATATATAGTCTGTAATGAAGAAATAAATCCTTGACATTTTTTTTTTTTTTGGCCAAAAAAAGTGTTACCCAACATATTACTTGCACAGTCAGTGAAGAATTTATTAAGAGTATTTTAAAATGTTACAAAATTTAGACCACTCTTCCCACCTCTTTGGGCGTATTATTTTCCCATTTTAATAATTTACAATTGAGCTTGTTGATGCTCCTGCCAAGTTGATTAATGAAATGGAGTGTTTGGAACCCTGACGTATTTATTCCTCAGAAAACAAACCGTTTATGTTTGTTTCTGAAATTTTTCCCCACGCTTCTACCGTCTTGGTCCCTATCAAGTTCTATCCAAGAGATAAATGCATCTTTCTTGTAAAAAATGGGCTTCATAATGGGTGATTATTGCATTGTTAATGGGTTTCTTCAATTTACTTTGAGGTCATATAATCACTACATTATCCCAACTATAAATAAATTGCTTAAATTGAGGTCAAAGGTAGCCTAAGGAAGAAACCTTCTTTAGTGAGCCACCTTAGCCCACTCCCAGAATTCATTGACTTGCACACCCAACACATGCTGGGTATCGATTCAACATGCCCTCCAGTGAATCAGCCGCCTTCTACTTTTTTCTAACCTCATCATTCAGAGAGCTTGGAAGCTATCAAGACTGTCTTCACTGATAAATGGCAGCAAGGCTTACACTGGGGATGAGAGCTAGGAAAGAGGACTGAATTTTTGCTCATGGAGAACATGAAGTGAAAGAAAGACTTCTCTCCGCTGTACCAAAAGGTGAGGGAGGAGGTGGTTCTTCTCAGAAAAACTGCAATATTTTAATATACTTTTCTTTCTTCTGGCCATGGAAGAACCTATATATTTACCATCTGGGATTTTCTAAGTCTCCACTTAAGTAAGTTGTCTTTATAAGAAGACTAAAATATGTAGAGACCTAGGAAGACATTTTTAAGCAGGGGGATATTTTTGGGTTTTCCATGCCTATCTAATGACCCTATTCAAAAATGAAGAGTTGATAGAAGTTTCACCAAATTTATGATTCACATTTCTATTTTATACAGAGCATTATAGGAAAAATTTTGAGACTTTTACAGTGATCTCATGTCTATTGATGAGCAAGAAGAGATGCTTGAACCTGTTTCAAAATTAATGTAGGTTAAGAGGCAGTTCACTCAATTCTGTATTTTGTGTAACTTTTTTTGGTAGCCATTGGGGGTGGGGGGAAAGAGCCAAAAACCAAACACTCAGTAATAGACACATTAACCATTGTTAAGACTCTTCATGAAGGAGAGAGAGCATTTTTCTCCTCTTGGACATAGGTTGTAAATGCCAAGAAGACATGATTATATATTCTAAAACATGTAACAGTATCATATAGATGATTTCAATAGATTAATTTCAGTTTGAATTGATGAAGAGCTGAAAAGATACAACACTCTAAGATAAGCACTTAGATTCATTATCAGTGAAGGTTGTGTTTGGATTTATTATCTTGCCCTGCGTATTAAAGACTTGTTTTTGTTCTATGTGGGGTGTGTGTGTGTGATACACATGTTAGACACAAACTAGTATTATCTTACTATTTGTAGGGGGTTCTTTCCCTAAATGAGGCATTTCTTTCTTTCCCTCAGGAAAGTATAGATAGGATAATTTCATTTGCTAGATAGATAGTAATTTACTGCATACAAAGTTTTAATGGTAAGTTAAAATGATTTGAAATAAATCATTTGCCAAAACAATGCTTTTGTATCTGTGTCAGATGGTGTTTTCCAAAGATGTCTAAAGATAACTCTAGTCCTACATTATCTTCTACAATATTATTTTTATACTTTCTTACCAAGAGGTGGTTTATTTCTCTATTTTCTTATACAGTATTTGGATAAGCCCTGTGATTGCTCTGACATATGGTATACAGTGGAAGTGACACTGTGCTAGTCCTGGTATAGCCATTAACTCCATTTTATTTATCTTCTCTGCTTTTATACTATCTCCCTCTTAGAGCTGCCATGCTATGTATGTAAGCCCAAGGCAAAGTCAACATAGAAAAGCCATGTGCAGGTACTCTAGTTAGCAGCCCCAGCTGATCCCCCAGTGAAGTTGCTATCAGCCATTTGAGTGTGCCAGTGAAGTCGCTATCAGCCATTTGAGTGTGCCATCTTGGATGTCCAGCCCAAGTGAGCATTTAGATCACAGTATCCTTAGTTGATCTCTAACTACCACTGAATGAGAGATCCCAAGGAAGAACCACCCCACTGAACCCAGCTAATCCATAGAACCATGAGACAAGGTACTTTACTTTATTGAAACCGTGGATACACATCATAGAAATGTGTATCCTAGATTGTAAGTTTCTCTAGGTAAGGAAATAAGACTATTTAGCTTTAAAAAAAAGACTATTTAGCTTTGACTCTCTAGCATTCAACAGTGTTTTGTATTTAGTAGGTATTCAACAAACATTTGTTAACTGAATAACTCTTCCCTTTAATATTACCCTCAATCCAATTCTTCTACTCATTAATATATGTCTTCAATTGCAGTGAGTTATTTTATATAGTGAATTTATAGTCCTATCCCATGATTGCCAAAGAATGTGATTCTGATGAGTTGACAAGTTCCAGCACATTTTTGTGAGGTGATTAGTAATGTTGATATTTATATAAGATTTTATTGATGTTATATACATGCACATGAGTTTATATCAGTATTTATATATAAAGCAGTCTAAATATTTAAAATTTTTTGACCCTATTGATTCAAACAGGATGGTGAAGTTCATTTTTTATAGTAACTAAATAAAGTATTTAACTAAGATTATGGGTGTGTGATTTATCTTCTTATGATAATATTCTCAAATATTTTAGATGCATTGTTAACTAACAAAATGATAATTTGTAGTATTTACTAATTCATAAAAAATGATAATAGACTGTCTTAGCATTTTCTTTCAGGTAGGTAACTATACTTTAAATCATATACAACAATAAAACATTATTGGACTGAGCATGGTTTTACATGGCAAGCATTGACTTGATAATCTCAGTGAACCTGGATGCTAATGTAAACAAGCTCCACCCCTTACTGCTTGGTGATCACACCCTAATTAGTCAACCTCTCTGCTCATTTTCTTCAAATCTCCTAGAGTTTGCAAAGTGCCTGCATTGACATGATAGATGATCAAAAAAATCCCTTTGCTTCCCTCTGTTGGTGTAGGATCAGTCCAGTTCTAGTATTTTTCCCTTTCACACAGCCTCCATGTTGGTATTCTTAATAGGTTAGGGTCAAAAAAAAAAAGGGGGCTACCACGAGCTTGGAGTCTTTACAATGATCTCAGTTACATCTGTCAACTTATTCTTGACTCTTTCCTTCTTTGTTTCTTCTAATTTCAGTCCTAGTTCTACTCTTGTGGCATTACTAAGTTGAATTATTCCTTCCTCCCTTCCTTCCTCTCAGAAACTGAATAAAGTGGGCAACACCAAAGTTGTAGAGCACCAAAGTGACAAAATTTCATGAAGGTCTGTGGTGAAGTGAGGGAGAGGCTCACTGCCCATTTTGTGTTATGTTCACCTAACAAAGAGATTGCTCCCAAGAATGTAAACTCTCTGCAGGTAGTTGGAACCACAGGTGGCCACGTTCCAGTAAGAGTTCCTGTGAAGTAGAGAAACCGGCTTGCAGAGTGAGAGAATAAAAAGTACTTGTAGAATCAAAAGCAGAAATGAGACCCTAACAGCTTTCCAGGCAGTTTCCAGCCTTGTGGGTCTGGCTCCATTCCTGCCCTTGGGGTTGCATAAGATATTTCTGAAACCTTACAATAAATCCCTCGTGCTTTTGTGCTTGAGGTAGTTCAAATTGGATTGTGTTGAGGACATCATAGAGTCTTGATCAGTTATTATCCCTTCCAATGCCTAAGAGATGTATAATAAATTTTAAAAGCAAATATATGAAAGGAGGATGTGATGTTTAATTTCATATGTCAATTTGAGTGGACTAAAGATGTCCAGACTGTACAACATTACTTCTGGATATGTCTGTGTGAGTGTATCTGGAAGAAATTAGTATTGGATTCAGTAGAATGAGTAGAGATCTGTCCTCACCGATGTGTGTAGGCTTTATCTAATCTACTGGGGACCTGAATAGAATGAAAAGGTGGAGGAAGGGTGAATTCTCTCTCTCTTCAAGAGCTGAGACATTCATCTTCTCCTGCCCTTGCATATTGGGGCTGCTGCTTCTTAGGCCTTCAGAGTCTTGGACTTATACCAGCTGTTCCCCATTTCTCAGACCTTTGGACTCAGACTAAATTCCACCACTGGCTCTCCTAGTTTTCTAGCTTGCAGATGGCAGATTGTGGGCCTTTCAAACTCCGTAACTGCATGAGCAAATTTCTATTACAAATTCCCTTCCCTCACCCCACATCCCTGACATTTGAACAACATGGGGCCTGGAGGTCCCAACTGCCAACACAGTAAAAAATCCACATATAACTTTGCCCCAAAACTTAACTACTAATAGCTTACTATTGACTGAAAGCTTTGCTAATAACATAGGCAGTTGTGAACACATATTTTGTATATGTATTATATTCCATTTTCTTAAAGTAAGCTAGATAAAATATTAAGAAAATCCTAAGTAGACCCATGTACTACTGTGTTCAAACCTGTGTTGTTTAAAGGTCAACTGTTGTGTTTTTACATATACATCTACATATATATGTGTGTATACACAGACACATGTATATACATACACATTTGGTTATATACACATTGTATCTGTACCTATCTATATTTGTATATGTACATGTTGTTATATATTATATATTCCATTGGTTCTATTTCAGGGAGAACCTTGACTGATACAGAGGATATGGGATTACTCTATGCCACTACTTTTTTTCGTAAATATCTCCAGTATTGCCCTGCATTTTTATAACTCCATTCTGTGTTTTTATTAGCTATGTACAATTTTTTTCACTTGTCCCTCCTTCACTGTTTACTTCTTTGTCACTTTCTTCTTCCCAGTTCTGTTATTTTTATAGTCCTTTTCAACATCTTTTCATTAACTTTTGTCCATGTTGCTTTTTTATTGAGCGTCTGTGTGCAATTTCTCACATTTGTCTCCTCTCACTTATTACCTTTGAAAAAATTGTAAGATCAGAGAGTGGAAAGACTTGTTCAACCACCAGGCTAGGCTGCCTTCCTTTTGCCATTTTCTACTGCAAGCAGTTCTGAAGAGTTCAAAATGCTATCCCTGGCCTAGTCTGAATAATTGGAAGGGATCTGCAGACAAGAGCTAAGGTTACGTTGTAAGCACTGCAGGGACCTGTCTCCAAACACTCTATGTGCAACCCAGTCAATGAAAACATTTTAGAGTGTCCTTTCCCAAAGCTGGATACTCTACTGGGACTCTTACTTGCTGAAGTGCATAATACACGACCAGAAATCTGCAATAATTTCTCTGGTAGCAGCTTTTCTTCAGAGTTCTTCCTGTCCTCAGGCCACTCTTCATCCCTAAGGTTCTGTCCAGGGCAAATAGTTGTTTGCAGGTCATCATTACTCTCAGTTAGGGCCTTACAGAGTTTATGCTGAGATTTCTGGGGCATTACCATCAGGAGGCAAGCAGGAGTCATGTGGTATGCGCACCTTTTGCATTTGGTCTCACTCATTTTTCTAGAAGCCCTGGTACCAAGTTCATCCCCCTTATGGATATGTCTAACTTAGGTGTCTTTGGAACTTTGACCCAGACCTAGATTCTGGAACGTTCATAGGGGCATAAATGCAAATTTAGTTCTAGGAATAGCTCAAGGGTTTGCCACTTCCCCAAAATGAACATATCTTCCTTTCCTCCCAGCTCCCCAAATAAACTTTCACCTATTTCCCAACCTCCAAATGTCAACCAAATTTCCAATTTGACAGAAAACTCAGAATCTTATATTTTGTGCCATCCCAAGTTATTTGACTACTCTTTCCTTTTTATTCCCAAGATAGAGGATGAACATTCATGGCTCCGAATGTATCCCTTGTACTTAGAATGAGCAAATGAATAGATCTCTCCATAGTCCTTACTGCACAAATCACCAACAATGTATTAATGGCATTGTTATTTGACAGCTCAGAAGAAAATCTTGCTAGAAAATAAATTTATTGTCCTTGGCAGTGGTTACTACCTTGCTGCTTCCTGTGTAAAGGCTTTGAAAGCCTTTTGTGCCATCAAGTAGCACTATTTCCCTTGGCATTGCCAAATTATTTTATTTTTTATTGATGTATAATTGACATATAATATTCTATTAGTTTGAGGTGTGCATGATAGCGATTCAAAATTTTTACGTTATGAAATGATCCCCATAAGTCTAGTTACCATCTCTCACCATATAAAGTTATTACAGTATTATTGACTATATTCCCTATGCTGTATATTTCATCCCTATGACTCTTTTACTTTGTGACTCTCAATCTCCCTCACCTATTTTGCCTGCCCTCCCAGTCCCTTCCCCTCTCTGGTAACCAACAGTTAGTTTCCTGTATCTGTAAGTCTGATTTTATTTTGTATTTTAGTTTCCATGTAAGAAATCATATGATATTTGTCTTTCTCTACGTGACTTATTTCATTTAGCATAATAACCACTAGGTTCATACATGCTGTCACAAATCACAAGATTTCATTCTTTGTATGACTAAGTAATGCTCCCTTGTATGTATGTATATACCACATTCTACTTGATCTGCTCATTTATTGATGAGCACTTGGGTTGCTTCCACGTCATTGCTATTGTAAATAATGGTGCACTGAACATAGGGGTGCATATATCTCTTTGAATTGTTGTTTTTGTTTTTGTTCAGATAAATAGAAGTGGAATTTCTGGATCTTGTGGTGGTTCTATTTTCAATTATTTTTTTTCATTTTATTTATTTTAGAGAAAGATAGATTTGGAGGAGAAGGGCAGAGAGAGAGAGAGAGAGAGAGAGAGGATCTTAAACAGGATCCATGCTCAATATGGCACCTGACGTGGGGCTCATCCTACTACTATGGGATTATGACCTGAGCCAAAACTAAGTGTCAGACACTTAACTGACTGAGCCACTCAGAAACCACTTTAATTTTTTTGAGGAACTTCTATATTGTTTTCCATAGTGGCTGCACCAATTTATATTCCCACCAATAGTGTATAAAGGTTCCCTTTTCTGTACATCTTGGTCAACACTTTTTTTTTTTTTTTTTTTTTGCAACAGCCAGTTTGATAGGTGCAATGCTGTATCTCGTGGTGGTTTTCATTTACATTTTTATGATGGTCAGTGATGTTGAGCACTTTTCATGTACCTCTTGGTCATCTATATGTCTTCTTTGAAAAAGTTTTCTGTTCATTTTTATTTTTTTTTAGGGGGTCCTGGGTGACTCGGTTGGGCATCAGACTCTTGGTTTCAGCTCAGGTCATGATACCAAGGTTTGTGAGTTTAAGCCCCCGTATCTGGCTCTGCGCTGACAGTGTGGGGCTTTCTTGGGATTCTGTCTCTCTCTCCCTCTCTCTCTGCTCCTCTTCCACTCACTCTTTATCTCTCTCAAAAAAATAAACTTAAAACAATTTAAAAAAATTAAATATTAAGATGAGTGAGTTATTTCTGTATTTTGGATATTAACTCTTTATCAGGTGTATTATTTGCAAAAGTCTTCTCCTATTTAGTGGGTTGCCTTTTTGTTTTATTCATGGTGTCTTTTGCTATGCAAAAATTTTTTAATTTGATGTACTTCCATTTCTTCATTTTAGCATTGGTTGTCTTTGACTGAGGATACTTGTCCAAAAAAATACTGCTAAGACAGATGTCAAAGAGAAAGGGGGAACCTCTTACACTGTTAGTGGAATGCAAACTGGTGCAGCCACTCTGGAAAACATTATGGAGATTCCTCAAAAAGTTAAAAATAGAGATACTCTAAGATCCAGCAATTGCACTATTAGGTATTTACCCAAAGGATACAGAAATACAGATTTGAAGGGGTACATGCACCTGATGTTTATAGCAGCATTATCAACAATAGCCAAACTATGGAAAGAGCCCAAATGTACATGAACTGATGAATGGATAAAGAAGATGTGGTGTAAGTACATATATATATATACACACACAATGGAATATTACTCAGTCATCAAAAAGAACGAAATCTTGCCATTTGCAATGATGTGGATGGAGCTAGAGGTGCTAAACCAAATAAGTCAGAGGACAAATACCATATAATTTCACTCATATGTAGAATTTAAAAAACAAAACAGATGAATATAAGGGAAGGGGGACAAAGAGAGAGGGATGCAAACCATGAGACTCAACTGTAGAGAACAAACTGAGGGTTGATGGAGGGAGGTGGGTGGGAGATAGGCTAAATGGCTGAAGGGTATTAAGGAGGGCACTTATTATGATGAGCACTAGGTGTATATGTAAGTGATGAATCACTAAATTCTCCTGAAACTAAAATAATATTATATGTTAACTAAGTAGAATTTAAATAAAAATTTGGGAGGAAAAAAAAAAGCTCTCCTCACAGAACTTACTGCCTAGGTTTTCTTCTAGGAGTGTTATGGCTTCAGGTGTTAAATTAGTAGTCTTTAATCTATTTTGGTATTATTTTTCTCTATGCTTTAAGATAGTGTCCTAATTCTTTTTTTTTTTTTTTGGCATATAGGTGTTCAGTTTTCTCAACATCATTTATTGGAGAGACTCTTTCTCCCCCATTGTATATTTTTGCTTCACTTCTCACAGATTAATTGACCCTACATGCATGGGTTTGTTTTGGGGCTCTCTAATTTGTTCCATTGATCCGTGGGTCTACTTTTATGCCAATACCACACTGTTTTGATCACTATAGCTTTGTATTATAGTTTGAAATCAGGGATTGTGATATCTCCAGGTTTGTTCTTCTTCTCCAAGATTGCTTTGGATATTTGGGGTGTTGTGTGGTTCCGTACACGTTTTAAGATTATTTGTTCTAGTTTTGTGAAAATTGCCACTGATAAATTGCTTTAAAATGCATTGAATCTGTAGATTGCTTTGGTTAGGATGAATGTTTAACAATATCCTTTCAGTCCATGAACACAGAATATCTTTCCATTTATCTGTGTTGTCCTTCAACTGCTCTCATCAATGTCTTACAGTTTTTAGCATATAAGACTTTCAAGTTTGTGGTTTAATTTGTTACGAGGTTCATCTTTATTTTTTGGTAGCTCATGTTTTATTTTGTTTAAGTACAATTAACAGTTTTATATCAGTTTCATGTGTACAGCATAATGAATCAATAATTCTATACATTAGTTCTCACCACAATAAGGGTGTTGACATCTGTCACCATACAAAGTTATTACAATATCATTGACTATATTCTTGATGCTGTACTTTTCATCTCTGTGATCTCCTTATTTGATAACTGGAAGTTTGCACCTCTGAAACCTCTTTATTTCACCCATCCTGCCACCTGTCTCCCCTCCTGTGACAACCAGTTTTTTTCTTTTATTTAAGAGTCTGGTGTTTTTTTATTTTGTTTTGTTTGCCTCTTTCTTCTTTGTTTTGTTTCATATATTCCATGTGTGAGTGAAGCCATATGGTATTTGTCTTTCTCTGACTTATTTCATTTAGAATAATAGCTGCTAGGTTCATCCATGTTGTTGTGAAATGTGAAGATCTCATTCTTTTTTACAGCTGAGTAATACTCTATTGTGTATATATACCACATATTCTTTATTCATCTGTGGATGAACACTTGGGTCACTTCCATATTGTGGCTATTGTAAATAAATAATGCTGCAATAAACCTAGCAGTGCATCTATCTTTTTGAATTAGTGTTGTTTCTATCTTTAGGTAAATACTCAGTAGTGGAATTATCGGATCATGTGGTATTTCCGTTTTTAATTTTTTTTTCCCATTTAAAAATTTTTGAGAAACCTCCATACTGTTTTCCATAGAGGCTTAATCAACTTACATTCTTACCAGTGGTGCATGAGAGTTCCTTTTTCTTTACTACCTTACCAAAACTTATAATTTCTTGTCTTTTGAGTTTAGTCATTAAGATAGGTGTAATGTGATATCTCTGTGATTTTGATTTGCTTTTCTTTCATGGTTAGTGATGTTAAGCATCTTTTCATGCATCTGTTGGCCATCTGGGTGCCTTCTTTAGAAAAACATCTATTCAGGTCCTCTGCCTGTTTTCTTTTGCCCTAGAGCCTACTGTGGCTTAATCCTGTGGCAGCCACCAATATTTTAAGATAAGTTGGTCTCCAGGTTTATTACTGAAAAACCATGGCAATATCAGTAAATTGCCAGAGTGGATTTCCCTGCGGTCACACATTTATTTAGTCAAACAAATCGCGTTGGTTCCAGTAAGTAGCAGATGTTATCAGTTGTGGGATTTTTAATTGGATTATTTGTTTTTTTGTGTGTGTGTTGAGCTGTATTCGTTCTTTACATATTTTGGATATTAATCTCTTATTGAATATATCATCTGCACCTATCTTCTCCCATTTGGTAAGTTGCCTTTACATTTTTTCAATTGTTCACATTGTTATGCAAAACCTTTTTATTATGGTATAGTCCCAGTAGTTTATTTTTGCTTTTGTTTCCTTTGCCTGAGGAGGGATATCTAGAAAAATATTGTTATGGCCAATGTCAAAGAAGTGTTTTCTTCTAGGAGTTTTATAGTTTCCAGTTTCACATTTAGCTCTTTAGTCCATTTTGAATTTATTTTTGTGCATGGTGTAAGAAAGTGGTCCAGTTTCATTCTTTTGCATGCAGCTCTACAGTTTTTCTGGCACCATTTGTTGAAGAGCGTTTGTCCTATTGTATATTGCTGCCTCCTTTGTTGTAGATTAATTGACCACATTAAGTGTGGATTTCTTATTAAGGCTTTGTATTCTGTTCTTTGGTTCTGTGTGTCCATTAAAAAAATTTTTTTTTTAAATTTTTTAACGTTTATTTATTTTTGAAACAGAGAGAGACAGAGCATGAACGGGGAAAGGTCAGAGAGAGAGGGAGACACGGAATCTGAAGCAGGCTCCAGGCTCTGAGCTGTCAGCACAGAGCCCGACGCGGGGCTCAAACTCACAGACGGCGAGATCATGACCTGAGCTGAAGTCAGATGCCTAACCAACTGAGCCACCCAGGCGCCCCTAAAAAAATTTTTTTTAATGTTTATTTACATGAGAGAGAGAGAGAGAGAGAGAGAGAGAGAGAGAGAGAGAGAGAAAGGCAGTGCGTGAGCAGGGGAGGGGCAGAGAGACAAAGACAGAATCTGAAGCAGGTTCCAGGCTCTGAGCCAACAGCCCAGAGCCCCACACGGGGCTTATACTCAGGAGCCGTGAGATCATGATCTAAGCCGAAGCCAGACACTTAACAGCTGAGCCACCCCGGCGCCCCCTATGTGTCTCTTTTTGTGACAGTGCCATACAGTTTTGATTACTAGCTTTGCAGTATATCTTGAAATCAGGGATGGTGAGACCTCTAGATTTGTTTTTCTTCCTCAAGATTGCTTTGGCTATTCAGGATCTTTTGTGGTTTCATACACATTTCAGAATCATGTGTTCTAGTTCTGTGAAACGTGCGTTGGTATTTTGATAGTGAGTGCATTGACTCCATAGATTGCTTTAGATGGCATGCACATTTTAACAATAGTCTTCCTATCCAGGAGCATGGAATATCTTTCCATTATTTTGTGTGTCATCTTCAATATCTTTCATTGTTGTTTTATAGTTTTCAGATTACAGGTCTTTCACTTCCTTGGTTAAGTTTATTCCTAGATTTTTTATTCTTTTTGGTGGAATTGTAAATGGGATTTTCTTAATTTTTTTTTTTCTGATAGCTCATTATTAGTGTATAGAAATGCAGCCAATTTCTGTTTGTCCATTTTTTTCCTGTGACTTTACCGGATTTGTTTTTTCTAATAGTTTTTTTTTTTTTTTTTTTTTTTGGTGGGGTCTTTAGTGTTTCCTGTATATATTATCATGTCATCTGTAAATAGTGGTACTTTTTCTTTTTCCTTGCCAATTTTCCTTTTATTTCTTTTTCTTGATTAATTGCTATGGCTAGAATGAAAGTTCCTGATCTTAGAGGAAAAGATTTCAGCTTTTTATTATTTAGTATGATGTTAGCTATGGGTTTCTCATAAATGGCCTTCATTTTGTTGAGGTACATTACTTTTATAACAACTTTGTTGAGAGTATTTATCACAAATGAATGTTGAATTTTGAAACATTTTTTTCTGCATCTATTGAGATGGTCATAGAATTTTTATTCTTTTTGTTATTGTGGAGTATCATGTTGATTTGCAGATGTTGAACCATCCTTGCATCCCTGAGATAAATCCCACTTGATCATGGTATATGACTCTTTTAATGTATCGTTGAATTTGGTTTAGTAATATTTTGTTTGGTATTTTACATCTATGTTCATCAGGAATATTGTCCTACAGTTTTCTATTTTGTGGTGTCTTTGCCTGGTTTTGGTATCAGGATAATGCTAGTCTTGCAAAATGAGTTTGGGAGCATTTTTCCCTATTCACTTTTTTTTTGGGAATAATTTGAGAATGATAGGTACTAACACTTACTTAAATATTTGGTAGAATTCACCTGTGAAGCTGTCTGGTCCTAAAATGTTATTTTTTAGGAGTTTTATTTCTATTTTTTTTTAGAAGCAGAGAAAGCATGAGTGGGGGAGAGGGGCATGAGGTAGGAGGCAGAGAGAGAGATAAAAAGAGAGAGAGAGAGAGAGAGAGAGAGAGACAGAGACAGAGAATCCTAAGCAGGCTCCATACCCATTGCAGAGCCTGACATGTGGTTTGACCTCATGACCATGAGATCATGACCTAAGCTGAAATTAAGAGTCAGATTTCTCAACTGACTGAGCCATCCAGGTGCCCCAGAAGTTTTAAAAGTAGTGATTTAATTTCATTTCTTGCATGAGTTTATTCCTATTTTTTTGTGATTCATTCTTGGAAGTTTTGTAGAAATGAACCATTTGTTTCTAGATTTTCCAGTTTTCTGGTATGTAATTAATAATTGTAGTAATCTTTCATGATCCTCTGTATCAGTTGTAACTTTTTCATTTTTATTTTATTTATTTGGGCCCTCTCTTTTTTTCTTGATGAGTCTGGCTAGAGGTTTATCAATTTTGTTTATCTTTTCAATGAACGAGCTTTTAGTTTCATTGATATTTCTATTTTTTAAATCTATATTTTATTTATTTCCACTCTGATCTTTATGACTTCCTTTTTTTAAAGTTTTTCTTTTTTTTAAAATTAATGTTTATTTATTTTGAGAGAGAGACAGAGAGCCAGTAGTGGAGGGACAGAGAGAGAGGGAGACACAGAATCCAAAGCAGGTTGTAGGCTCCACGCTCTGAGCTGTTAGCACAGAGCTCAACGTGGGGCTCAAACCCACAAACTGTGAGTTCATGGCCTGAGCAGAAGTCGAACGCTTAACCGACTGAGCCACCCAGGCGCCCCTATGATTTCCTTCCTTTTACTAACTTTGAGCTTTACTCTTTTCCTAGTTCCTTTAGGTATAAAGTTAGATAATTTGAGATTTTTCTTGATTGTTGGGTGGGCCTGTATTACTATGAACTTAGAATTGCTTTTACTACATTCCATAGATTTTGGTAAGTTGTTTCCATTTTCATTTATCTCAAGGTATCAATTTCCTCTTTGATTTCTTCACTAACACTTTGGTTGTTCAGTTACACGTTCAATATCCATGTATTTGTGTTTTTTGCCAGTTTATATCTTGTAATTGATTTCTGGTTTCATACTGTTACGGTCAGAAAAGATTCTTGACATGATTTCAATCTTCTTGAATGCATTGAGACTTGTTTTGTGGCCTAACATGTAATCTTTTCATGGCGTGTTCCACATGCACTTGAAAAGTACCGTCTATTCTGCAGTTTGGGATGCAATGTTCTATATGTATCAGTTAAATTCATCTGGTCAAATGTGTCATTTAAGGCCAATATTTCCTTACTAATTTCCTGTCTGGGTGATTTATCCATTGATGTAAGTGGGTATTAAAGTCCCCTAATATTACTATACTACTGTCAAGTTTCCATTGACATCTGTTAATATTTGCTTTATATATTTAGGTGCAAGGGCTACATTAGTGATTGAGATAATCATGTTTTAAAAATTATGTCATTTATGGCAAGTGCAATTCCTACTTGATTAATTTGTGTATGGTTCGGTCTTGTGTATTCCATTTGGTAGCAGTGCTTACTTTTTTTTCTTTTTCTGTAGTTGGACTTTTCATTACTGTAATAATAATAATAAGTGTCATAGAACTGTCATCCATGATGAGCTGTCAGTTAGAAAACTTGGCCCTGTTGCTTTCTTCTTGCTGGAGTTTGGTATACTGACTGTAATATATTTTAGCTGACCAGCCTGGTGGGTTCACTTGGTTTGAACAACACTGTAACCAGGCAGGGTGCACATTCCATCTGTGTTGGATCTGTTAGTGTATTTCCTAGGCTGTGGCTGCCCCACTCTGTTTAAAAATATACACACTGCTCACAAGAGAGAGGAGACACAAACTTCTGCACTCTCAGCACATACTTCATATTTTGGGTACAAAGGACTAAATATTTAGTTGATACTATTTAGTTGATGTTATTTAGTTGATAGTGTCAAACATTTGCTTATTTGGTGAAGGTAGAGTAATAAGTTCAGAGACAAATATTCTTGAAATAATAATATTGTGATATGGCTTATCCGTTTGGAAGACAGAAAGGGAATGGAAGGAGAAAAATATGGTGAGCTTAGGCAGTCAAGTAATAACGAACTGTGAACTGCTTCCTCTTTTTTTTTTAATGTCTTAGATTCTCTGAGGCAGGGAGATAGTCCTTAAGACACATACAAAGAAACTGCTAGATTTTTTCTTGCTGTTCCCCTAAAGTATATTTGCTCAGAAAGGACCGCAGCAATCCAAGACTCTGGTATTCCAGCTGATCTCAGGCAATAGAATACTAAATGTGGCTACAAAAACAAACAAACCCCCAAAAGACAACAAAATTCCAGTAACTAACAGGATGCTTAATGTTTGTTAAAGTCACGGTTTCCTGTGTAAAACAATAAAGACCTCCTTGTTAGGTTTTTGGACAGTTCCTTAAATTTCAATTCCTGAAAAGCTGGGGGTCTGGATTTAGAGTATACAGAAAGAGAAATTTTGACTTGTAAGTATAGACTTCATTGTGATGTGGTTTATTTCTTAGTGTTCATTTAGTGTAGGCTTATGTATTAGGTTCTCAGTGGCTGTATCACAGTCATCTTATTTTGTGTTTCAGAGGATTTTTGTTGTTGTTCTGAACTACACTTAAACACTATGTATAAGGATTGAGTCTTCTATTTAAGAAATGATTATGTAGGTTTCCCTGAGTTGGAATTTGTCCCATTTAGTATTTGACTTAGTAATTGATTTCCTTTGCTTTCAGTTTGGGTTTAATTTCTTTTTCAAGTTTTTCTACCCTTCGGCATGTTTCTTGAACAAAGAACAAGTTGAGATCTTGTGATCTCTTTTTAGAACATCCAAGAAATAGGGATTTACAAGTTCCCAAAGCCAAAAAATCCTGCCCCAAGTCCTTCCCACCAGAAGTTCCCATCCATGCTATCTTAAAAGCACCACAGGGCAGGTCCCATGTCTGCCAAGGGACCAAAACTATTACTAAAGACAGACCTTTAGGATCATACCAGTGGCCTAGTTTTACAGATTCTTACTTGAAATTGCTTAAAATTGAAAAATGAAAAGCTACAGTAAAGATGTAGTTTAGAAAACACGCAAGTTTGTGGACAGTTTTGGATTGTCAGTAATCAGAGGATTTTGCACAAACACCCCCTCACTCCCTTTCTTCCCCTCCTGTGTTCTGCAGCTCTTCCAGCAGGTGTCACTATAATCACAGAACAAACATTCCACAGCATGGTATGTAACTTTATTTTTCTAGCATAATAATTTAAAGTATTTACACACTGCACACTCACTGTTTTACACAGATACTTATCCATATACCTATGAACCACATCTAAAGGTTTCTTTGCAAAGACTCGACACACTGTGGGAATTTCCAAGCATTAACAAAGGGAAGAAAAGGACAAAAAAATGTTTTGAGTCTTTTAAAGACAGCCATGTGGAGCATCTGTGAAAACCAGTGTTTTCCCTCAAGTTTTAACCTCCCCCAGGAGACCTTTGAATAGCTACATCTTATCCATGTGGTGGGATCACCTGAAACTCTTGGTTAAGGAAGATTCCAAGAACCAAAATGTACAGGTACTATTTTCTCTAAAAGTCCTAGAAAAGAAATGGAAAATAAGCTGGCCCTTCTCTAGAGAAGCATCTGTATTTCTGAGTCATCTGTGGCGACTGTAAATGTTGTAGGAGGACACTGATTATAAAGGGAAAATAGCCAAACACACTGGCACAAATGCTAGTGAAACAGAATGCCTAGAGGCATCCTTCCCAGCTAGGATATGGCAGAGCAACCTGTTTCTTTCCCCAACTATTAGTAGAGGTGGTGATTTTGCTTTCCCTAAAGAGGACAAAGGTAATATGAACCATATACACTCTAAAGCCAGACACTGTAGAAACTTCTATTGCTTTTACCTCACTTTTATACTGTTCACACAAGAATAGTGGTTATACTCTAAATATTTTTCCTCCTTTGTTCTACTCAATTACCTAACAAAATTACTAGCTAACTATAGCTTCTGAACTGGTACATGTTCTGTAGGTGAACAGAAATAGCCACAGTTCAGAGCTCATGGTAGGTAGGCCCCCGCGTCTTTATAGAAGGGTAACAAGTTCAGTTTCACTTCTCTGGTATTGTGTCTTTTTATCAAGTAAGAAGTAGGGTGCCTTTGTGATTTTCCCAGACTTCCCAAGACTATCCTCTCCTAGATCAGAAAAAGAGCGGTTTCCCACCTCTAGATGAACCCACAGCTCCATGCTGTAATTGGATCATCAGTTCACTAAGAAATAGAATTTCACGAACCAAAATCCTCTTCTCCTGCCAGTTTGGGCCTCTGGCCGTGACCCTAATCAATGGGGCATGGCAAAAGGCAGGCCCCAGGTTTAGATACCTGGCTATCTAAAATTCAGCACAAGTTGGATCCTAATTGCTGTGGTATATAAAATTAACTTTCTTCTTGCATTTATGTAAATCTGAGTAAGGTAAGGTACAAATTATTTCGTTTCTCCTTGGAACCAAACATTTACATAGATACAATAGAAATCTACCTGCCCTAGGTAGAATTCACTTCCTCATTGTTCTTGCATTTTGTGGGTGGTGCTTTCCTTTTGCAAGGGCGTGCCAACAGGTGAAATGGAAGGAGGTATTTTACTTTATAGGAATTTTACCAAGTTACATGAGCACTCACTAGTATATTATCACTATAGATGTTACAAAGGAGCATATCTAATTAAAGAAAGAGAGACCACCTGGGAAGCAACGTTGCTCAGTGAGAAGGTGTGGGTTCACCAGAGCCCATTTTGCCACTTACTGGCTCAGGCCCTCAAAGTTTTCCTGTCATTTAACACCCTATCCTTTCCCTCATGCATACAGACACGTCAGCGCCAGCGACTGTGAAGGCCACGGTGTGGGCGGCAAGGAAGAGTGGCACACCTTGTGATGGGATCTGGGCCTCGACATGAAGAGAGAATCTAACAAGGCCTAGTCTCTGGGTTCATCAGGTGAGGTTGAGGAGGGTTTACGGGGGGTGGAGACAGGGAGCAGTGTGTCTCTGGGCATAAACAGCCAAGGAAAGAAGGCTTAGAACTTGGGCTTGCACAAATGATACAGAGAAGAGCAAGGCGTGATACGGTTTAAACAGG
The DNA here is from genome assembly GCF_018350215.1 of Panthera leo. NCBI lineage: Eukaryota > Metazoa > Chordata > Mammalia > Carnivora > Felidae > Panthera > Panthera leo. The sequence goes on along the minus strand of NC_056679.1, from coordinate 159,857,454 downwards.
AACACGGGAGGAGGAAATGTCTGAGAGCTCCTGGCGTCTAGTAAAATGCCTGGTATTTATCTATGAAATTGCCATCACCAGCCCCTTCTGACCTAATAGAAACAGCAGTTTCATATGGCTCAACCTCACATTCCCTAAGTGCTCAGAACAATCCTAATTAATGAAACCTGTAGTAATACACTCCCTGCCCTTTGAAAAAGTGACAGTTGTGAAGGAGGGCGAGGGTTTCTTAGAGATGCGTGTTTCACAAGAGCCAAAGTGCCTGTCGGGGAGTTAGTTAGCTGTCCTTCCACACGGAGTGAGAGTAAGGACCTCCTCGCTCAAGGGACGCAGCTCCGCCAGCAGGAGGCCAGTGAAAGCTGCGCACCCAATGTGGCAGATCAGTAGCAAAGGGAGAAGGCAGGGACGGACAGCCAGGGACAGCCACGAGCACCGTCACTGGTCCTCTTCAGCGGGAACGCTGCGATGGCGTCTGTGTATATGTACTATACGTACTAACCAGGTACACACATAAATATTTAATATATAAAAAATAAAGTGCTTTCTAACAGGTCCCCCGGCAGGGACATTATAAAATATTTCACAAAACTGCAAAACAAAATCAATACAGTCGAAGAACACTACATCCAACATACTTGGAACAGTCACGCACATTATGTACAGTCTGGTGGGTGCCCCGGGACAAACATCCTGTCATATACATGGTATATACATATATACTCTTTTACTCAATATATTATGACAATATATATTTTAAAATTCTGTTATAGACAAAAAATAAAAAAACAAAAGACAATCCCTACAAAAACACAGTAAAGATCAAGCATGTGAGTCCCAGACTGACAGACAAATGGCCGCCTCCACGGGGTGTCCCGTGGCTACTGCTCGGGAAGATGTGCCAGCGTTCCTTCCTCGGGTGCAGCGCCTCCACGTCCTCCAAGGCACTGTGAGCAGCGGCGGTGAAGTTGGCATCCCCAGTGGTGAGCAGGTCGAAGACACAGGACTGGAAGTAGATGTCCTTCACTGGCATCTTCTCGTGGCACTGAGCATTGGCAGCCTCCAGTGTGTAGCCAGGCCAGGCCTGCGCCAATGAGGTGCGAGGCACGCTGTGCCCCAGGATGGCAGACACCTGGCCCTGCCCATCATCAATGCGCTCGCTCAGGGGGCAGCCATTCACACACAGCTGCAGGTCCTGGCTTTCCTCATAGGACATGGCCAGGTCTTCAGGCATGCGGATGGCGAGGGTCAGGTAGCGACCCAGCTGCCGCACAAATACCGTGGTCCCTATGTAGCGGGCGTGCATTTCCACGTAGCGGCCGCTCTTCCTCTCCACGATAAGCAGGCTCTTGGTGTCGCCATCCCCACCGCTGGTGCTGCCATCCACAAAGGCGGACGGCAGGTCATCTGTCACAGCTTGGTACACTTTCTGATCTGTGCACTCACGGTGAGCTTTGAAGATGATGGTTATCTGTGGGGAGGAATGCATACAAATTTAAACAGGGTGGAAGGGAAACAGAAGTGTTCTCTTCTAGGCTGGAGTTGAATGGCTGGAGACAGGATCTCCAGACTCAGGCCCAAGTGCTCCTGCCTCACAAATGAAAGGTGCCACTGTTAAGGGGGAGAAAAAGTCCTCTAGGCTTAAGTAGAAAAATTTAATGCAAATCCAGGAAATGTGCATCAAGAAAAACTTTACTTTCCTCAGACAGAACCATGTTGCTGTTCGGATACAGGTAATTTTTTCTGATAACTTGGTATCTTCTTCCCCAAACAGCTGACTGGTGGTATAGCTCTGAGAAAAAAAAGACTCCTTTCTAAGTTATGTAGAAACTTATGGGGCTTAATTAATAATATACCCACCAGAACTTTGATTTCTAAAAAGATTCCTCACTGGATCATAAATCCAGCCCCCATGGCTCATCATTACAAACATTCTTACAAACACTCAAGAGACAAAGCAGAGTTGAGGATGGGGCCATCCTGCCAAGAGCCACCAATCGTGCCTCAGCTAAGATTTCTTTAAGTCTCTTAATCAAATGTTTCACATGACTGGCTAATCCCTGGGACTGGGAAATCACTTGGCAAACACAGGTCCCGGGCACTGGCAGAGAATAAATACCCTCAACCTAGTTACAGCAAATGTTTTCCCCAAACAGCACAATGGCCCTTGAACTTCTCAGAAATTTTTTCTGGAGCCAAGTCTAAATTCTCCATATTAAGCAGACAAAATGGATAATACAAAAGCTTTCCTTTAGTAAACCCATTTTCCTTCCTTATTTAGAACAATTACAAGACACTGAACCTTCACCTCCAACACACTCAGCATGTCTGGTACACGTGGTGTAAGAGGAGGACTATCAAGAGAGACAGGGCCTTCTGGGTCACACAAGGTAGGAAAAGCTTCCTGAAGAAAAGGAAAGACAATAGCCTGCCATTTCTGTTGTCAGGACCTGAAGTAATGGCGTATTTTTCTTTCTTCTTGAAGAAGAAAACACAAACAAAAACAGGTGACCTCAGTCCAGGAGGAAGGTAGACTGGCCACACTACAAACTTCTCTGGAGAGAGGAAAACTCCCCTCTCCTGCAAGGGAGCTAATGCAAACAACAGACCCTTGTTACAAGGGCCAGAAAATGCCCTGCTTGCCCCCCTCCCCACCTCTCTTCTACACATCCTCACCACCACCCTCTAGTTTGTCTGAATTTTTTTTCCTCAACCTGGCCAGCATTTACTCACACTATTTAATTCCACATGTTCCCACTGGTGTTACTTGACTGGAATTTTCCAGCCATTTCATTTTACTTCAGCCAGTTAGTTATAAAGCCAGATCTGAACCATCTGCACCGTAGCAACTGGTTAAACTCATATCCGTTGTTTGCAGCTGCAACTAAAAGCCAGACAATGTACTATGAAAATGCTTGGTGTTCTCCCTTCCTAATTACCCTGACCCACAATTTAATTTCACTACCGGCCTTCTCACATTTCAACACCTTCTTAACAACCCAAAGGAGGTGTACCAGAGATGACTGCAGGAAATTTGTTGTGCATCCAACCATAGGACCTTCCAGAGTGAATGGGATTCTGAGCTAGATATCTAATGGGACTATAAAATAGATTTATTTGGTGGCTCTGAAGACAGTTTGACAAGTGCCTTTTTTAACACAAGCCAGGATCCTTTGGAGGTGAAAAGATTAATTCAAGTAAATTCTGCACCTCACAGAGTTGAAAGCTAATACAGATGGCTCCAATAAGGGTGAGTAAAACTTTTCATATAATCACTGTCCTCATTTTTACCCGGAGCATTCACACACTCAAGGACTAAACCAATGATTCTACAAGAGCTAAGTAATTTGTCTTTCTAGTCTAACCAACCTCAAATTTAAGTGAACATTATTTGCAAGAATCAAGTACCATTTTGTTCATCTTAGGAAAAACAAAGAGGAATTAGTTTTGTTGAGACAATCAGAGACCCAATTCCAGTCAAGTTCCTAAACGGGCAAGCAAGAGTCAACATTAAGAGGAGTGGAATAGTTCCACATGTCTTACCAAGCCTAGTGTTTTCTTTAAGCACACCAATTCCAACTCAGGAGTCATTTCAAACACCTCATGCAGTATTGTCCTCTGCTATGCCTGCTCCACTAACAGTAACTCCCATAACCCTAGATCAAATAACACTCAAGCTTGACTTCTGCACTAAGATCTACATTTACCAAATATCCCAGTCTTTCTAACAGATTTTTGTCCAATTTTCTAGGAGTCATTTTCTCTATGAGACAGCAAAACTGATATTTCTCTTTTGGGCAAAATAATTCTCACAGCGCAAATGTACAGAATTAGCCCTTGAATCAAAATCTTGGGACTCCTGGGTGGCTCGGTCAGTTGAACATCCGACTTTTGATTTCGGCTCAGGTCATGATCCTGGGGTTGTGGGATTGAGACCCATAATCAGTGTGGGCCCTGCTGAAGATTCATTCTCTTTCTCCTTCTGCCCCTCTCCCCAGCTCACATTCTCTCGCTCTCTAGAGGGGTTTCCTGAGTGGTTCCCTGTAGTTTGAGTATGTACTGAAGAGGTACCTAGAGATATAATCAACGTGAGTGAAGAAAACACCAGGCAACAGTTGTACGTGACTTATATTTTGTAATGTAACTTCATTCCTTATACAATTACAACTCAAGCTCTTAAAAAAGGCACTCAGCTGTAAGAAGCCAGAAATTAATTTTCAGATTCTATCTTGTTTTTAGAAAAACAAAATTTTTTTATTCTTATTTTTTAAAAATATTTTTAATGTTTATTTTTGAGAGAGACAGAGTGTGGGCAGGGAAGTGTCAGAGAGAGAGACAGGGAGACACAGAATTTGGAGCAGGCTCCAGGCTCTGAGCTATGAGCACAGAGCCTGATATGGGGCTCGAACTCATGGACTGCAAGATCATGACCTGAGCCCAAGTCGGACACTAAACTGACTGAGCCACCCAGGCGCCCAATTCTTATTCTTAAAAAAAAAAACAAAAAAACAAAACAACAAAAAAAACCAAACACCTCAGAATTTTTGGACATTCCAAATGTTTTCAACTGCCAACTAGCAGCTATTAGAGGGTGAAAACAGGATATTCAAAACTGTATTCTAAAGCTCTCAAACAGAGAATTTAAAAACACCAGCTATAGTGCTTACTTTTCCCCATCCATGAACTGATCCATATGCTGTAATAACTCAATTTGGCACATCTATTCTACGCCACACCATTTATTATTGATGGATGACATTTCTGTGCATTTAAAACATCAATGCCTTTTGTTAAACCTTTCCCACCAAGTCCCTCTCAACCCCTACCTCAGACAAACTACTCCAGTACTCCTCATTCATTTTTAATGTTGCACTCCCTAAGATCTTTACCACCCACAAGGTCTATTAGGAAGACAGAGATAGCAGCTACAAATCAACCTTTCTACATGTGATATACGGATTTAAGGTTTGCTGTGAAAAATCGAACTTTAGGGGCACCTGCCTCTCTTTTCCACCACGAAAAGAAAATGCATTAAAAGAAAATGAGGTAACCAACAAAGGAAAACCCAGGCCCAGCTTTGCCAAGATAGAGAAAGAGCTCCACCAGGCTCAACAGCTTTGTGAAGTGCTGTGCATAGGTTTTCAAACAGCAGAATTCCCTTAAGGCTGTACACTTAACTACTTGTGCTTATTGTATTTTGGAAGAAACAACCATCAGCGTTTAGTCAGGCTATTCAGCACTGTAAGTGCAGGACCTTACCAGAATCTTCAAATTCCAGAACTGGACTCTCAGATCAAGGGACTCCTATCTCTTGGATTAAGATGGGCCAACAAACGAAACTGAAATAGTCCCAGAAATTAGGAAAGAACACAGAGAAACACAATTTTGATAAGTACCTGGTTAAAATTCTGTTTGTGTTAAAGGAAACTAAGATTAATTCTATTTCGCATCATCAGCTGATATGTCTGCTTCATTAGATCCTCTGGGTGCAATTATAGGTTGGAAAAAAAAAGGCACCTATAAGGGAGGATAAGAGAACCACTGCTCACATCCCCTTTTACCCTTACTTAGATAAACTGGCACACAGCCTCTACATTAAGTCCTCTGGTGTGAGCAAAAATAAACCACTCCAATAAGGGTACATGCTTCAAAGGAAAACATTCACAAGCTCTATCTCTAGGTCCAAAATATCTACTCTTTATTTCTCAGGGTCAATTTCCTCTCAGATCAGGAATAAAATAAGGATGTCCACTCTTGCCACAGCAATCAGACAAGAAAGATAAGTCATTCTTAATTCGTAAGGTGGAAGTAAAACTGTCACTATTTGCAGATGACAATGATACTATGTATAGAAAACCCTAAGGATCTCACGAAAAACCTATTAGAATAATTAAATCCAATAAAGTTGCAGGATACAAAATTAATATACAGAGATCCGTTGCCTTTGTATATACTACTAAGAAGCTCTCAAAATGAGAAATTAAGAAAACTATCCCATTTGTAATTGCATCAAAATTAATAAAATACCTAGGAATAAATTTAACCGAGTGACACACCTCTATTCTGAAAACTGTAAAACAATGATGAAAGAAATTGAAGACAACAAGTAAATACACAGTAAGATATACTATGCTCATGGAGTAGAAGAATACTGTTAACATGTCTATACTACCCAAAGCAATCTACAGATTAAATGGAATCTCTACCAAAATACCAACAGCATTTTACACAGAATTAGGATTAAAATCTGTATGAAATCACAAAAGACCCTGGGTAGCTAAAGCAGTCTTGAAAAAGAACAAAGTTGGAGGCATCACAATCCCTGATTTCAAACTATAACACAGAGCTGTAGTAATCAAAACAGTATGGCACTGGCACAAAAACAGACACGCAAATAAATCGAACAGAAAAAAAAGTTCAGAAAGAAACCCATGCTTATATGGACAATTAATGTATAACAAAGTGGCACAAGAACATACAATGGAAAAAACAGTCTCTCCAATAAATGGTGTTGGGAAGAGCGGACCACTTTTTACACCATAAAAATAAAATCAAAATAGATTGAAGACCTACATGTGAGCCTGGAAACCATTAAAGCTCCTAGAAGAAAACATAGACCACAATCTCTTGAATGTTGGCCTTAGCAACATTTTTCTCCGTAGGTCTTCTTGGGCAAGGGAAACAAAACCAAAATAAACTATTGGGACTCCATCGAACTAAAAAGGTTTTCCACAGTGAAGGAAACCAACAAAATGAAAAGGCAATCTACTGTAAGGGAAAAGATATTTGCAAACGGTGTTTCTAGTAAGAGAATAATTTTCAAAAACATATAAAGAACTTATAGAAGTCAATACCAAAAACAAAATCCTATTAAAAAATGGGCAGACGACCTGAATACGCATTTTTCCAAAGACGACGTACAGATGGCCAACTGACACATAACAAGATGCTCAACATCACTAATCATCAGGCAAATGCAAATGAAAACCACAATCAGAGATTACCTTACACCAGGTAGAATGGCTAGTATCACAAAGACAGAGCTAACAAGTATTAGTGAGTAGGAGAGAAAAGGGTGGGAACGTAAACTGGTGGAGCCAGGTGCCACAGCCACTGTGGAAAAACGGTATAAAGGTTCCTCAAAAAATTAAAAATAAAAGATTATACCATCTGGTAATTCCACTGCTGGGTATTTACTCCAGAAAAATGGAAACTAATTTAAAGAGATACATGCACCCCTATGTTTACTGCAGCATTGTTTACAATAAACAAGATTTGGAAGTGACCCAAGTGTCTACTGAAAGTAGAATGGATAAAGAGGGTGTTACCCTAAGTCAGATAAGTCAGAGAAAGAAACACTGGATAACTTCACTTATACCTGTAATATAAGAAACAAACAGACTCAAAATACAAAGAACAAACTGGTGGTTGCTGGGGGCGGGGTGGTGGTAGCAGTGGAAGGATGGGTGAAATATAAAGGAGATTAAGAGGTATAAACTTCCAGTTATAAAATAAGTAACTCATGGAGATGAAAAGTACAACAAAGAGATTACAGTCAATAAGGATGTAATAACGTCGTACAGTTACAGATAGTGACTATACTTATCGTGGTGAGCACTGTATAATGTATAGAGTTGTCAAATCACTATGTTGTATACCTGAAAGCAATATGACATTGTATGTGAAGTATACTTGAATTAAAAAAGACACAGTAGAGTATTATATACAGTATTTAGAGGAAACTGTTGAGATGGTCAGTAACTGATATGTAATTCTAAAATGACGACTTAACCTATACATCAAGTATCTACATACAAGAAAGCTGAACCTAAGACCTACAAAAGTGTATTTTTTTAGGTACTAGCAGAAAGACAGTATACATGTGTAAGAGGAGGGTGGCGGACTCCTCTTTTAGGGCTGGAATGAGGCCTCTTACCTTCAAAAGAGGTATCAAAATAGGTTTCTCTACCCTCGGAATCTCTTTCCACAGAGCTCTGTTCTAGGCGCACTTCCAGGATTCCAGAGAAATGGAATGGATCAGACTTATTTATTCTTCAGTGTTGCCCCAGGTAATACATGCAGGAACAAGGGCTGCCTTGGCTGCTGGAGGGGTTCTTGGCAGCGGATGGAGAAAGAAGAAACCAAACCAGAGGCGAAGGACACCCACAGCTGAGGCTGCTAGGGTGGTCCAGGGGAGAAGCGTTAATCTCAGTGGCTGGAAAGAATACGCAAGAGTGAAAGGGAAGCAGGCCCAGGGATGACACATAAGAGGCACAAAAATGTAGACTTCCAAAGAGTAACTTCTGTGTACTTAAAACAAGGAAGGCTCTAAGTATAAATAGGCTCCTAGACAGTGAAATAGGCCAGCTTCCTGGTACAGAGCAGAGCAAGGCTAGGCTGGGCATGAGGAGAGAGGGCATCTAGTCCTCAAGTCTTAGCCACTCAGAGGACTCAACATGGCACTTGTTGGTTGCTGTATTCAGATTTTGCATTATGATGAGGCCACCAAGTGTAAGAAGTCATGTTTCTAGATGTGAAGTTAAGCATGTGTGGACAGTGTTACAGGCCTCCACTGCCACTGTGCTTCAGACCAGAGGCCAGAAGTATTCTGAAAGGTGAGAGCCAGGGCTGGAGGTGTAACTCTAGGGGCAGGAATCTGCCCTAGCAGGTCTTGCCTTTGGGGATTGCCCTCCAAAGAGGCGGAGGGGGCAGTGCCATAGATCCTGAGGCCCTAGAGCAGAACCTCTGGCCAATGCCCTAGGCCTTGGTTCAGCAGAGTTATTGCCCAAACCTATGGGGATTAGGAAATCACAGCTTCCGATCATTTTTCACTTCTGAGAAATGATTTGAAAACTAAAAGGGTCTGAAGGTCTTTATAATACACTCACTCTCTACCACTTCTAGGTTCAATTTCAAGTTCCCAGGGCTATTAAAAAAAAGAAAGAAAAAGCCCATTCACGAAAGAGGTGGCTGGAGGTGATGACCATGTATTTCAAGAAGTCAGTTAACTGAACTGCTACAAGCAATAGCCTTGGTCTTCATGTGCGTGAGGCAGGAGAGAGGAAGTCAGCAACACCACTGAGTGCAAACTTGGACACGCGGGCACACTTGAACGTACCTTTAGGTATAAAGATTAAACCCTGACCCCTCATTTCAGGAGGAAATGCAGAGCTGAGGAGCATTTAGTGTTTAAATGCCATCATTATCAATCTACCGTAGCACACATGCAACGTTCTAACACTCACAGAACCCCACCAGAATTAGCCATTCTTTTAGCTTCAACTCTTAAAATAACCGGCTCACTAGGACACAAAGAACTCGTCTTGCCAGAGACCCAGTTTCACCAAAAGCTCTTTCTACAATCAACAGCACTGTGTTTTCACTGGAAGCCTGTCCAGTTCAGTTCTGTACCTCAGATGTGTGCTGCTATGCTTGTTAGTTATCGCTTAAGTTGAGCATTTTACAAAGCCCTGAAGTTACCCCACCCAGGAGAACACAAAATTCAAAACAGTGGAAGAGCAAGTTCTACTGCAGTCAAAACAAAGACAAGATGGGTAAGGTAGATTTTTCATTGTTCGGCACTGTAGAGTAACTCTTTTTATGTGCCACATTCCACATAGGCAGAAACTGTTTGGGTAGCATTAATTGAAGCCAACAAAAAAGTACCAACCATCCGGTGTTTCCTTCTCGCCCCTTCCTCTCAAAATGTTGACCCAAAGAAAATTTAACAGGGCAGCTAGAAATGTGACAGTAAAAGAAGTTCTGTCAGTTGTGTATCAGACTTGGCCTCTCGTTTAAGTTGTGGAGGATCGTGGATCTGTTTGAAAGGAGCAGAGGCCCATAAGCAGTGCAGGGAGTCCTGCCCAGCTAGCACAGGACTTGTGTTCATCTCATTTACAAATGGAGGATATTTTGAAGGTCTGCTCCTCCTAAACCACAGCTGGGACAGAGGGAGGGGCACAGAGAAGGATGACTCAAAATACAGGGCTTAATAGATATGCAGGTACAAACTTTATACAATTTTAGATGGTTTCTACTAACATCTTCTAAGTCTCTTCATTCTACAGAACAGAGATGGTAAAAGATTAGGACCCAGAGGATTTTAATGCACAGAACAATAGGATGATGTAGCTTGTATGGCAAGAATGGCATAAAGAACCACCAAGGCAGGCCCATTCATCTTACAGAATGATCTTTTACACTAAAAGATAAACCATACAGCTAATAATTTCTTTTCCTTCTTCTTTTCCCCCTTACATATATTTGGAAATCCGTTTCCCTCCAAGAAATTCGCTGAACCCGTATGAAGCAAAGTTGAGTAGCTCCTGGGCCTAAGACCTTATAATCCAGTACAAACAGGAGCTAGGCAGGAAACAGAAAAGGACAAAGGAAGAACACAACCACCTGGAATTATAGCTGACTTCTCTTCTAAAAACTATTTACTGTTTTCATCTTCTTAAAAAAAAAAAAAAAGTTTATTTTGAGATGGAGAGCAAGACAGGGGCAGAGAGAAAGAGAGAGGGAGGGAGGGAGGGAGGGAGGGAGGGAGGGAGGGGGTCCCAAGCAGGCTCCACACTATCAGCGCAGAGCCCGATGCAGGGCTTGAATTCATGAACCGTGAGATCATGACCTGAGCCCAAATCAAGAATAAGACATCTAACTGACAGCCAGGCACCCTGTTTATTGTTTCAATCTTGTTTCTACAAGTAGTAAATAAAGTCAGGGAGGAGAAGGTTATCTAAGATATGCTTTCATGGGTTTTAAAGAGGAGATGGGACCCAGAAAAATGAATTTAAGAATTGGTGACTCTGATGTCAAATTCTGGAAAGTTATTAAAAAAACTCTGGAAAGTTATTTTGGTTATTAAAGACCAACAACCTTCAAAAGTGGCAGCCAGGGTTCTAGATCCTTCTAGGGTATAAGGGAATAAGGAAATGCAGGTTCAAGAGAGGGGCCACGTTGACCATAGTGGGTGGAAAGGGAGACTGTGCCAAATACCAGGAGTAGAACCGGTGACCTGTGACAGTGACCAGGGGAAGGGGTATGCCCTGGGTACAGCCAGCAGCCCACCTCTCTGGCCCTTCTTGACACCTGTGACAACTTGCTAAGTAGGAACATCTGCAACCAGCTTATGAATGTGGGCCACTGATGTTCTAGAAAGAAACCCTGAGTGGCTAGTTCTACACACAAGCCCCACAATTCTCCACCAACGGCTGATGTGCTATGTGCTTACACCCAGACAGAGACTGATACCACTTCTGCATCTCCCTCACCACCCCATGGTAGGCCCCGTAAAGCTCGGTGGTTCAAATGCAGCGCCAAGTTAATCATACACTTTAGGAGAGAAATGATTACACTGAACAGGGAGCTACAACTGCAAACTTCTTTCCCATCTGTTCCCCAATATGCTTCAATCACTCTTACTTCCCCCCCCCCCCCACCCCCAGCATTTCTGCAAATGCTAGGACAAGGAGCAATCTTAAAGAGATGGCAAGAATTACCTGCATAAAAGATAATCACAACAAAATAAAGAGCAATTTCAGCCTTTAAAAGTTAGTCACCTGCAAGGAAGTTTCTGATCTCTGGAAGCAAAGGCTTCTATATTCTCAAAGAAAATGCCACTGTCCCCTCTAATAATGCAGCCAGCATGCAAGAACAGTGTCCATATATTCAAAATACAATCCTGCCTATGGGAGTATGAGGTATCTTCCTTAGTCAATAAAAATAAGAATGATCATTATTGTTTAGCTCAGACTATCTCTGTAAAGATACTAAAAACATAATGGGGTGGGGTCGGGGGCAAAAACTTGGCTACAAAGATGTACTAGGCCTGGGTTCAAAAGAGGACAGTCTTCCTGACCTTGATCCAGAGATATGTTTAACATGACAGCTGAAAGCCTTTGAAATGCAGGCACATCTCGCTTTGATTTGGTAACCAACAGAAAATGATCCAGAACACTGGTTTACGTGCCCACGTACTGCTGTGCAACAACAGCTACATGTGAATGGGCGTCAGAGAGGAGGAGAGGACCCAAACCATGCTCTAGGGCCCCACAAGCAAGTATGTTTTACCTCAATGATGCACCTTGGGTTATAGTTTGAAGGAGACAGAAAGCAAGAATGAACCCAACAATCTAAGTCTTCCTATATCTCTAGTATCATCAACCAGTGGAAGTTTTTAGGAATTTCCCAGAAAGTAGCTGGAATTTGAGAATTAGGGATAATTATGGACTTTAATAAATAAGTAGCTGCTGGGCATGGCCTCTTCCTCTCATGCTTTGGATAGGCTCTAAGTACTACTGCCAACAGGATTACCAGGAGCTGGAAGCCCACGGAACGTACAAGGCACCTCAGGGTGCTCACCCACCTGGCCAACAGTCACCTGGCTTGGCCAAGACGAAGAACATACCTCTTTCCCAAATGCAAACACCTTAAGGTAAACTGCCTTCTCTCACTAAAGGAGGAAGCATGGAAAATCCTGTAGCAGTCTATAAAGGCACTTGCCGTCATCCCCAATCTCCCCTCCTACTTACAATTTTGTTTTATTGAGACTGAAGGACAGGATGACAAAGCCAGAGTGATGCACAAAGACAAGATTACATTAAAATAAATTGAAAAATAGAGCTAAGGTATCCAAAGTACTTGTAAGAAATCATTTAAAAAAGTATTCCCATTGTTTAGGCTACTAGGAATACATTTGTAAAGTAAAGAATCTTTTCATCAAATTTACTCCAAAATTGCCTTCTGTAACCATGGCACAAAGCCTAAGTCCACTTAAACAGAGATACACAGATACACAGAGTGAAGTGAACAGGAGATGAAGGAGCTGGCAAAGAGAATGGGCAAGAGATGGTACTGAACAGAATTCTCTCCAGATGATCCGGCGTATTTGTCTGAGGCCCAGGAGAGCTATGCACATGTGTCCTTTTTGGAGCCTAAATAGTGTGGCCGCCTCTTCCCCCAAAACAAAAACTGCTTCCCCCCCCCCCCCCCCCCCCATTTAGCCAATTCTGCCAGTTCTAAGCCTGTCCCTCTCATCTCTCTTCTCCAGGGCCTGCAGGCCTGAAGCCGCCTCTCACAGCCAAAGGTGGGAAAGACAGCTCTGAGCTGGTGTGGATCTCAGCCAAGGCATGCAGCTGTGCCAGAAACCCCTCAAGCCCCTGGGTGGGGATAAAAAGCTAGCCCTGGCCTCCCCTTTAGCGACACACACACCTACCTGGCAAGGTAGCGACCGCACAAGACTCCTCTGAAGAGAGGGAGACGGGCTGGTGGAGGGCCTAACAAGAGTGGCCTGGAGGAGGCATATCTGTGCCCATCATGATCAACTGGAAAACCACGCTAAGTTTCCCAGGGAAGGAGGACAGAAAGTAGATGACGGTGGATGAGGCCACATTGTTGAGTACTGCAAGTCTAGCTGCCCTAAACTCAATGCTTGCTATGTGGACAAAGAAAAAGGCTTAGCTAATAAATGACCCCTTGAATAGAGATGACTTCACTTTCACTGCGTTTAGATTTTTTCCCCCTACATTTTGTCTTTCTGTGAGGATGGAAAGGTACTAAGGGGCAGGTAGAGATCACAAAGATGACTACCAGATGGCTTGCTCAAGAAGCCAGGTTCCCAGGACTGAGGAAATTATCTCTAGGCCCTCACTGAGCATAACACTGGGGTCAGTGCTTCAGTTCATAGCTGAAGACAGTGAAATGAATGAGTGCTTACATACAACAATTTCAGCAGCACAGTTGGCTAGCCTCTACCATAGCATTGGTCAGCGGTTAAATCTAGTGACACTGTGCACATACGTCATTAAAAATGCTTGACCCCAAGGATGATACAGTAACTCCAATGTGCAGTGCTAAGTTATTAAGGAGCTGGTCTATGTACCTCTTTGAGGTCTCAGTAAAGCTGAGACTCATGCAAAAAAATCTTCTGAAAGATTTTTTAAGAAAGTATTACAGTAGACATCAGGAAAAAAAAACAATCAGATCTTTTTTGGAACTTATTTCCTACGTTCTTTTTGCTTCAGAGCATTTTTATTTTTATTACCATCATTTTTTCGTTGCTTAAAAATTTTTAAAGGTTTTATTTTGGCCCTGGGTAGGTAAAAGGAAATTGTGCTGCAAAATTTTAGGCCCTTCGTTGTGTTTCACCAGCACAGATCATATCAGTATTGAGACAGATCTTCAGCAGTAACCTTCCAGATATTTTGGGGGGCTTTGCAGAGAGTTGAAAAAAGTAGAAGGGAAACAAAACAAAACAACACAACAGAACTACCAGAGGTCGCAAAGCCATGGAGTCATCTGCTGCTGAAAAGCATGGTCACCAGATGTGGGGAACTACTTTCCAGCAGTGCACGTAAAGACCACACGTTCTCATTGCCTGCTTGAATTTAAGTCAGAGGATGGTTTTTCTCCTACATCCTTTTTGGAATGGGTGAAACTTCTGATCATTACAAAACTGAGGGAGAAAGCAAAGTTGTACTTTTTATTTATTTGCTAAAAACTATGACAGATTCAATCACAACTGAAATGGAATGACCTAAAATACTTCAGTGTCAATTGTTCCATTTATGTAATATTAATACTCATAACAAAATTCATTGTCCCCAAGTATTTCACCACAATCAGTAAAAAGTATAGAATTTTGAAAGGCTAAGTAACAAGTAGACGTGACACGTGATTGGATGGAAGGCATGGAAAATTAAATTTAGGGCTTGTGAAAAGAACCAATATTTTCTTGTGCACAAAGCACTTACTAATCTCAAAGGTATTGTGAAGGCCCTCTAAACCCTCAATTATCTACACGATCAATGATGACTCTCTCCATTCCCAGTGGAAGTGCCTTCTTGAATCTTCAGCCTCATATTTTCCCAAAGACTATCCCCAGGTTTTATGCACTATGACTCTGCAGCAATGATGGATTTTTGGCCATGATCTGTGTTATAAGTTCATAATTGTGTACCTGTCTACCATAACTTACAGCATTTTAATATATAGACAAGAAAAATTATTTGCATGCTTATAAAAACCAGAGGAGGTAAAGTTTACTTGCAGGATTTGGAAAGGCAAGCCTGGGCTTTTATTGGGAGTTAAAGCATAAACATTTTTGAGTCCACCTAAAATGTTTGGACTAATGTAACAGACTTCTTTGTTCAGAGCAATGACTTCTAATCTTAGATTTGTGACACCCCTGGGTGTCTCCAGCTATCTCTGGAGGGGTTGTAAAATTACCTCCACAAAATGCCAAGTAAAATCATTTAAATTCACTTAAATATACGCCACACGTGTTTAGAGGCAAGGGAGGGTGTCCTGGAATCAAAAGAGCCGTCATAACTATTACAAAAGCTTGATCCTTGTCAACTATCTTTCAGTCCAAACCAACTGATGAACAGATAAAGGAAAATGAACAAGATGAGATAGCCTGTATGTGTGATTCTGTAGTTGGGAGAGACAGGGAAGGAGCTGGTTATTTGGGACAGTCTTTTTTTCTGGAAAACCTTTTTTGACCTCTGTATTTACTTACTAATGCCTGAATTAGCACTGACTGCCAACTGGGAATCCAGTTCATAGCCCTTTACCTAGTTGCACTGACAGTGGTGCCTTAAAGTTGGTTCAGATGATCTCCATTTGGCATTAGCTTCTTTAACACAAGTACACACACACACACACACACACACACACACACACACACACACACAAACACAGACAAGGGCAGCTATGCAGGGTAAGCTTAACTTAATTTTGTCAGTTTTCCCCTCAGCTTAATTAAAATGTTATCCTGAGATTACGACAGGGATTATACATCACTGCTCCACAATAGCCAATTCTAAAATTCCTTGGTCACGGCAACATTAATAACTAAAACACAATTGTGGCTTTGCCACTGGGAAGCTGGCTTATAGCCATTACATTTTACTATAGCTTCCAAATTTCCAATAAAATATGTTTCCTGATGGGTTATTGCCCCAGGTTTGATAGCTTTCTTTACTTGGAACACCCACTTTGGTCATCTGATAAATAGGAACATGGATTTCTTCAACAAGAGTCACACTCAAAAGACTTCAGAGAAAAAAAAAAGTATACATTTTCCCATTAAACAGGCCTGCCTTTTCTATAGAGAACTCAACTTCGGTGTTTTTTGTTTTTGTTTTGTTTTTTGCATATCACTGCTTAGTTGTACTAAGACCCACATTTTACATAAGCCTAGAATTCCAGAGAAATTCTTTACTAAATGATTTTCATTTAATCTTTCATTCACCCTGTTAATTGCATGCCAAGAACAAGAAAACGTTCCTTTTAAACTGTCTTTTGTATCATACTTCAAAAATTGTCTGAAGAATCAAACATCTGCAAGTTATAAGAAAGAAAAAAGTATACTTGCCTTATTTGTAGCAGTAGCACTGGATCCAGGGACCACGGGCACATTTGTCACTTGAACTGAAAGATAATTATTATCTATGAGTGGCCAGGCTCCTTCCACTTTGCATGTCTGAAAGTGATCCTTGAAAGTTCTAAGGTGAGGATCTCCGAACAAGCCACAAAAAAGGTAACTGGGAGGGTTCAGGTCCCCTCCCCTGTGTTCTCTGGCTCCTGCATGGCTGTGATAGTTACAAGGGTCATGGGTCACTTCGGGGTTGGTAGAAGATGTGGGTCCATCCTTAGAACAGTTCCTCTGGCTCATGAGGTCACTGATACCCAACACAGCAGAATGGTACACCAGGTTACCACGGCAGGCTTTTGAAGTTCGCTGGGTGCAGCCAGCATAGGCACGCAGGGCCTTGCAAAACTCAGAGTCAAAGCCGTCAATGGCAGAGTTCAGGTGTGAAGTGAGGGACACAAAGTCCGTGGTACATTTCTGGATTCGACATTGGGCTGGCTGTTGGCAGTCACCTATGAGAAAAAAGATAACACCAAACGTTTTTTAAACGCTTCACAACTTCCTGAGCTACATGAGAAAATGACACTGTCCTTTGGGAACAGTTTGTTCTATTCCATACACTCCTATTTTAAGAAAGCCTTCAGAACTAGGGTTGCATTGTGCTTCTTTTTCCCTCACAAATTAAGCCACCGGGAGAAAAACTGCACGCAATCAGTTACCTTAAAACTTTAAATCATGAACCACTATTAGGGAACATGAGTCTGAGCCCAGTATTCTCATGTTAAAATTAAACGGAGTATTTGATCACTTTGCTATTGTTTATAGATTTTGAGAAAGATTCCTCTGCTCTAAGGCCAAGTTAAAGATGTGAACTTTGTTTTGATTTTGCTAAGTGTATAACTCATTCGCTTTGGAAAGCACAAAACCATGATTAAGGTTCCACACATTAGGTAGGGATCCCTAAATTTATAGCATTAGTTAAAACACCTTTACTTGATTCTAGTACAGCTATAGGGTAAGAATATCAAGAGAAAATCCAGGTACTAAGTTATTCTGCATTTCCTTAAGGATGTTTATTGACAAACTGTATATAAACCTACAATCTCCTGGATGCTACAAAGTGTAAATGTTCTCTTAAAAAAAATAAAGTCAAGGGGCACCAGAGTGACTCAGTCAGTTGAGCATTCGACTTTGGCTCAGGTCATGATCTCACGGTCAGGGAGTTCTAGCCCCTGAGTTCGAGCCCTGCATCGGGCTCTGTGCTGACAGCTCAGAGCCTGGAGCCTGCTTTGGATTCTGTGTCTCCCTTTCTTCTCTGCTCCTCCCCCACTTGTGCTGTCTCTGTCTCTCAAAAATGAATAAATGTTAAAATAAATAAATAAATAAATAAATAAATAAATAAATAAATAAATAAAGTTGATTGTTTAACCAAGCTGCAGATTTACTTCTCCCTTAACACACGTCACCATTGGATCCCAGATCCCAAGCAGCTCATCAGGAAGGGTACACTGAATCAAAAAGGACACCACACTGAAATCATGCTGCACAGGCAGATGACTGCACCAAGTGTGTTTTATCAGAACCAAGGAAACATAGTACACAGAATTCTTAGAACATACATAAATGACTTTTTTCCTTAGGTCGACAGTTCCAATATACCTAATGACTTAGGCAAAGTTAAAATGAAGTAATGAAAAACCACCTACTATTGCCCTACTATTTGACAGTTTTCAAATGATGTTTTGCCACTAGCTTCTCATATAAAAAAATAAAAACCTCTCAAAGCATAAAAAGATGTAAGAATTGCCAATACTAGGTCAGTTGTATGTGCCAAACAGTTTAATATTCTGGTCCTTAAAGTGGGAACTCTAGAATTACTGAAAAGGAAAGTACTTTTCTTAAATCATCCACCTCAAGTTTTATGGAAACTAAGACATATTTTGTGTTACTTCCACATTCTTTTTAGGTCATTGCACTGGAGGAAGTTTCAATCCTTTCAAGTCTTAGGTACCTCAGCTGAGAAATGAGGAGACTGTTCTAAAAAGAACTTCATGATCTTTTACAGGCATAAAATATTTTACAATTCCTATTCTAGATGTGGGGGGGAAAAAGAGTATCATTAAGTATATAATTATTTTAAGACATGGACACAAACTTCAGGATACTATCAAGATTTAGGACTTCATCTGATGAAGACTTAAAACTAACCCTAGTAACGTTCCAGAAAGATACTTTTCAGTATTAAAGTACTTTTAAGCCTGAATGAAACAGCCTGTAATCTGTTTCTAGCTTGAATTCAGCAGAAAAGACTGCAAGATGACAACCTCTCAAGCCACCTCCCCACCATTTTTAAATTTCAAAGACCAAGAAGAGAAAAATGTAGTCTAGATAGGGCATTTACTTTAACCTGAATTAAAAAAAAAACAAACAACACAGTATTTTAATATTTTGGAGCTATGGACTTACAGCTATCACTAAATCACACTCAAAAAAAAAAAAAAAAATCACAAGCACACCTTCATGTGTTTGGCGTATTTCATGTTTACTCATTCCAGAGTTGGTAAAAAGCAGCTCCTGTATTTATACATTTCCTCTCTCCAAAGTAGATCAAGTCAAGTCATTTTCAACTGTTTTTACTCAAAAAAACCCAATCAACTCAAAAGCATTAAAGCGATTTTACAGTTAGGAAATTCAGGACAAAGGGAAACTACAGGCCTTGTCCTGGCTGGATCACAAATGGGTAGAGCAAAGCCCAGGGCGCAATGCCTTTCCTCAAATCCCGTTTTCGTTCCTCATATCACATCTCCTCCACATTCCTGAGTCTCACACAACAGTAGCTGATGGCTTAAAGACTTGAGCAACTACTGTATCAATTATGTTTTTCTTTTTAAATCAGAGTCATAGCAAGCAGAAAGCAAGGAAATGAACACTGGGCCAAGATCACTCAATAATGAAGAGCTCCTGGACTACAATTTAAATGACAGCACAAGAACTTTCCGCTAAACTTCCAGTGCCTATTTGTTCTTTTTATGGTCTATAAAATCTATCCGAGCATACACTTACTTATAATTATTTCAAATAGTCATAAAATATTCCAAAGTAAGAGCATGAAATGCAAATGCAACTGTTCAGAAAATAATTTAGATTCCCACCTCCTTTTTCCTTCCTCCCCCAGGCCGCCCACCCCCCACTCCTTCCCTTTTTTATAGCAGGCAGGTGCTGATTCTTTTGAGAAATGACACATAAAACAGAACTCCTTGGGTTCTTTTGTTTGGGATGAGGTTTCTAACAGCCTTTCAAATAGAGATGATGGGAAAGAGGAGGGCTAACTAGAGAGTGCATCTGGGTCAGCAGTTTCAGCCCCACTGCAGGCTCCCGTATAATGACTAATTTGCAGCATACACCCAGAAATATCCAGGCTTCATGAATTTATAATGACAGTGCACACTTTGCCTGTTATAGGAGGTAAAGTAAGCTTCCTGTCAAAATGCCAAGAAAATGCAGAGCAGAAACAATCTCAAGGATGTAGCCAACAAGGCCATGAAGTGTATGAGTAAGCAAGTAACTCCCATATTGGATCTCCATTCAGGAATTGTAGAGATTTGCTTAAAGTGGGGGATGGGGGGGGGGGGGGGAGGTAGGGAGCAAAGTATAAAAGTTCTTTTTTCATTTCCTAAGGGCAGAAATCAAAACCTGCAGTTACAGATCTCTTCATTTTTGGAGCCAGGTCATCTATGATTGGTGTGGTACTATTTTCATTCCAGTTAATGAAAGTGCTAAAGGATTTGTGGGTCTAGCGCTCTGATTAATGATTCAAAGACTTCACCATTCAAGACCCATTTCCTTGATGCCAGGACTGCACGTGTGAACTTGCCACACAATCACCAGTTTATAATAAAAGAAATAAGATATGCTGAAGCTGAATTAAGTAAAATGCAGGGACATATGGGGTGCTGTGGCAAATTATATGGATCCAGGCATAAAACATATGGTAGCCCATCTGCAAAGAGCACTCGGCTAGGCTCCCTTCTCTGAGAAACAATCCTTGTATGATCAAGAGAAAAATGCTTCCAAGCTATCTTTCAAAAGGAGCCCTTTCTTCCATAACCAAATTAATCACCCAACCCCAACAAGTTGTCCATAGATATCACTCACCACAGAAACTCTAGGTAGAATATAGCAGTGACTTTAAGTGAGGGCACATTAAGATACTGAGAGGAGTTTCACATTCCAAGTTTTTGAAATAAGGCACCTTAATTTTCAAAAACATTAAAACAACTTCTTAGGGCTTTCATTATTGGCCAGAAAAATCTTCAAGGACCACATTCCAGTTCTGTAATAGAACTCTCTGGCAACTAAGGGAAACAATATTCCAAGCAGTCAAGAGGGACACACAGTCCTACCCAGTACTTCAATTTCCATTTCAAGAAACCTACACTTTGACATTATGAACATATAGTCTTCACACAAAACACTTATGAATGTAACTTTTGACACATCATGAAAATTTTCTTGGAACCATAAGCAGATTGACATTATTTTCTAAGGTTCTAAAGTCAGTCATTTAAAGCCTTAATCATTGTAAAACTTACTATTACACTCTATGTTTCCCCAAGTGAGTGTTAAAATGCAGCTGTTCCATCACAATGCAAAGTTACCAAAAGTAAATTAAGTCTCCTCAAATGCCACATTTTTTTTTTTCCATTACTTAAAAGACCTCCCAGATTTTTAGAAAGGCTGGTATGACTTAATAAATAAATACTACTCCACACAGTTGGGTGGCATTACAGTTCACGATTCTCCAGATCACAGCGTTGAGACTGCTGTCATAAAATACAGGACAAAAAGATCTCAAAGGAAAACTTATCTAATGCTCTAGTTGGTTCTCAAATTAAGAGAATTTAGCTTCAATTTGGCACTAAAGAAATTTTTTAGACAAACTCCTAGACGTAGCACTTATTTATAAAGAGCATCCTAGATACCCCCTCCCTTGAGATACAAACGCCATAACACTCTATTAGTGAAACTTATTTCACAACAAAAATAACTATCACCTGCTAGAAGGCTCATCTGTAGGTCTACCTGGCTAAGGACAGAGAACTCACTCCGCTTCCACAGGGGAAGCGCCGACCTCCAGAAAGCAGGGAGATGTGTCAACCCCTCCGGGAACCCGAAAACACGCGGCTTAACCACAAAGCACCAGTTTTTCCACAGAGGTTGAAAACTGAACTAAAAGCAGTTTTGGCAAATACGAAGAAATCCCTGTTTAAAGACGTTTAAGTTACTTCGAGATTAACCCCCCAGGTTTTCAAATTCCGGTGAAAATCTTTACATCTGGTGCGATTTCTTCCCCTCGTCGCCACCCCCAACTCCAGAGAAGCAGCACAAGGCTCCTTGTCTCGCTTCGAAGGGGGCGGCGGCGGTGGAAACCTGATCCCAGCCTGACTTTCAGTAAACACCAATGCAGCGAGCAATAAAGCATCCGGAACGTTTGTCTCGGGGGCGCAGCCCCCGCCGCCCCCGCCCGCTAAATCTTCGATAAGCGACTGTTGGGAAGATTTATCAACGGTCCGAGCCGAAGGCGGGGAAACGCGAGAGGGAGGGGGAGGAGGCCTCTCCTCTGCGCCCAGGGCGCGCCGCACGACCTGCGGGTGCGTTCCTGCCGCTGCGCCGTGAGCCCGGCAGAGGTGCAGGGCTGGAGCCCATGAGGCCTCTACCGTCTCACCACGCCACGCCGCCCTTCTGCCCCAACGTGTGCCTTCGGGAGTGTTTGGGAACAAAGCACTTGGACCTGCAGCTGGTTACCCTCGCGCGCGCGCCTCATACCTGCGTGGAGCAGCCCGAGGCTGAGCAGCAGCAGCAGCAGCAACGCCAGGGGCGGCGGGCAGAGCTGGGGGCGGTGGCGCTGCTCAGCCCCGGCGGCAGCGGCGGAGGCGGCGGCGGCGGCGCAGGAAGGTGCTGCTCTCAAGCCCATGCCCGTCCATGCAGGTCTCGTGGGCTCCGGCGAGGGCGGCGGCACGGGCGCCGTGGCGGGTTCGGGGCCGTGGCTGCGGCATGGACCGGGGGACGTGCCTCGCTTTCTCTTCTTCCTCCTTCAGGCCCGCGTCGGATACGGGCCGCCGCCACCGCCGCAGCGAAAAGCGCGCCGCGGGCGGAGCGAGGCGGCGGCGGCGGCGGCAACGGGGCGCAGCGGCATCGCGGCGGCAGGCGGGGCAGAGGGGGCGGGAGAAAAGACACAAAGACGGTGAGCTTAGTGCCGAGCCCGGCCCCCAAAGCGCGGGCGCCCTGGTCCCGGCCAGCGTGGGTTCAGCGGGCGTGGACCCACTGGAGGCGCGCCCAGCCCTAGCGAGCAGCCGCCTGCAGCCCGGCTATCTCTGTGCCGCGACCCCGCGGTCAATCAATCTCAGCCTTGCACTGCCGCCCCGCCCTCCTCACGCGCGCCAATCCGCGTCGTCTCCACCCCCGACCTAGCCCCTCCCTCTCACCCCATTGGCTGCAAGCGCTGGTCCACTGGGCTCAGCTGGCCACTCGCAGGGGACAAAGCGCCCGCCCCCGCTCCTGCTCCCACCCTCAGATTGCTCATTGTAATTTGAGTTCCGCGTCCGCCTGTTGAGAGTCCTGTCCGCCGCGCCCGGGCCCAACCTCCTTCGCGCTCCCTCCTCTTCTATTCCCTTCACCCCTTTCCGCGATTTACTGTTTCCTCCTGTCCTACAGAAATTGGCAACGGCTACTCTCTCTTGCCGGCGTTACAAAGGAAGCGGCCTTTGACTTTCCTTTTAATTAATGTGATTGGGTTCGGCTTCCCTGTAAGGTGTTGTGTCCGTATGTGTTTTAAGTCACCCCCAGTCTGTCACTCCCGCTCCAGCTCCTGCTCCTGAGAGGAAGTGGGCGCTTTTACCAGGCGCCTGGCGGCAGGTCTCTTCGCAGCCAATCACCTCTGCGGAACCGTGTTCCGAGCCCTTTCCGGACGTTTGGTAAAACTAGCACCCCACCGCGTTGAAAATCCGATTGTAACTCGCGGTCCGGAACAGATCGGATGGGCTGGGAAGGTACCCACCAGCTCCCGGTGGAATTCGCTAGCAGCTGTTCGAGGCTCTGGCGTTATTGTTCCTCTGACATTTCCCTTCCTGAATGCAGCGGGGAGGAGTCTGAGAGTGGGCGAACTTCAACGTGTTGTTACAGTGTAATTAGATTAATGAGGATAGTGAGTTTTTAATGCAGTGTAGAGTAATTATGCCATGATTTCTTGTTGCTTGGTGGCTTTTCCACACATTTTCGTGGTCTTAGTATATTAATTTAATGGCAGATCGGTTTCCACTTTTGCCACTTGGATGTATCCATAAATGAGGAAGAAACCCCAACTGTGTGCCACAAAAGAGGTTGGCAAGTGGAGACACAGGAAAGCATGTTGTGAGGTTGATGATAGGTTCCAATCTGTTATCAGTAGGTGTGAAGTGGTATCTAATCTAAAAGATGGCTTCAAAGGCTCGGAGTTACTTCGACTGCCCTTGCCTTTGCCTTTCCTCCAAAGGGCTCAGGGCTGCCATTTTAAATTCACTTATAGTCAAATTGTAGCTTGCAATTCTACCCGCTCGCTACTCATAATCTCTAATTGGCAATTTCGTATCAACCACGGACACGTTAATATTCCACATGTTACAATGTGCTAATCAATGGACTAGGATAATTGAGGGCAAACCTTACATCATTCCGGCTTACTCATTAGACACATTATGAACTGTACAAACCACTAGGTCCCTAAAGAAGAATGCCTATTTTTACTGTAACTTTTCATTACTTATTACATACTATGATGACTCAAGTGGTAAACACACCTTTCACTGCCCAAGATATAATCCAAGCCTTGTGTATATCCATAATATGCTTAATAATAGCTTCAGAGTTGCCTGGAGAAATGACTTTTTTTGCAGGAGGAGTTATCTGATACGATTTTTAGATAATATTATGGAGTAAATACTATGGGACTAAAAATTTACTCCCTTGCAATTACTACATAAATCAAAGAACTAAAGTTAATGAAATACTGGTCAACATATTTTTTTTTAAAGTAATCAAATGTGAACAGTTTTGCAAAATATGTTGCCAACAAAGACTACTAACAGTAAGATGGTTCTTTTTCCTTAACCCAAGATTTAATTTGACCCTTATGAAAAAAGCATGACAATTTATTCACCATACTTCAGAACACATAACCAAAAGTTAGGGATCAAATTCAGTTTAGTTGGGGTCTTTTCGCTGTCATTACTTGCTATGATTCCACCCTGCCCCCAGCCTCCACTTTCCCCACCTCCATATCCTGTTCCTTAGACACACACTGCTCTAAACTATCTTATCAATAGAGGGCGTCCTCGAGTCACCACAAATTCGGCATCGGAATGGTACTGTTCTTTAGAGGGAAAACTTCATTTTCTCTAAGGTGCTTTATTGCTCATCTGTTGTAAAATTTGACAAGCTCAAGATTTATACGCCTAACAATTCATTTTTTATTACCACATAAGTGTTCAGCCGGCTAGAGTAAAATGTTAATTTTCACAATTAAACCGCAAGGTGGTTCCTGTTTTCAAGACTTAAGGTCAGTTGACACACTCGCAGGGTTAATTCGGACTGGTTAGCAAGATCCCCCGAATTGGCTTGGAAAGTAAGAGCGTGGTGAATGGTCGCTTATAGCGCATCCACTCCTCCAGCTCGAATGCTGCAAGTTAGGAGAATTTTAAGATTACACAAAGAAAAATCTGGGTATTTCCCCCCCCCCCCCCCGTAAAATCAATGTCTTATAAAAGTTTTACATTTTAATCAGGAAAAAAAATCGTGAAGTGACAGCTCGCACAACTCACAAACGCACCCTATTCCTTGCCATCTCTAGTCTTTCTCCCTTCATCTTTTTCAGGAAGAAAAGATGAGACCAGAACAGCACAATTAGGGGTCACAGCAAAACGTCCCATGGTATGAACGTGCGAATGGATAGAATTAAAACACATGCCAGCAACATTAATGCGTTCTAAATAAGAATTACAGGTTTATTTACCTGAACCCATACATGATGTCTTAACTATTCCCATTAATATATCTCCATTTCCATAAATCTAACACGAGGGTCTCTCTGCTTAACAGATCACCTAGGACAGAGGAGCTACCAGGGTAGCCATTTGTTCAACCCATTCTAGAGTAAAGGCCCCCTCGCTGCTCCCCAGTCCAGGGTGGACGCAAAGCTGGGGCTAAAATAGCCCTGAGTCCCACAGCCCAGCAGAAAGCAGCTAGTGGATTGTACTTACATCATTCTTAACCCTTCCGCTCCTGGAGGGGGCTTGGCGGGATCAGGGGGCCCCTGAGCTCCTGAGCACGCAGGACCTGGGTGTGAGAGAAGACCCCAAAGCCTGGCGTGAGCGCTGCGCCCCCGGAAGGAGAGGGCCCGGGGCCTGAGTGGGGCTCATCACCCGAGCGTACACAACCGGCCCCCACGATCCCTGCGGGCTCTGCAGCGGATCGCACCGCTCAAAGCGGCAGGTGCAAAAAGCATTTGGTAGCCGCTTGCCAGCGCGCGGAGGTAATGCGCTTCCTGTCCATTTATCTCAGGAAACCAGCGCAGCCTTCCCTTCCAAACAAAATTAACCTCTCATTAGCCAGCCACTCACTCCGGAGAAGGCCTTAAAAGCTTTACCAGCTCGCTAATGTATTTAGGCTTTTCTTCCAGGCAAACGCAGCCGCGGTGGTGACTGTCATCATCAGCCCTGGGGGATTCCTCTGGGCTCCCCTGGGAGCCAAGCGCTTACCGACCCCCAGCCTCAAGTCTGGGAAACTCTGGCCAACCTGGATCTGTTTGCGGTACTAGTAGACCCGACACGCCTGAACGGACTTCGTGCCATAAGTAGCCCAAACAAGTTCCCACTAGTTTGAAGAGCGCCCCTCCTATTAAACAGCTCTCCTATCCTCAAGAAATGGGGAGGGGTACCCGGGAAGAACTTCTACGGCCAGCTGTCCCTGGGCCATGGGCGCTGACCGTCCTTTACAGCGCAAGCCCTGTCCGCAGCGGGTACGTGAAGCAGTGATTAGAGGTATGGGGCGTAGTGTAAGCTAGGATCTAGCCGATTCCAGGAGTGGAAAATTCAAATGTAGTTCTGGGTCTGCAAGTGGCAAAAAGAGGCCTTTTGGAGCCCTGGGGTTTTCTCACCCTGGCCCCCTGCCGCCCTGAGGCTGGCAGATTTATACCACACAGGTGGAGCAAGACCTAAACAAAATAGTCCCGGCTGCTGCCTGCCGCTCGCCCCCCACGTCCCCCTGGCCCACCGCAAACTTCGACAAAATAAACAACTCACCACAGGCATTCCCTTGTCTGCAGCGCGACGCTTGCCAGCTGGGAAAATAAGCCGCAAGCCACGCGGCGGGGGCGCAGAGGGAGGGCAGCGCGGCGCCCGCCTCTCTCCCCCAGGTCGGGGCAGCGATACCCGGGGCAGGAGGGAGGCTCCGCCTCGGGGGCCGCTCTCTTGCCTCCTAGACTGCGGAGTGAGCGCCCGGAGAGGGGATGCACCCTTCCAGCCAGCGCGATGTCTCCGCCACCCAGGGGAGGGGGCGGGGAGACAAATCTCTCAATTCCGTCCCGCTTTCTCCAAGCGTCTCTCTCCCCCCTCAGGTCTCAAAGAAGACCAAACCCGGGGGCCTTCACCTCACCCCCTCCGGTGTCACACCGCCCCCTGCTGGCACTACCCGGATCTTTCCAGCGCGGCTGAGGAGTGGCGGGTGGCGGCGTCCCCGAGCCCCAGCCTCCAGGCCCGGGCTCAGCTCTCGCCGTTCTCACCGCCTCCTCACCCCAAGTCCCGCACAAAGAGGCCTTTCATGCCGCCAGCGCCACCCTCCGCGCCGCCCTCCACCGGGTCGTGTTGCCTTTGCCCACCCTCGGCACCAACCGATTCCCGGTTGGCGATCGTGCCAGCCGTCTCGGGGCCGGGCGGCAGCGGACACGTGCAGGCTGTTCCCGCTCTGCGCCTCGGCACAGGCACGGATGCGGTCCCGCGCCCGCCTTTCCAGGATTTTCGGTAACTGTGCACCAGCAGCCACAAAAATGCACCCCTTCTTCTCCATAAATGATCTCTGAGGGTCTTCCTAGCGTGTATAAATAGTGGGTATGTGTGGGGGCGGGGGCGGGGGTTGGTGTAAGGCGTTGGGGTAGTGGCAGGAACGGCCCTCTGGACTTTCGCTGAAATAAGGAATCTAGAGATCTTTCCTGTCCACCTGAGGTGCCAAAGTGGCAAAGTTTACAGCTTACGAATACCCAGGATAATGATTTGCAA
Source organism: Panthera leo (assembly GCF_018350215.1). NCBI lineage: Eukaryota > Metazoa > Chordata > Mammalia > Carnivora > Felidae > Panthera > Panthera leo. The sequence goes on along the minus strand of NC_056679.1, from coordinate 159,829,776 downwards.
ATTGTGAGGGGACGGAGAATTTAAAGAGGCACCTAAGACACAGGTGAGGACTTGTGTTATAGAGAACAAGCCCACAAAGATGTTTGAGGAAGGACAGTTACTTGAATCCCAGTAGAAGGTGTGGAGGGCAAGAGGGAAGCGATTAGCTTTCTTCCCCTAGGCTGATCTTCCAATGTTGAAAATGAGCATCAGAGGTATTCAGCGCTAGCTATCGCTCTGTGCGTTCACTGCCTGGCACGAGCAGGCTGCTTCTTCTTGTCCAGGCAAAGGTTCAAGCATCTTGACTTAGGTAAATCACTTAAGTACCTTTGCCCTCTCCAGCTTTCTTCTATTCTCCTGTCCTCAATATCCCTTAAAGTTTCCTGATCTAACGCTAGAGGCAGCATAGGGCAGTATAAAGAGGACAGAGTGAAAATCCAAGGAGGAGGGTCCTGTCATGACTTTCTGAGTGGGAGTCTTGGGCGACTGATCTGTCTTTGAACCTTGGGGTCACTATCAAGAAACTGTGTTAGGGGCAATGGTCCCTCTGGTTCTTAAATCACGTGACAAGGGAAGCCTCCTCACACTCTGTTTAGGTTCCCTTTTAAAGAGTTTTCTCACCTTGCTTTTTCCTGTCAAAGTGCCAATCAAATTGAAAAATAAATATTAGGGATATTTTAAGGTAAATGTAAGATACATTGAAAAATCCTTTTATTGCTACTTAGAATAATAATAATAATAATAATAATAATAAAACCCAAACCAAAAAACTAAAAAGCCTCTCAGCTCCTGGTTCATAGAAACAAGGAATTTTAATGTCCCCCACTCGCTTTGCCTTTGAAAAGCCACACCAACAATCAGCAGCATAGAGCTTTGATTTAGAACCTAAAGGCCAGTCTTATGTTTTTCTTTTTCCTTTTCCTTCCACCAACACAAAGACAAGCTGACACATAGTGGTGAAAAAGAGTTCAAAGCAAGCCTCACAAACCCAGAGAATGTTTCCTAATGCAGACCCAGTCCTTGCTCACTCCCTTGCTAAGGTTGTTTTGGACATTACAGAAATAGTAGGCACAAGCTGCCAGAATCCCCTTCTCCCCACTCCTTCCCATAAATATTGGGCAGTGAACCTGGATGCTAACTTGTCGATCATCATGTACATGCATTCATTAAATCAATACCTTTTCTCTAGCTTCATGATACTTTCCAGGATTTTCGATTCACTACCCACTTTGGAACACGGAGCTTTAGTTCTCCCTCTGGGCAACCTTAGCTGTTTGTTTTCTGTGGAATCTTTTCTGAAACCAAGACAAAAGAGGGTGAAATTTCATAATGAAGTATTAATTCTTGACCTAAAAATCTCTTGCTTCTTCAATTTCATAAAAATTTCAGAATTGCTTAGCTTTCATAGCAATGCACACTTTAAAAAAATTATCCACTAAAGAAAACTCTTTAGTATACCTTCACTGGGGGAAAAAAGTTCTTTAAACAATAGTGGTGGAAAAATATTTTGAACTTATCTAATTTGGTTGCTTTCATATGTATTAGTCACCCCTGCCCATGGTCCCATTCATACAAGCTAAAACTGGTTATATTTCTGATTGGACCTTGGATGTTCCATTAGTAAAAGGACATAGCTTTTTTTCTCCCAAAATTCTATCTTGTTCAATGCTCCACGACTTTTTTTTCTCTTACCTCACTTTAATCTTCCTTTTTTTTTCTCATACCAACCAAAATAAACCAAAGATGGGAATAGAAAAGGCACAAGAAATCACTTTTTAGTAAAATTGACTTACCATTTCTGTGCTGTTAAAAAACCTTCTGATGATGCAATGTGTATTTGCACCACCTTCTGATTTTCCACTTAAATGTGATGGAACTTCAGCTTTTAAAATGTTCAGCTAATGTATACATCCAACTCTCCAGTTGTTAAGGTCATAGCTTGTTTACTTTTGATATTTCTCATTTTTTCCTTTTGCAAATTGGGGGAATCATCTCAAATATCAAGTAGCATATGAATCTGTTTTCTAGTATTTCTTGTTTTGGTTTTCTTGCATATTTAGTTGAAAGTCTTCTCTAGTTTCGGACTGATTCTCAATTTGATAATTCCTTTATGCACTCATCATGTTTGAGAATTATTATTATTGCTAATAAATTACACTATTTTAAATATTAATAGTAATTATAATAATATTGGTAAGAAACGGAATATTTATAAAATAATGCTAGGAGAAATGCTACTTTCTACATGTGGTTAATAAAAATACCTTCTGTAGTTAAATATTATTGAAGTTCCTCAAGATCTCTTTTTTATTTTGGAGGATCATTGTTTAAATTGAGTAATAACATAAAGGATCCAAGACCTACTTTTACTTTTAAAAGGGTGAGAATTTGCTATGCCTTTTTCCCTCTATATAAAGATGTAAGACAGCTGTCTTGAACCATCAGCACATATGATGGTTAAGGTAAAGAATTCAGGTAAATTGTAAATTTTAAAAATGGAACCTCTGGACACATAGCTGTTGAATAAATAAAAGAATATCAGAATGTGAAAACTATTTTGTTCTTTCAGCAATGTAATCCTAACTTTCTAGAAAAATCCTGCAGTTCTAAAATACTCCTACATATGTGCATAATAAAACAGGTAAATGAATGCATATTAAATTTATAAAGTCAATATTCATGAAAAAAATATGTGATAAACAAATAGACCATAATCTCCTGGAAGTGCCAGGAGAAAAGCCATATTTTTTGGTCGGCTTGGCATTAGAAAATCTTTTGTCATGAACCATTTAGCCATTCAGCACAGTGTAAAACAGTAGACATGAAGCTACAGGGACTGGCCTTTTTCCTATTGTATTTGTTGATTATTTCACTTGCAGTCATTATACACACATGCTTTCTTTTCTGGGTCTTGTAATATGAGTTTTAAGAGGCTAAATATATATACCCCCCAAATATTCACTCTTTTTCATTACATTTGCTCTATAAAAAAAATAAACTTCCAGCAGTTGGAAAATAGTCTTTTTAGAAAGGTAAACAAATGCAAAGTTATTCTTCTGTGAACTGGTTTAGATCTATGGTGGCAATTCATAGTTTCTTTCATTGGCAAAATCTCTATTCAGACACTCACCTGTATACACAGTGGCAAGAAGGTTATGAAAACATTACAGAATGGAATATACTACAATCCTTCAAATTCCATGAAATCTAAGATATATGGGAAATTGGATACCATGTATTCTAATAGTCAATACTACCAATTAAGAATTTTAAGTGCTGTATTCTAATATAATAGATGATATATGCTTATACTTTACCAATATTAGAGAAAATTCCCCAAGCATACATTTTAATTCAATTTAGTAGATTGGAACAATAATGGGACCAAAGGAATCTGTTCAAATAATCACAAGTACAAAAATAGTAAGTATTCTTTTCCTTCTTCTCTTCTCATATTTCATCATCCCATCATTTCAAATTGTCCAAGCCACATAAAGAGGCTCGGGTCGTGTTTGCGCCAGAAACAAGGCTAGACTCAAGCCTGAGAATGAACCCAGGGATGAAAACTGCATGTTTGTCAGAAGCTTGAGTGAAATAAATCTGGCTGAATTCAGGAGTGGGGTTTGTTTCAAAAGAAGAGGATCCTTTAGGAGTAGGAAAGGATTCTCAGAGGTCAGTCTCTTGCTGCTGAGTTGTTAATATGCTCTTCAGCTGTCCCAGTTGGGACTGTCCATCAACAAAGAATGTGAGGAATGTATGAGTGATACAGGCATCTATGCGAAATAGATGAAGTTCCCTTTCCCCTGCCTCTCGGGGAGGGTTCCATGGGGGAGATGGGAATGCAAGCCCCAGCCCCTGGTAAGCAATCAGCACCCAGGATACTTGCTCCTCCTTAAAGAAAGGATACTAACTAAATACAAATCCTTTTAATTCTTCCATTAAGCAGCTGATTTTTGAGCACTCACTAATGAGCTTGGCAATCTTCCAAGTCCTCTGGATACTGCTATAAACAATTCAGACAAGGCTCTTTAGAAAGTACATTCTGGTGGTGGAGGGAGAATAAAGGGTTAAATAAGTTAATAAACAAAATAGCTTTAATAATGCTGTAGAGTTTGAGGAACAGGGTGCTATGATAGAGAGTAATAAACGTGGGAAGGAGCCACCATTGAGGGAAGGGACTTTCTAAGATACCACACCTGTAATGAAGGCCTGTAATGAAATGGGGCAAAGGATTCCAGGCAGAGGTCAAAGTTTCAAGGTATGATCAATCTTGGAGTGTTCAAGGAACAGAAAAACCTATGGCAGAAAGTACCTTAACCTGGGAGAATTTTAGAAATTTAAACAGAATTCTTTAATTCCCAATTGGCATTTGAATGAGGGGAGATTTCTTGTTTGGTTCTAAACCTCAGGAAGAGAAAAAAACAAAAACAACAACAAAAAAACAACAACAAAAAAGCCCCGGAGATAGTGTTTATTTAATTACTAGTATGAGCGACATCTAGTATTTGGAGCTCTAACTGCACTGTCACAACCTCTGTCTGAAGCACAGATCATTGTTTTCATTTTCTAGATGAGGAACTACGTTAAAAGATTTAAAAGCGTGGCCAAAGATACGTAATGAATGATTGGTACAGGATTTGAACTGAATCTTTCTGATTCTAAAAGCCAGTTGTTTCCATTGGACTTCATTGTTCTATATTATTTACTGGACAGTCTTCAGAGATTGATCCTAAAGTTTTGGAGCCACTGACAAAATGAATATAGTTAATAGGCGAATTGAAAATGAACTGGCTGGGAAAAAAACCTTAAGAATTATTTTTAAAAAATTTTAATTTTTTTTTAACGTTTTATTTATTTTTTAGACAGAGAGAGACAGAGCATGAATGGGGGAGGGTCAGAGAGAGGGAGACACAGAATCCGAAACAGGCTCCGGGCTCCGAGCTGTCAGCACAGGGGCCCGATGCGGGGCTCGAACTCACGGACCGCGAGATCGTGACCTGAGCCGAAGTCGGTGCTCAACCGACTGAGCCACCCAGGCGCCCCTATTTTTAAAAAATTTTAAATAAAACCTGTGGTCCTCTTCCAGCCCAATCAAGAATCTCTCCTTCTCTCCTCAAATAGAGAAGAGAGCTGGAGTCTCTTTTTCCCCACCTCACATCCTGCCACTCTGTACAGCTCTTATCAAAACTTGAATGAACATTCTTGGCTTGATTAAATGCCCAGTAGCCTATGGTTTTATCTTGGAAGTACAGGTTTTGATACACATTCCTTTAATGGGAGGTCTGTATGTTTCTTTCTATGTTTTTAATGTTTATTTATTTATTTTTGATGAGGGGAGGGGGAGTGTCAGAGAGAGAGAGAGAGGGAGAGAGAGAATCCTAAGCAGACTCCAGGCTCCGCCCAGAGCCCCACTCAGGGCTTGATCTCACAAACTATGAGATCATGACCTGAGCCCAAATCAAGAGTCAGACCCTTAACTGACTGAGCCACCCAGGTGCCCCAAGGTCTCTAAGTTTCTAGTGAATTCACAAACAGAATTATCTTATGAGCATACTCTTGCCTGATTCACAACTTAGCTTACGCCATTTCCTTATTATTTAGGACTGTGTGGCTATGGTAATGCATAAGTAGTGTCCATGTTGCCAGATACACAATAATACTAGTGTTTCTTACCACATTCAGAACCTGGAAAGAGAACTAGGGGTAATGATGTGGAAACTTAAAACAGAATCATAATGAAAATAATCCAGGTCATCAGTGCACAGCTTCATCACTGCACTCATTATTACTATAGACAGATAGCTAGTATTGTTATGTCCACTTATTCATTCAATCAGTGAAGTTAATTACCTGGCCAATCAATCTTTCAACAAATACTTACTGAACTGCCTACTATGTGCCAATGCTTTTCTAGGTATTAGGAATATATCAATGAAAAAGAAAATAGGTTGGGACTAAGAAGTACATCAATGAATAAAACATAAAAATGTTTCTCCTTCCTAGAGAGAGAGAGAGAGAGAGAGAATAAACATAGGTATGAAGATATTCTAGAGTGTATTAAGAGAAGTAAAGTGCTCTGGGAAAAACAGAACATGGTAGTGAGATGTGGAAAGCTGGTTTGCACGCAAAACTTAAAAAAAAAATGTTTATTTTTGAGACAGAGTGAGTAGGGGAGGAGCAGAGAGAGAGAGGGAGGCAGAGAATCCCAAGCAGGCTCCACACCACCAGCACAGAGCCCTACACAAGGCTCAAACCCACAAACCATGGGATCACAACCTGAGGCAAAATCAAGAGTCGGAAGCTTAACCAACTAAGCCCACCAGGCGCCCCTGTTTGCACAATTTTTAAAGGGTGGTTAAGGTGGGCTTCACTGAGAAAGTGACATTTGCACAAACATTTGGAGGAGCCTACTGAATGGCTTATGTAGCTACCTGAAGGAAGGGAGCTCAAGGCAGATGCAATGGCCAATGCAAAGATTCTGAGGCAGGAGCATGCTTGGCTTATTCAAGAAAGAGAAAAGAGGCCGGTTTTGTCAGAATGGAGTGAGCAGGGGAGAATGGTCAGAGATATTACGGGGGCCTGGTTCGCAGAGAACTTGTAGGCCACTGTAAGGATTCTGACTGAATATAAGAAGCTTTGGAGAACCTTTGGAGAACCTATGATCTAAATTTCAGGAATTCACTCATGTTGTTTGGTTGAGAATATACAATAGCCAGGCAAAGTGGAAGCTGAAAGTCCAGTGAGATGGTTATTTTAATAATCTATGTAAGAGATGCTGGTGGCTCAGATCAATGATAGTGAAGAAATTATTCAGAAGTGACTAGATTCTGGATATGTTTTGATGTTTAAATCAAAAGGATTTCTTGATAAATCAGACAGGGATCTTTGAGAGAAAGAGAGGAGTCAGGGATGACTCTAAGACTTGTAGCCTGAGCCACCATCAGGATGGATTACTATCAACTGAGCCAAGAGTTGGAACCGGTTTTTGGTGTGTGAAAGAGAAAATGCACCAGACAATTAGGGAGAGGATTTTATTCAGTCTGTTGCAATATGGAGAAAGATTATTAATGAGGACCATCTCAAAGAAAAGAGAGGGACTTTGAAGGAGAGGCAGGTAAGGCAAGGGAATCATCAGGTTGTCTTATGGGAGTCATGAGCAAAGATGGAGAAGACAGCTACCTGAGTCCTTGAGGAAGGGTGGAGGTGATTATCTTGGAATATTTTTTTGTTTTATTTTATTAAAAACATTTTTTTTATGTTTTTATTTATTTTTGACAGAGAGAGAGAGAGAGAGCGCGCGCGCACACGAGTGGGGGAGGGGCTGAGAGAGAGGGAGACAGAATCTGAAGCAGGATCCAGGCTCTGAGCTGTCAGCACAAAGCCTGATGCAGGGCTAGAACTCATGAACCATGAGATCATGACCTGAGCTGAAGTCTGACACTTTACCGACTGGGCCACTCAGGCACCCCTAATTATCTTGGAATATTTGAGTGCAGGGTGGTTACCCATTTTTTTTGAATGCAAAAGGGTGGAAGCAGAGGGCTCAGGTAAAGTTAAATTTTGTCTGGGGGATTTAGTTTTGGATTTATTAGCTTCGAGATTTTTGTTAGACTTCCTAGTGAAAATCTCTTCAATATTTTCATGCCTGACATCAAGATATTTGCTGTATCTAACCCTGAATTCTCAAGTCACATGTAAAAATATGTGTTTGAATAATCAATTTTATTTCAGAATGCAGGTGAGGTCTCTGAACTGTTTTTTCTTATGTAAGCATTTTCATAACAGCTTCCATATTACTAAATGATCTATTTTAATGAAATTGGAGCCAAGTTTTTCTTCATCTGACACCTTAGATATTCTAGGTCTCAGTGACAGGATTCGTGAATCATGAAAGACTTCTGAGTGCTCATCAGAATTGATTTCATATTCACTGCCCCCCCCCCCCCACCATGTATCATATTCTCTCCCCTGTGGGCACTTAGGTGTCCAGTGAATTAGAAAAACCATGCCTTTCTTTAGTAAAATCTCCTAAAGATACGTGAAAACCTTTCTGATAACTATATACAATAAAATACATGAAATGGTTAATTTTTTTTATAGTGTTAGAAATTATTCATTTAGATTTTCACCAAATGTCCTACCCCTCATAGAGTGCCTCACATTTCCTATGAAATTCAGGACAGCCAACATTTGATCGATGTGGTTAGGGAAGTGACAAGAAATGTAGGCCTTTTGGGAAAGACACTGGAAATAGTAGACTTCAAATTATATGTATGAAGAATGAGAAAAGAGTGAGGATATAAAGGTTTTAGGTAGGAAATAACACATTAAGTTTAGAAATCTTAGAAGTTAAGTTTAAGGCACAAAAGATAAAAAGAGTGAGAGCAAACTGTAGCCCCAAGGACAAAAGGTGCTTGTGAAATACAATAAAATATTTTAAACAAGCTTTGTTTGCAAGTTTGGGAATCTGATTTAGATCATTCCCTTTATTTTTGGGAAAAAATGACTTGGTTTTAAAATAACCCATAGTTGGGATGTAGTCTAGTATTACCTGTTTTTCACTTTAGAAAAGCATTACTGTAGGGGCACCTGGATGGCTCAGTCAGTTAAGTGTCTGACTCTTGATTTCAGCTCAGGTCATAATCTCACGGTTCATAGCAATAGAACCCCACACTCTGTCAGTGCAGAGCCTGCTTGGGATGCTCTCTCTCTCCATACTCTCTGCCCCTCCTCTGCTCATGTGGGCTCTCTCTCAAATTAAATAAATAAACTTAAAAAAATAGAAAAACATTACTGTAACTAAATTATCTTAATTAACAACAAAAAAATGAGACCAATGTAAACTCTCCAGAATATATTATTTCACTTATTCTTATAAGAACCCTACAAACCTAGATATTATTATTTTCTACATTTTACAGATCAGGAAATTTAGAGGGTGAGGTAACTTACCAAGTCATGTTCTCTTTCCTGCGGATAGTAGGGCTGAAGAGGTAGGATTCAAGTCCATGTCTCTGCTTATAAAGTCTCTTAACCATCACAACTAGTACAATTTTCCATTTATATATTATTCAATACTTTTTTTCATTTTCACTTTGTCTTCTTTTTTCTGGACTAACAAATTGCTGTAATCTTCGTATTGAAGGTACTTCTTTCTTAACCTACGAATTCTTCTGTTCTCTTTGAAATGATATAATCTGTGTCTCTTTTATTATGTAATATTTCTAGAATGAATTTCACTTGGTGCCAAACCAGAGCAATGCAAATAGAATTCGCTCAATTGTGTTAAATACTGTATTTAATGAAGGGTAAAATGTATCATAGAATTTTTGTGTTAGTGACACATTATTGACATTTTTCATTTTTCTCATGCTCTTTGGTGTTCTGTTCTCATTAATGTTTTGTAGGAATCTGTTGTCTGTGTGAACCACTTCATTTTTTTCTTTTATCAAATGAACTATTGTTGTTATTTTTAACCTGTTTCTCCAACTTCTCAGGTTCATATTCTATTTTAATCCTAATTTTCAAAACAAAAGTAATTCTTCTAATCATTTGTAAGTTTGATTATTATTAACATTTTCATCTGAGCTTTTAATGAAAGCATTAAATAATACTAGCTTCTAAAAGACTTGTGTGAAACTCTAGGTAGTGTTTTCTCCCAATCAGGATATCTTACATTTATAATTACTTTCTGGGCTTTTTTCTGAAATGGCTCCTTTTTTTTTTTTTTTTTTTTTTTTAAAGCAATGTTATCTCCCCAGTAGTTTAATTTTAGTTTATCCCATCTCCTGTCACAGAAGAAATTACACATATTGGCTTGAATAATAATTCATAGGTAGAGCTATTTTAGCTACAGTGGCTTTCGGTCATTTCGCCTTCCCCACTGCCAAAATGCTAATTGCTTTCAGAGGTTTCCACTCAGGGCTAACTAACTTAAGAAACATATCGGGCTGTGTATACCTGCAATACTCATAACGTGGTGACTTCAACAATGCAGTTCCAGCCATGCAACTAGAGCTAGTCAACACTGGGTAATCCACTAAGTGACTCAATAATGAAATCATGAAGCTGGTTGCACGCTATAGCTCAAATTTATGAGAAAGAGATAATTCAAAATTTAGCATGTCATTGAATTCACGCCTGAAATTTACCTTTCTAACATGTCTTACAAGGAATCTGAGTCTTGGTATATTCTCTGGTTTTTCTATACTTCTTTGCAAGACACTCCATGTTAACTCACTGATTTTCTTTAACTGTTAAGACTGATGGCAAGCAAAATGTCAATCAAATGCCATATTCTAACTTGAAACTTCTAGTTTCTGTTTGGGTTTCTGCCAGATTAGATTTATTATGAGTAAGTTCTCAAGTCAATCTTTCTCTTCTCTTTTCTTAAAAATAATAAAACACAATTTGAAGAGAGTGTTCTGTTTCTTTTTCTCTTTCTTTCTTTCTATTCTTCAGAGATTGTTTCTAATCAGAAGGTTGAAAATAATTGGACATTTTAAATCCAGTGGGAGAAGGATCTCCAATAGGTACCTTTTATTACTGTGTTTGAAGAATATCAGGTAATTGGTAGAACACTTAGAGGTATCTAATTATCCACCTCCCATTTCTGCCTGGTTTGACAATATGCACTTTGAATCTTCATACTATAATTTACAGCTATAAGAATCCATGCTATTTTGAGGTGAATTGTACCATAATTGTTTTAGGGTTTTTTAAAGACTTTGATGATATCATAACATACATCTATTTATTTATTTATTTATTTATTTATTTATTTATTTATTTTTAGAGACAGCAGGGAAAAAAGACGGGGGGTGGAGAGAGAGAAAGAGAGAGCGAGAGAGGGACAGAGAGAGAATCTTAAGTAGGCTCCACACTCAGGGCAGAGCCTGATGCAGGGCTCGGTCCCACGATCCTGGGATCAGGACCTAAGCCAAAATCAAGAGTCAGATGCTCAACCCACTATACCACTCAGGTACCCCTGAATTTTTAACTGATTCAAGAAGAGTGCTAAGCTTGGTAGTTTTTATATCTACATTATAGACAGTTAATCATTATTTTGTAGTTCCTGGACATCAATGAACATTTTATTTATTGAGTAAATAATTATTTATAACAGGAAAATACAAAATTTCTGGTTTGTTAAACACAGTTTATTAATAAAATTGTTTAAATAATAACTCCTAGGATGATAAACAGCAAAAGGAAATGAATGGTGTCATATCAGAAATACATATATATGTATATATATATAAGTATATATATACATATATATATGACAGAAGAAGTGTGATATATCTATCAATGTTTGATATGCAGATGAGCCTGAAGGAAATATATTACTCAGAAACATGTTTACTGAGAAACACTTGGTGCTGGGAGAACAATTCACTTTATTTTCTATTTATGATACTTAACTCCCTACTCTTTGGCATATATTTTTATTAGTTTGTATTATGCAGCATGTTCACAGGAAAGAGACATGAAGACTCACTGAAACAAAGGAAACAAGAAAGTGAACAGGCAGATACACAGTGAAAACAAAAGAATTCAGAATATTCAAGATCTTATTAAGTAGAGAAACTGGTTACATGCTATAGCTAAAATCTATGAGAAGCAGACAATTCAAAATTTAACATAAGCTTTTCTTATGAAACATATCAGGGCTGGCTTCAATGTTCCCGATTAATTTCCCTCCTACCAAAGCACATTTGCTGGCTTGTCATTGTCATATTTTTTCTTCCTGAAATAAATTGACTTTTAGCTAGCATTTTCCTGTTGAGACTATACATAACTATGTGCCCAGATGGAATTCAGGGGAGAATGAAAAAAGATGAAAAGTTTTCTGGGTAATGAAAATCAAAATTATAAAGTCTGTGCTCTGAATATCAGAGCCTACAGTTTATGTGTTTCCTTCTCACTGGAGAGCCCAGTAGATCTCAAAATGTTGTCCCTGAACCAGCAGCATCAACATCAACAGGGAACTTGTTAAAAATACGGATTCTCAGGCCTTACCCTACCAACTCAGATTCTCTGAGGATTGGGTCCAGGAACCTGTGTCTTAACAAACTCTCCAAATGATTCTTGCACATGGTATGAGAATTTTGGGATTAAACTCTTGCTACTCACAGTGTGGTTCTTAAGCCAGCAGCAAAAGTATATTGGCAGCTATTAAAAAATACAGACCTCAGACCCATGAAATCAGAACATACATTTTAACTAGATCTTCAGATGATTCCTCTGTTCCTTAAAGTTTAGGAAGCACAAGGCTAGCCATTCTGTCCTGATGTTCAGCCTTGGATGTACAATGAAACCACCTGGGGATATTTAAAAGACTACCTTCAGACATTCTGATTTAATTGATCTGGGATGATGTCAGGACACCAGGGATTTTTTTTTCAAAGCTTCCCAGGTAATTCTAGTGGGCAGGCAAGGTTAAGAACCACTGCTCTGAGCCCTCAAGCAGAGTTTATTTACTTTTTTTTTTTTTTCCTAATAAGCTTCCTTATATGATTTCCAATCTTGTAGGAAAACAATCTTCAGCTAAATTAATAGAAGATCCCAGAGTATTTCACCTTATTCTGAATGATAGATCACTCTCAAAGCACTGCCTTCCCCTCTGGGTTCTCTTCTAGAGAAGAATGTAGAAAAACTAGAGCTTGTTTAGAGGGGTGGGACCAAGAGAAGCAATGCAAATCATTCCTGTGAGAAATGGTTACAGGAATTTGTGAAGTTTAGGCAGCCAGAATGTTCTTTTAATCACAAATCAGATGTTATCACTCTCATGCCTGTCACGTGCCATTGCATTTGGAAAGAAATCTAAGCCTCTTACCAAGTCCCTACTTGATCTGTGCTTCCTACCTCTTCCACCTTATCTCATATTCCCTGCTCCACCCATTTCTCACTCTCTCCAGTCACGGTTGCCTCCACTGTGTTCCTTCATGATTTTGAAAGTTTTCTTATTTAAGAGTGAATTCACATTCTGTTCCTTTTGCCTAAAATGCTTTTCCCTTGACTTTCGCAATGGGTGGAGCTTCAACTTCCATATCTACTCAGATTCATTGCCTTCTCTATGTACTCAGACCCTCTCAGTACCTTTTCTTGAACAAAAACCTACTTAGGTTCTTCCTGATACCTGCTGTGATCTATAATTATCTTGTTTATTTATTTTCTTGTTTATTATCTTCCCCATTTCAATGTGAGTTTGATGAGGACAGAGACCTTATTGGTCTTACTCATTACTGTATTAATAGTATCTAGAGCAGTGCCCAGCACAAAGTAGCGGGGGAGGGGGTGGTGGTAAATAATGGTATATTGACTGAATGAAAAATGAAGGAAAAGAGAAGACTGTGGGTACTATGATAGTCATTTTTAAAGATTTCAAGAATTGTGACTGGAAAGGTGTTTATATTTGAATGACTTTAAGGACTATCCCTAAAACCAAAATGTTAACATTGTAAGGGAACTAACAGAAACTCGCATAATTGAAAGGAATAGACAGACGAGGGAGAAGTTGTCATAAGTGTATGGGTACAAGTTTCAGCTGAATGGCATTTGACAGAGGTGTCAATGGGGTGACTTGAGCATTGAGAAGGTGATTGGTTTCAATGATCACTGACATCTTACTCTCATGACTCTAAGAGAATGAAAACGGAATGGGGTTGCTATGGAAAGATGTACTGTCAATATTGAGAAGACAGAGCACATAGCTGTACTGCCATGGAGAAAGGCAAAACACTTCAAAACTCAAGGACAAGACCTGAAAAGGATTATAATAGAGCCTGATTTTGTGTGTGTTAGAGCAAACAGCTCTATGCTCATCTGTGGAGTTTTAAGGTCACCACTGTGTCATTGCACAATATTGTGATTCATATTTTCATAGTAACATTTATATTTTCCTTTTTTAAAGAAGCATGACATGTTCCTTATAATTTTTATTTTGTAAAAATTATGTAAATGTTGCATATTTTATCATTTACCTATACTATTTTGACGGTGTTTGAGTATACATCCTGTAAATAATTATGTGTGAAACCAACCTTATATCAATATCCTTGTAGTAAAATGTTGGGCACCTTTAAGACTGACTATGCTACAAAAACAAAGTCCTAGTAATGAAAATATTAATTTAAAGGGTATTTAAATACCTAAGACTTTAGGGGCACCTGGGTGGTTCAGTTGGTTAAGTGTCTGACTCTTGATTTCTGCTCAGTTCATGATCTTAAGGTTGCGAGATCCAGCCCCACGATGGGCTCCAGCTCCGCATAGGGCTCTGGGCTCTCATTGGGCATGGAGCCTACTTAAGATTCTCTCTCCTGTACCTCTGCCCCTCCTCTGCTTGTGCTCTCTCTTACTCTCTCTCTCAAAAAAAAAAAAAAAAAAAAAAAAAGACTTTAATAATTGTTGGAGCTCCTGGATGGTTCAGTCAGTTAAACATTCGACTTGGTTTTGGCTCAGGTTATAATCTCACAGTTCATGAGTTCAAGCCCTGCATCGGGCGCTGTGCTGACAGTGCAGAGCCTGTTTGGAGTTCCTTCTCTCTTCCTCTCTCTCCACCCTTTATCCACTCTCTGTCTCAAAATATATACAAATAAACTAAAAAAAACAAAACAAAAAAACACTTTAGTAATTGTTATTTATAATGATAAACTTGAGTCATTAATATTCTTTGTATAAGGAGTCAGGCAAATAAGAAATTTATTTTGTAAAGAATCCCACCCAAATAGTTAAATAAAAGAGTTTGGATATATAAAATTAAGAAATCAACTTTCAAAAAAAAGAATTCACTAAGGGTCCCATAGCCAAGATGCTATGGGACACTCTTTGTCCCATATGGGACACTCTTTGTCTAAATTTGTGTACATAGATCTATATTACTTGAATAGACATGGTTAATACTAGAGATAATCCACATATAATCTCATTGGCCTTATTGGCACTGTCCAGTCTGTCAGCAAAAATGCATTATCATACTTAAGCTTTGCTCTTTTCTAGTAATGAAAAAGAGATTCGTGGGCTGATATTTCACTATTGATGTGTACAGTATCTATGTGTCAAATATATGTTTCAACCTCCACTTCATTCTGATAGTTAGATCTGCCATTTCCAGTCAGCAAATTTCATCAGAAAGGTTCAGTAGAAATTCCATAGAAAGGCCTGAAACTTTAATTAGTGAGAGAAGGGTACTAAGTATTAAGGAAATTTCTATAAGGTAGCTCTACCCCATTTTGGATATTCAGCTGTTTCTTTTTTGCTGTTGCCATATGCTTTGTTATCATTAAATTGTTTATCAATGAGCTCAATGCTTACAACTAATTTGGGCAATTAATTACTGGAATGGCTGATGGAGGCCCTAACAGAGAACTGGAGTCTGACTAATTAACGTGTACACAGCACTTGAATTATAGTTTACCATTGCTACTGCCAGTTACATTACTAGAGCTCTGGAGGAGGATTTCTTTCTTAACCAGCTGATAACATGCTCTGTGCTTTTTTTCTGCACCATAATGAATCATCAGTGGTCCCTCTGAGTCCCCAAATCTTCTAGGTTACATTTAATTATCTGTGTACTTCGTTCTATTTAGTCCTTTGCCCAAATTTGTTGATTTTACTTTAGCTCCTAAATTCGGTCTTCTTTTTCCCTGTAACTATAGTCCTCGGTTACATTCTCATTATTGCTTGCTTGAATTATCAAGTTTATTGGAAGTGGAATTAAAAAACCAGTAATTATTGAGGACTTTCTGTAAGCTAGGCATCATAGAAACATGTTTCAAACATTGTTTACTTTTCAGAACAATCATGAACGTTATATTATTATTCCTATTTTACATACAGGGGAAACTGAGATGCCACGATATTCTGTACTGTAGTTAAGTAGCCAGTTGGGAGCTCGTTGGACTTCTTTCCAGCTCTCTCTGCAGCACCACACATGCTATGTCTACAATTACTCTGAGTACCTACCATGTTCCAGAAATTAAATTATGTAGGCGCTATGAATATGAAATGAATAAGACATAATCCCTTACCTGGGAGAGCTCATACTTCAGAAAGGAAACAGGCCTACACACAAATAAGTCAATTCTGGAACACAAGCACAAGTATTTGGAAAAAGGTAGAATGAGTAAACTCACAGAAAATAAAGAGGATGGTTGTGAGGACCAGGAATCACGCACGGACAAGGGAAGAAAAGAGGAAGGGGTATATCAGTAAGAACTGACAAGAGCATAGAAAATTAAAGATTGTGTGATATGGGGGGAAATACTATGGCTCCCTTTGCTGAAAGCTGTGTTTCAAAATAACCCTGTGAGGCAGACACACATGGTGCAGCTGGATTCAGGGGCTCAATCTGGAGCTGGGGTTTCTCTCATCTCTGCATTGTTTTGGTTGACTTTGACCCTGCGAGGGCTCTCCCCTCATGATCAGCAGCAGCTGTTAATCCGTAGCGGTGTGGTCTTCAAATCTCAAATGCAAAATAGTGATTCTGTCCCCTGATTCTTTTTTTTTCATTTCTTAAAATATTTATTTATTTTTGAGAGAGAGAGACAAAGAGACAGAGACACAGAGACAGAATGTGAGCAGGGGAGGGGAAGAGAGAGAGGGAGACACAGAATCCAAAGCAGGCTCCAGGCTCTGAGTGTCAGCATGGAGCCCCACGCGGGGCCATGGTCAAGAACTTTGAGATCATGGCCTGAGCCGAAGTCTGATGCTTAATCGACTGAGCCACCCAGGCACCCCTACCCTGATTCTTAGAAGTATCTTTGTCTCTAATTGTGTCAGGCGCCCATCACTGAACTAACTGATGCTGCCCAGGGTAATGTGCTATGCTGACTGGCTTCGGTTTTTATCACATGCTATCCCTAAGCTATCTTTGGGGGCTCACTTGGAACCTATGTGCTAAGAGGGAGAGGAACTACCTCAGGGCACTGTTACCAGGAGAAACACAAATGGGCACTGGGTGGTAAAAACAGTCATTTACTGATGTCATTGTTCTCCACACATGTTCGCTTTTCTTGTGTTCCCTTTTCATTTCAGATCCAGGTAAATGCACCAATGCCTTCTTAATTTAAGTCCATTCAACAATTAATCACTGAATGCCTGTTTGATGCCTGGCCTTCTGTTGGTCCCTGGAGAAACAGTTGAAAAAGACATGGATCCTACTTTCAAGAAGCCCATAGGCAAGAAATAATCTGTCTCATCTTTAAATAACTAAACAGGGGTGCCTGGGTGGCGCAGTCGGTTAAGCGTCCGACTTCAGCCAGGTCACGATCTCGCGGTCCGTGAGTTCGAGCCCCGCGTCAGGCTCTGGGCTGATGGCTCGGAGCCTGGAGCCTGTTTCCGATTCTGTGTCTCCCTCTCTCTCTGCCCCTCCGCCGTTCATGCTCTGTCTCTCTCTGTCCCAAAAATAAATTAAAAACGTTGAAAAAAAAATTTTAATAAATAACTAAACATTTTTTTTGCATTTTCTTGACATAATTTAATCTTCTGACCTTATCAGTATTGTCTTCCTTAGATACTAGGCTTTTTGGAACCTGCTCTTTTTAGCTTGTTTTGTACTAGTTCTCAGTTTTGCAGACAACTGCTTTTCTTTGAAGAGTATGTCAATAGAAATTACTTTCCCAAGGGAGAAGAGAACATTGGGAATTTAGTAAGTTTATCCATTTAGTGTTAAGTACTGTCACACACGTTGGTGAGAGATCAAAGTAATGAGAAGGAATTCAACAACCTTCATTATGAACTGCATTACTATTTAACTACTTTGTTCTTAAAGCACAAAAGTATCTAATTTTTAAAGAAAATCTGTCATATTAATTGTCAGATTTTACATATTTTTGTATTGCAGCTCATTTTATCTTAAAAATTAAATAAATCTTCCATCAGAGCAAATACCTCCTGATGCAATCCAACTACCTTTATTTTTTTTTTTTTTAAAGATGCTTCAGGAGACACTTTAGAGCCAATGGTTTTGTCTGTTTTAATGTTGATAACCTATTCACTTATGAAATAGTCAAGAATTTAACTTATTTTCTATTTGACTTAAATAATGCAAGGTCCCAAAGGAAATGTATTTTTTATTTATTTTAATTATTATGTGTAACTCCCTGGTTCTAGATCTTTGTAATTAGTTCTTTCTTTCTCTTTAATGTCCATCATGACTTTCATGGTTTATCCTCTGTCGTCATTTATCCATTTCCTTTTGTAGAGGCATTTGTACCTGATGATACCTGAATTTTTGCGGTGGATCTTTTGTTTTTCTTCTTTTTTCTCATCTTGTGTCTGTTAATACTCATATGTATACATATACACATGCATACTTACATACACATATATATGTATATGTATACATATGTACATATATATGTACACATGTACATCAGTATATATTTGTTTAGTTAAAAACACTGAGTTTAGTAAGATGAGCATGAACACCACCATTTTACAAAAAGGGAGCAGAGTATAACTGATTGATTTGAGGTCTTTTACTTAGTTCCCTGGGAAGTAGTACAAAAAAGTTCTTGTTGTATGTTCCTAATAAAGGTAATTAAAAGTTTTTGCTCTTTATGTTTATACCTATACTATTAGGTGCATACAAATTCATGA
The DNA here is from genome assembly GCF_018350215.1 of Panthera leo. Classification (NCBI taxonomy): domain Eukaryota; kingdom Metazoa; phylum Chordata; class Mammalia; order Carnivora; family Felidae; genus Panthera; species Panthera leo. The sequence continues at coordinate 159,811,194 of NC_056679.1, read as the reverse complement.
ATATTACTTCCTCTTGGTGGATTGTTTATTATTATATAGATTTCTTCACCTTGGCTAATGACTTTTGACCTTATTTTGCCTGATGTTAATGTTGTTACTCAAGCTTTTTACAAGAATAGTATTTTTGACAATATCTCTGCTTCTTTCCCTTTATTTTCAATTTTAAGTTTGGCTTTTTCTTTTAGTTAGGTTTTTTGAAAGCAGTGTTTAAGTTGGAATTAAAGAAAAAATCAACTGATAATTGCTGTAATTAGAACTATTGTAGTTTTTATTTGTGGCAATTCATGTATTGGGTTTATTTCTTCTATTTTAAGTTTGTGTTTTGTGGTTCTCTTTTTTGTTCTCTTTTTTACCTTCTTTCCTTTCTTTACATTGATGAAATTTCTTTTGTTTCTCTTATTCAAAAGCTATAACTTCTGTTTTTATTATTTTAGTGTTACTCTTAAAATATAAAGATACATTTTTAATTATAACTTTTCCTTAACAGGGCTCCCATTATTCAGTATTTCCATCCTTTTCCTAAACATAAAAAGGTATTAATATGTTTTAAGTGTGCATTGGGGATCTTTCTGCAATATTATTATTATTTAGATTTTTATTTTTACCACTCTAACTCTACAGATTTGGCATTTTTATTTTATTATTACTATTAAAATAGCTGACATATTATCAACTTCTGTGGTTTATATTTCTTTAACAGTTCTTTTATTGCAGGTGCATGGATGGTAAGCTCTCATCGTCTTTGAATCTCTGAAAAGTTGTTTTTTTTTTTTTTTTTACTTTCACTGCTAAATATTCATTTCAACTATTTAAAAAATTCTAAATTGATACTTTGTTTTTTTGTCTAATTGGTACATCAATTACTAAGAGAGGTATTAAAATCTCCAACTAAGATGGTGCACTATTCTATTTCTCTTTTCCATTCTGTCAATTTTTGCTTTATATATTTTGAAGGACTGTTATTGTGTCTTTATGATAAATTAAACCTTTTATCATCATGAAATTTACTTTCCTCTTTAGCTCTTGTAGGAGTCTTTTTCTTGTTTTCTCTTTTATCTGATAATATAAACCCTTCAGCTTTCTTGGGTGTACTGTTTGCATGGTACATCTTTTTCCATTCATTTACTTTCATTTTACGTGTTTACATCTTACTTTTCATCTTCATTTTTTAGCATAACATACATCTCTTTAGATTGCATATTATTTTTTAATCCATTCTAAAAATCTCTGCCTTTTAATTGGAGGGTTTAATATATTAATAATTAATGAAAATATTGTTATGGTAGATGTAGGTGTACCATTTTATTATTTTTTTGTTGGTTCCTTCTGCTTTTTTGTTTGTTTCTGTCCCTCCTTTATCACCTTATATGGGATCATTTGAATATTTTAGAATTCCATCTTAATTGATCTATTTTTTACATTTATAACTTTGCATTGCTTCTTTTTTTTGAGAGAGAGAGAGAGAGAGAGAGAGAGAGATTAAGTATGTGAGTGAAGGACAAAGAGAGAGAAAGAGAATCTCATGAGGGGCAGAGAGAGAGGGAGAGAAGGAGAGAGAGAGAGAGAGAGAGAGAGAAGCAGGGCTCACTCCGGGGTCATGTTTTACCCGAAGCAGGGCTCATGCTCACTGGATGAGGGACTTGGACTCAGGAACCGTGAGATCATGACCTGAGCTGAAGTCAGATGCTTAAAAGACTGAGCCACCCACACATCCGTACTTCTTCTTTTAATAGGTGCTCTATTATTACATTCTTAATTTTTCAATTTCCTCAGAGTTAATATTATACCACTTCACATGAAATAAAGAAAGCTTTCAATACTATAGGCCTATTTACCCCTGTTGTTTATGCAACAGTTGTCATATATATTTCATTATACTTTTCAAACCCACAAGACTATGCTATAATTTTGGCTTTAAATAATCCTGTGTTTTAAAGAAATTAAAAAGAAATACGTATATTTACCCAGATATTTACCATTTCTTGTATTCTTCATTCTTACCTGAAGATTTAAGTTTCTATCTGCTATCATTTCTCTTCGGTCTGAGGAACTTCTTTTAGTACTTCCTGTAGTACAGGCCTGCTGGTAATATATATTTTTTGTTTTCGTTTCTTTTATGTAAAAATGTCCTTATTTTGCCTTCATATATGGGGATATTTTCACTGGATGTGGTGTACTGAGTTGAGAGTTATGTTTTCTCCCCAGCTTTTTAAAGATGTTGTTCCACTCTTTCCGGCTGCCAGAAGCCTTAATAAGGTAACGGTAGCTCTAAATGTTGTTGCCCTGTGCATACGTATCATTTTTCTCTAGCTGCTTTCAAGATTTACCTGTCATCTTTGGTTTTCTGTGGTTTGACTATCATGTACTCATATACACTTTTCTTCATAGTAGCCCTGCTTGGGGATCTTTGAGATTTCTGAATCTTTAATGTGAAATTTTTATCAAACTTGGGAAATTTTCAATAATTTTTATTCAAATATTTTTTCTGTTTCCTTTTCTTGTGTGTTTCTGCGACTCCCCTTCTGTGTATGTCTGTTAGGCCTTTTCATATTGTCTAAAAGTTCCCTGAAGTTCTTTTTTTTTTCAATTTTGTATTTTCTGTTCTTCAGGTTGAATTATTTCTGTTGACCTAACTTAAAGTTCATTAACTTGCTTCTGCCATCTTCCTTCTGCTATTAAATCCATCCAAATATATTTTTAATAATTTTAGATATTATATTTTTCAGTTCTAGAATTTCCATCATCTTTTAATACATTTCTCTTCTGAAATTTATTTATTTATTTTTATTTATTTTTGTTTTGAGAGATAGAGAGAGGACACAAGTGAGCAAGGGGCAGAGAGAGAGAGAGAGAGAGGGAGAGAGAGAGAGAGAGAGAAGCAGGGCTCACCCAAAGCGGGGCTCGTATTTACCAGAAGCAGGGCTCAAACTCACCCAATATGGGTCTCAAACTCGGGAACCATGAGATCTCGACCTGAGCTGAAGTCAGATGTTTAACGATTGAGCCACCCAGATGCTCTCTGCTGAAATTTATTTATTGTGTACATATTTTCCTTTATGTACTTGAGCATAGTTATAATAGGTGCTTTAAAGTCCTTGCCTGCTACTTCCAATTTATGATCGCCAAGGATTGGTCACTGCTTATTATATTTTTCTCTTGAAAATGGATCATATTTCCTGGTAATTTTGGATTTTATCCTAGATATTGTGAAATGTTATGTTGTGGAAACTCTGTTATATTCCTCCAAAGAGTGTTGTCTTTTGTATTTTAGCAGACATTACTTTGGTTGGATTCAAAATACAAACTGAGCATTGGCAAACAGCTCAAATCTTATTTGGGTTCTTTAATCTTTAGTGGAGTCTGTGCATTGCATGCATGTTTAGGGAATTAGAAATTTGTACAGAATCTATATCAAAATTTGGGGATTTCCTTGTCTGTCATTTTGTTTTGTTTTGTTTTGCCCACAGAATTATCCTTCTCCCAACTTTCCATTGTTTGTGATTCATTTGAACTCTGTATTCTGGTTCTTCAGGTGAAAAAGATTGTGGTTTTTCCTACTGGAATCTTAGCCACATTGTATAGCATCAACTTTTACTTGCTTTCAGGCTAAAAGCTGTAAAAAATGGGGATCTCAAACCTTGCTTTGGTTCTCTCTTTGGTGCCTTCAGGTTGTTGCTTTTTGTATTTTGTTCAGAGTTTATAGTTGTTATCTGCAAGAGAGTAAGTTGTGGTAGGAACTTACACACCTACATTATCATTTTAATATCAACTTGTTCTTATATCCTTTCTGCCTATATTGGTTTCATGATGTCATATTATTTCTCAATGGATATTGTACCTACATTTCTTTTTGAAATCTTCCATACATTATTTCAAGTTAATTTTTATGCTCTATAAAATAAATTCCACCTCCAGGTTAATCTTTTCCTCAATAGGTTTTTTTTTTTTTTTTTTTTTTTTTTCAGTTTCTCTCTCTCTCTCTCTCTTTTTAGAATTTGCAGGCTTATTTTGAATGCTTTTGTTTGTTTTTTGTTTTCTCTATCTCCCTGTACTATTGACCTGTTTTATGGTTACCTCCACTTAGTTCTTTGGGCTCCTGGTCAAAAACCAGGATTATAATCTGCTCCACTGATACGTAGGAGTATGGACAACCCAGTAGGCGGTGGAGCTGTGCTCCTAGCACCAACATCATATTTCTCTTTAGGCTCACTGTTACTGATGAAGCCAAAGTCCCCATCAGCAGGTCTGCCACCTTTTCTCTTAGCTTCCTTGTCCATGTGAGAGAACTCACGTAAGGCCCAGATTTTCAGCAGTGACGCTACTGTTCCTGTCTTGCATGAAACACTTGCAGCATCCCCTCCTCCCCAGGAGTCAAAATCCTGCTGGTCAATGGCTCCCTACTGACCTAGGTGGCGGCACACTTGACACTTCGGCCCCTACCTACTCTTTGGACAGTATGGATATTATCTTTTATACGAATCTGAGTGCATCTTATTTGGTTTCTCTTAGTATTCCACCCACTTGCTATGTGTTTTGAGTAGATGGTGTGCATAAAGCAGGACCCCACTGTGCAAGTTGTCCATGAAGACAAGTTTTTCTATCCTGCCTACTACATACAGCAATGCCTCTCTATATTCTTTTGCTCGTTCCTTTCTGTGTCTATCAGAAAATACATTAAATTTTCCTTTCCATTGTTTTGTGTAATCTAGATGATGCAGTCTTACTTGTATGTAGCCAGGCCTCCTGATTTTAGAATTAAGGCGAAGAAGATGGAATTAGTGAGTATTTATATGTAAGGTAGGATACTAAGGGGAGGAAGGGATAGTATTTGTGAAGAGAACACATTATAATTTTGGGGTTAAGATAACAGACTGTGAAGTCTAAGTGTGTGGCCTACAATCCTGGCTCCACTGTGTACTAGCTCTGTGGTATTGAAAAGTCTCATATTCAACAAGCTGGCAATAGACTTCCTATTAGGGAGAAACCTTTTAATTTTGATTCAGAAAAAAGACTTTGATAGGCAATTGGTACAGATGATGAAACTCTTAAGGTATAACTAATCATATTGTTCCAGGACAAAATAATAGGGTAGTAAACTTCTCTTTAGGAAAAAATAAAATTCATTTTTTTTGCTCCTGAAAGGAAATGGGTATGGAGTATGGTGTTGTGACACTGAGGCCTGATGGAGGAGGACTAAGCACTGAAAGTTCTTCAATGGTGGTGTGGCTAAAGGACATCTCAAGAAAAGAATGCATATTGCTTACTGTAAAGTTGCTTGTTTTCCTGAACTAAGATCCTGTCCTATTTCACAGCCCCCAAATTTCAGGTGGTATCACTAACCTCATCAATGGCTTATATGAGATATTTTTTTCAATTTTTATTTTTAGAAAGAGAGAGAGCACATGAGTGAGGGAGAGGGGCAGAAGGAAAGAGAGAGAGAGAGAGAGAGAATATATATATATACATACACATATGTGTGTGTGTGTGTGTATATTCCCCCCACCCCCCACCCCGAGAGAGTAGGGAAGGTACAGGAGAGAAGGAAAGAGAGAATCCTAAGCAGGCACCACAGTATCAGCATGGAGCCGTATGTGGGGCTCCATGCCATGACCCTGGGTTCATGACCTAAGCTGAAATCAAGAGTCAGATGCTTAGTGGACTGAGCCACCCATGTGCCCAAGATTTTTATGTGTTTATAATTTTTAATGGAAATCTGCTGAGGCAGTCCATAGACTGAATGAAATCTTCAGAACCAGTGGAATGAACCCCAGAAGTGAACAAGAATTTATATTTATTTAAATCTATATTTCGGTATTTATAGAATCCCAAGAAGGGTTTCAGATTTTAATTAGAAGATCCCAAGTTAACAAGTGATCACAAAAATGAGGAATGGATGGAAGGCAAAGTGAGCAGAAGAACTCTTGGTTGAGTGGGGGAGGTTAAAGATCAACTGAAGGCATCTCATACCCATCATTTGATCATTCCTACACTAATTCTGACCATAAGTACTTATAGAAGATTCTCATTTATGATAGAGGTGTTCTCTAAAGTTGCCACAAACATTGAATTAATGAATACTGAACTAAGGGAAAACAGAGTTGATCAATGTTATGACTGATCAATACATAACCTGCTTTTAGGTGTGTTCCCATTTAGAGACACCTTATTTAACATAGACTTGACACATTAACATTGAATTCATGGCCACCAGCTCCCTAACGAACTCCTGAAAGAAGTTTCTCTCACACATAGACTTTTTGTGTGAAGCACATCAAGCTTTCCTGTGCTTAGGAACACTAGACAGAACTGTATTACTTTGCTTTGGGGCTATTTTAAACAGTGGAATGACCAACAGAAAGCACAACAATGTGAGAAACACGTGACACTAAAACAGACCACAGAAAGAACACTTGTTTATAGGACAGAACCTGAAACAAGAAGGCAGAGGGTCATCTTGTTCAACTTCAGCTAGAAATGTGGCCATCAGATAACTCTTTTTTTTTTTCTGCTCTGTACATGTCTGTGAGTGACCTCAACAGCACAGCAAGTATTGATTTTGGGGTTACAAATAACTTTTGGTGAGTACTCAAATTAACAAGTACAGAGTCCCTAAATAATGAAGATTGCCTGCATTTTTATTTTGACAGGTGTCAATATGTGCTTAGGACTTGGAAGCCACAGGAAAATCTTCAGTTCTGTTTCTCATATTCCAAATGAACAGAAAAAAATAGAACATGATCTTTAATTATGTACTCCTATTTAAAACCCGGTTAGAGAAAATAGGACGAGTTCAGCAACTCTGCTTCTTTTAGAGGTTCTGCTTTCATACAACATGTGCATTTCCTCCAGAAAATTAATGAAATAAATTCCTAAAAATTTAAAACCCAGAAGTTTACAGACTTAGGAGTTCTTTCTAATGAGTAAAAACCGTAGAAAAATTTGAAGGTAATTTGATACATTAAAATTAGTTTTATTCTATATTTCCAAAGTCCCAATGGCTTTTTAAATTTGAACACTTAGAAACATTTATGAAACCACAGACATTACTAACAGAATGTATAAAAATTTGCAATTATTAAAGGTTCCTCTCTGACATCCTCAATGTCAAAGTCAGTCAAACAGGTATTTAACTCCACAATTCAAACCACATTGACTAAATCAAAAATATAACATTCACATAAAAAAAAACAAAAAACAAAAACAACTTACTGAGCCTCCTGGGTGGCCCAGTCCGTTAAGACTCCAACTCTTGATTTAGGCTCAGGTCACGAGTTCGAGCCTAGCATAAGGCTCTGTGCTAAGAGCTTACAGCATGGAGGAGACTTGCTTGGGATTCTCTGTCTCTGTCTCTCTGTCTCTGTCTCTGTCTCTCTCTCTCTGACCCTTCTCTGTGCACGTGCACTCTCTCACTCAAAAATAAATAAACATTAAAAAAAACATTTTAAAGACATTAGTGATAAAAAATATAGTATTGGGTGTCTGACTTCAGAGAAAGAATCATATTTTTAAAACTTTGGCAACCAGGGTCTATCAACCATTCTGGTACTTCTTTCTCTTTCTCTCCTTCCCGTTTATTACTCTTGGGCAGCCAAGATTCATCCAATATGAAAATTATTTACAGCAACAGGAAATACTCTTACCTTATTAAAACTATTTATATGTGGTGTTCATGAGGGTAAGCTGTAAGGAAGGATATAATAAAGCCTCTGTTTAAATGGTGTCATCATAAGAGTAAGACAAGTGAATAGGGTTAGAAATGAAACTCCTAGGTCCCGCTACGTGTACCACTATCAGAATGTGGCAGGTAGTCAAAAAAATTTTAATCTGAATAAAGCTTTAAAAAGCTCAGACTTATAGGTACCTAATTAGTGATCAGAATTTCTCTATCAGATGTGTGCAGGGGGAAAACTTGATGGTATGGTAGTCAGTAGATGATTTGTGTCTTTCCCTAAAGGGGTACTAGCTCACCTTTTGTAGGTTCATGCCTTCATTCTTTTGTCTAATGGAGCCATAATATCTTCCTTGGTTTTCCTGTTCTGCAAGAAAAGGATAACTTTAATTTTGTAGTGCCAGGGTTCAGTAAATACTCTGTGCCCAGATAATAGATTTATATTAAATGGATCATTTGAAGCTTGATTTTACAAATGCGGTCCCACCAGCACCATGTTTAACCTGAATAAACTAAATGTGACACCTAATATTTTTGTCTGCACATGGTAAGAAATGTAAGCAATAAGTGTTTGTTGATATTGCCTGAACTAAAATGGACACAATATATAGATTTAAAAAAACCCAAACCTTATTTGTCTTTCTACTTATTTACCACTATTTGGATAACTAGATACCAGAGTAGGTGACCAATGAACGGCATTAGCCACATGAAGAGGTTAGATACTAATTGCTTTAGGATTTTTCCGCCTGTTGGGAGACAGGATCCCACAGTAATATGGCGGTATGATCCCATTTTACAGATGGAGGTAAATATATGTGTATATATATATATATATATATATATATATATATATATTTATACATATATTTATATATATATTTATATATATTTATATGTATTTATATATATGTATATATATTTATATGTATTTATATATATTTATATATATTTATATGTATTTATATGTATTTATATATATTTATATATATTTATATATATATATGGAGACACTAGGTGACATATCTATGAGAAATGAGCTTAGTCAGAAATAGAAATTGATATAAAATATACACAGCAACAATGATTAACTCCTTTACCTTATTATTTGCCTAACTCCTTTGTTTGTAGTTCAGGAAGTGAAGTTTTGTTTATTTTTAAGGATTCCGGTTGGAGCCTATCAAAACTAACTGGCCCAAGGGCTCTAGGGTCTGTTAACAAATAGTAAAAATACATGCTCTGACTTGGTTAGAAATTGCTTAAAACATTAATCACACTCATATCATTTAACTAAGTTGTCTACCTCCCTGTTTTATTTCAATCTCCATTCAGTCGTCAATGAACAGAAAGCATCCTGTGGTACAGTTTCTTTTCTACTTGCCTGACTTCTCTTAATGCTTTGTTTTGTCTTTGAAAGATAAATGCAGAAATTTGCAATGATTTAAAGGAATAGAGAAACTTTCAGGCCAGATTCTATACTTTCCTGTGTGACCTAGAAAGAAGGCAAACCCATTAATGCAGGATTTGATTTTCTAGGAGAAGTACTGGACTTATCAAAGCAGATGTTTGTAAGCAGTCCATTTACTCATATAATAGGTAACTCTCCTCCCTCTGGACCCTCACACACAAATGGCAAGAATAGTTTAACTTTCTTACTTACAGTCAGATATGATCTATATTTCCTGATCATGCTCAGCATGGACTAATGGTTTCATCTGTCTACAGAGATGAAGATCATAGAAAGGGACAGACCCAACATACTATATTGAGTATTTACCATGTGACAGGTTGTATATTAGAACATTCTAAGCACATTATCATATCTTATCCTCCCAACAACCTATAGAAGTAAATACTATTCACATTTTATGGTGAGAGCTTGAAACATAAACAAGTTAATGATATGGTTAGTAAGTGGAGATGGTTGCTAAATTTGGACACAAAACAAAATTAGAAGCTTGGTGTAAAGAGGGCCCAGGAAGAAAGCAAAGGATACATATAACACCTGTGAGGAATAAAATCTGCTTCGAGTACTTTTGGGGAGTTCAGGCACTCCTTTTGCAGAATCAGATGAGTAGCACAGTTATCTATGTCCTTGTTCTTTTTACTAAATTCATCCCCCTCTCACAACAGGGGAAGTTTTTGTTCATTTAGAGTGCATGTTTTTAAAGCTATTGACCTAGAGTTGTCATCACACTCTTCCTACTTCAAATAGTCTGAGTATTAAGATAAATATATTCTCCATCACTTTACTGCTAACCAAACAGACCCTTCAAGCATAGGGGAAGAGCCAACTCATGAAAAATAATATATAATACTTGCCTCCTTTCTAAAATATACATGGATTGGAATATCACCACTCTGGAATAGAAGTAGACCATATAAGAAGGCAGGCATCTAGAAACATATATAAAAAAATGTAAAGAAGTACATTAAACACAATGGATAAGTAGAAAAAAGGCATAATAAGGCAGCTGGGTTCGGGAGAGGGAGAGCAGTGGAAAATCCCCCTTAGACATTTTTTTCAACACATGCTAGAAGAAAAGAAACTCAGCAGAAAGGGCTTCTCTTAATGTGGAGCTATTTCTCCATCCCAAGGCTGGTCTTCCTATTTCACGTTTCTCAGTGGTCAAGTTTCATGCTCTAATTCCTTAGTACTTCTAGGTTGTGTGGTCTGGCCTGCAGTGACTGTTTAGGAAGCCAACCTCTGCAGATTCAGTGTGGTGTTTCATGCAGAAGTGGAGAGGGTGACAGCAATAAGGGGCATGACTGGGCCACAGGGCCCTGCAGGCACAAAGATTCACCCAGAGCTCCAGCTAGCTTGAAGAACTTATCCATGGCACCAGTATAAGGCAGCTGCAGAGTGGTCCAGCCAGTGACTGTTATCTTTGGAAAGAATGAGATAATCAGACATTCTGAGAAGGCACAAAGGTTTGTGTCCAATAAGCAGGGCTGCCATAGTCTCCCTGAGGGTCATCTCCTTTCTAGCCAGCCAGAAGAGAGAACATAGAGGTGTGTATCTGGGACCTTTTCATGGGATAAAACCTCCAAGGCACACATCACTTCTGTTCACATTTTATTGATTACAACTCAGCCACATGGCCACATTTAATTGTAAGGGAAGCTAGGAAATGTAGTTCAGTTGTGCATCTAGAAAGAAGAGGGAAACATGGGTTTTGAGGGGCATCAACTGTATATTTTAAAAAGTGTAGCCTAGTGAAATTGAGTGCCTTGCCAAAAGTCACACAATTTAGAATCCAAGTTCTCCCTACAATGATATGCTTCTTACTTTTTGCCTCCAAAGCTATCTGCAAGTCTGTGGATATGAGCATTCATACTGTGTTCCAGACAGAAGGGTGGACACTTTGGTTTTGAAAGAAAAGCACAGCATTTAGAAGATACATTTAATAGGCCTAGCCATATCTCACCTCTTTTGATATTTTAAAAGAAAATCTGAAATTATGGGGAAATATTTAATTTCATGACATTAAAATTAAAGTTTAGCAAAAATTGGTTGTTTTAACTAATAAAAAAATTCTTGTTTGACATTTCTGTGAATCATTGAACCAAAAGAATCAAATCATGGCCCCTCTGTGAGACTAAAATGTAGGTAGATCATTTTTTTCCAATCTTTGAAGAACAACAAGGCATTCTGGTTTAGTAAATGTTAGACTAAGCCAAAATATGGGGCCACAAACAAATGTTATAAACAAAATATTTCAAGTACCATGTAACATAAAGTAAATAGGATAGAAAAGTAAATAGTTCAGAACATTGGCTAAATCTCAAAGTTGAGGCCATTGGATGATAAGTACTTCATGGTCTGAATCGATGGACTAGATATATCTTTGCAGCACACACTTAATATGCGATCATATAGATCTGTGAACATCACTCAACTCTAGTCTATATTAAAAAGGGCTAGAGGAGAAGTTGGGTGGTTCAGTCGGTTAAGCATCTGACTCTTGATTTTGGCTCAGGTCCTGATCTCATGGTTCATGAGTTTGGTCTGTGAGATTAAGCCCTGTGGCAGGCTCTGCACTATCAGTGGGATTCTCTTCTCTCTCTCTCTGCCCCTCCCCCACTCTCATGAGTGTGAGTTCTCTTCCTTCTCTCTCTCTCTTATCTCTCTCTCAAAATAAATAGAAGTAAACTTAAAAAAAGGGCTAGAAATGTATCAGCTGAGCTCTTTAAAGAGAATTTTTAGGAGTGGGGAGTACTGTGGCATTTTTTTCCCTCTCACTCATGGGAAGGAAAAGGATAGGAGAGGGTAGTTCCTTCCCACTTCCTCAAGGCAAGTGGGGGGAGGGGGACACAAAAGAACCATCCATTAAATCAAAGCTGTTTGCAACATGAGGAGACTTGTGCTCACCTCCTGTTCAGAAAATACTGAAGGCAGGAGTCAGGCTGGTGTGTTTCCTCGGCTGGTGAGGCAAGGATTGAGGGGCCAGCAGTTAGCTGTGCTCCGTAATTTGGTGAGAGTCAAACATTCAAGAGCCTTCCTAAAGGGCAAATGGGCACATGAAGAAGATAGACAGGCTTAAGTTTTCTCAGGACCCGTCCAATGGGGCTGAATGTTGGGGCAAGAGAAACACAGCAGAGGGTCCTGAGTCAGGGGAGTGTACTGGGCTATGGGAACTCCCCAGTGTACCTCATAGAGGTCATTGTTATCAGATCTTTATCCCTACCTCTTGGAAAACGTCCTTGGATTTCACATTCTGTTCTGCTAAGCTCTCATTTCCGGCAGCTCTCATCCATCTCTCTCTTTCCAGTTGCCTCTCTGCCTTGCTTCCACTGTCTGTGGAGCTGAAAGTAAAGGTAAAAATGTAAGAAGTCTTCCAGGTAATTCTGGTGCTATTTAATTGCAAAAAGCAGGTGATCTTCACACAGGCTTTCTAATTTTCTTTTACCAAGTTGATTAACCTTTTAGTGTGTTCTTGATTTTCCCCTTTTAGGATTCAGTTTTGCTAAGCATTTGCAGTGGGTTCAATTATTTTTGGTAAGTCACTACATGAGTCTTTCCTGCTTAATTTTAAGTGAGAGAAAACCAAATTGTAATTTAGGGAGTACTTTTGGCTTCTGGTGTGTTATGATCTATTGTGGGGAAAAGGGTTTCAAATCTAGAAGGACATTGTATATCCTCTGTGTTGTCATGCTTTCTCCTCGCCAGACCACATCCTTCAGATTGGGGGGGGAGGGTATTGGTGAGATTTTTAAAAATATATTTGGGACTTTTTTCTTCTCAGTGTTGCTTGGGGGAATAGGAGAAGGACATACATCATTCCCAAGGGCCTTCACTTTTTAAATATAATAGAGGACAATCATAAAGATTGACATTTTAATTAATTAATTAATTTTTATTTTTTTATTAAATTTTTTTTTAATGTTTATTTATTTCTGAGACAGAGAGAGACAGAGCATGAGTGGGGGAGGGGCAGAGAGAGAGGGAGACACAGAATCTGAAGCAGGCTCCAGGCTCTGAGATGTCAGCACAGAGCCCGACACGGGGCTCGAACTCACGGATCGTGAGATCATGACCTGAGCCGAAGTCAGACCCTTAACCGACTGAGCCACCCAGGCGCCCCAAGATTGACATTTTTAGATTTACAACAGCACTTGTAAACAATTGTTCCACATTTAATGATTGGGAAAAAGGCAAACTAAATCCAATAAAAATTCAATCATTTTCTTGTCTTTTTAAGAGTAGTAGATGTAAAAAGAACAATTTAAGTCTAAAATTATTTAACTTGATGAATTAATAACATAGTGAAGACTATGTAACATTAATTACAACATTAATTACAACATTACAACATTATTTACAACATTAATAAAGAATATTCTTGTGGCACCTGAGTAGCTCAGTTGGTTAAGTGTCCGATTTCGGCTCAGGTCATGATCTCACAATTTGTGAGTTTGAGCCCTGCGTCAGGCTCTGTGCTGACAGCTCAGAGCCTGGAGCCTGCTTCAGATTCTCTGTCTCCCTCTGTCTGTCTTTCCACCACTTGCACTCTGTCTCTTGCATTGTCTCAAAAATAAATAAACATTAAAAAAAATTAAAAAAAAAGAATATTCTTGTTGAATTCTGGTGAATATACCAGCTGAAAAACAAAACTAAACACCTTTCTTTCTTTTTGAAATGTTCTCTTTGGTAAAGAAAATCAGATATTTAAGATTTTCTCCCTCTTTAGTTCTTTTAATAATGTATCATGAAAGAATATAGAAATCGTATTGTACAGAGATTCTTTGTATACCTTGAAAATAAAAAAGAGATTTACATAAGTTTTTAGGAAGAATGCTAGGAAGATGCCTGAGAAGAACAAACAGGTTTTATCTGATTGTTAAACTCTCTATACTGTAATAGGCCACAGGATAGAGCCACTGAATTTTACAACTTTTGGAGGCACCAGTGACATCATAGTCCATATCAATGTCATCCCATGGAGTTGCATGGTATTGTGTGGTATGCAGTCTAAGCCACATGGCTGTAGGTGGAGGCCCTGCCTCTTTTTTATATTACCTTTAGAATAATAACAACAATAACAAAAACTTCTTCTAATGTCTAGTAAATTTTAGCTTATTCCCACTGAAGTATACTGAAGTCAAGTTAGGTAGGAAATCTCAAAAGACTGCATCTCAGATACAGCAAGGAGAGCTGTCCGGAGGGCTGGTTGGCTTGGAAAAATAACTGGGGGAAGCAAATGAGACGTGTGTGCCTGGCAGGAGAAGAAACAATACTGCCTGCGCCAACACAATGACAGCTGGCATTCCATGGGCTTTTGCTATGGATGAGAGTGCTCAAAATTGGGCAACTTCAATATTTTCAATTACGGGTGGCAGCTTTAATGGTCAGCTGCTGGTCATTCTTGACCAGATCCTCAACAGGTATACATTGTTCACTATTATGTTTTAGATGCACTCTTTCCTCTCTCCCCTCTCTCTCCACAGTCCTGACAGTTCATTTTGAAATATGGACAAGAATACATTAAGTTACCTACAGTTGGCCAGATTGGTTTTTCCTATTCAGCTTTCATGTTGGTATGAGGATGAGGGAAGAAAAGTTTAAACAGACTTGCTTTGATGTTATGAAATGGTGGTGGTGTAAATTCAAAATGTAAAGTATCAACCTTAGATAAATAACTTAAGATTTAATATAATGTTTTCCATTTGCAAAATGTCCAAGACAAGCAGACTTTGGTTTATGAAAATTTTATTTGTCTTATTTTTCTTCTGTGGCTCAGATTGAGTCTCCCTGCTTATGGTTTAGTTTTTAATAGCTTTTGCTACTGGAGTCTCTTCAGCAATGTCAATCCTCATGGTGTCTCTCTCCTCATACAGTGTTCTCTCAAAGATCTCTGAGGAAGGTGAGTTGGGAATATAGGAATAATCTTCCTCTTCATGGGTTCATATTATTGCCAGTCTTAGCTATATTTCTTCATAGGAAGTTTGTATCCTAGAAAAGCCTGTTTATTTTGCTTGATGATATATGCAAGATGGGGTTTTGGTTGTGATAGATTTAAACAATATAAACAAGTATGTCTTTTGAGCTACTTTCCCAGGGGAGATGATGCATTTTTTTTTTTTTTTAAACAGATTACATTTATTCTCAGTTGCATTTCTCTGTTACCAGTAGAATGTGTCTGTTAGATAGCTGGGTCCATGAGAGTCTACTAGAACGCTTGGCATTATTCTCAGTGTCACTGCTTTTGATAGGTGACCTTGATTCTCTTTGGTTTTACTACTTTCAGGATTTTGGATTTCATCTGACTGCCATTGTAGCTCAATGGTTCCTCCACTTAGAACTTAAGAACTCTGTAATACCTGGCTATTTGGATTCTTAGTGGAAATATCTATCACAGTCTGTCTCATGGTTCTAGAGTGTTCTGTGTCATTTTTTTCCTGTTCTTAGTCCCAGTCCTAGCCTGTGCCTAGATCTCTCTTACGGAGTATAAAATTTCCTATAAAGGGAAGTAACTGTGCCCTCCTTAAGTGGGACTTCCCTGCTGCTTGACATAAATGTTACAGTGATGCAGACCACATCCCCCACCCCCACTCCTCATCCCCCTACTTCTTTTTTGTGTTTTCTAGATAGGGAATGATATACAATATCCTATAAGAGATGACCAAAAAATCATTCGAAGTGGTCATTTAGAAAATAAATCAGCAGGAACAGCTGGGCAACAGGGACTCAAAATGTAGGAGAAACATTTTAGTCCACAAGAAAATTAAATAATGGTAACTATAGATGATTTGGAATATTTTCTTTTTGTATGATGTTTTTGCTAAGAGAAGTTCAAAATAATTTACAGGCATATATTAATAAGTAGTTCTCTACGCACCCCCATTTTTCAATGCTTAAATCAAGGCAGATGGCTAATTGATTTATTCAAAGCACTCAGCATGTCAGTGGTTGAATTTTGTTGAGATCCCTTTCACTGTAGACCACACCGCTTCTAATGACCTATGTATAATTCATCTCAGCTCCATCCGAATTAGGAGCTGACATTTTTTGGTAACACAAATCATAGCTTCTTGTCAGTAAAAGAACCCCAGTGTGGGAAACTCAGACAGCTAGGGAGCTCAGTATGCTGCTAACTTTGTTGTTTTTGTACAGATTTGAGAGAATCTAATAGTTTGCCACCTTTATGTTGGCACATGCATACATATGTTTATTGATGAAGTTGACTTTTCTTCAACCCAGGTATTTCCTGGGCAAGCAGAAATGGAGATCATTCTGAGGATTTTCTACCAGGTGGTTCAACATGAATTAACAATAAAAATACATTAAACATGCTTTTGGTTCAATAATTTTTCAGTAATGATCTTAGAATGATAATTAGTAGCCTCAAAAACAGAATCACGTGGTTTTATTTCGTGTTTTCAACATATATTTGGAATTTTCAAAAAGCTTTTCCTTCTGCAGCTGTATGACCCTGTTCTCTTTTAGTTTCTCCCTGTTGTGAGTGTGAATACTTGTGATCCAAGGCCCAAATTTGCTTCCTTAGTGTTCAGAAGTCCTTGATTTCAAGACCATTTGTGATCAGCTGATCCATGCACATATAAGGGGAAGAGAGCAAGATCCAGAAAAGACCAAGTGATCCTGGAAGATGTATTTGAATTTTGATTCTCAATGTTAACCAGAGATTTTCCCTTATCTTTCTACGGCATATGAAATAAATTTACTTATTATATCTTGACATGGATAAAATAGAAATACTCTCTTTGAAGGCTTTGGCTGATTTGTTAACATTTTTTTTTTAATAGAATAATTTTTTATTTAATAGCATGAGAAATAGCCTTGGTTAAATTCCATTTAAGTTTAGGAGTCTTTATAGATACTGTCTAATTAATTATAGTTGTTTTACTTATTACAAAACTAGAAGTAAATGAAACTAACACAGTGCAGGTTTATTCATATGCAGTTTCTTTTAAGAAGACATTGGTTTTATCTAGCCAGAATTGTTAATGAACGGGAGTTTAAAAGTATAACTGTCTTTTTCTGGCAAAGAATCAAGTCAACAAAGCTGATGTCAGAAAGCTAAATTAAAAAGTCACCCTAGAATGTTTGCCTTACTCAGGACGTGTCCAGTACTTCTATAAGATCAGCACATGTCTACACCTTCTATATCTGTCATCCTCTATAAAGTCATTGATGTTGACAGAGATAACCTAGATGGCCTAAAACATGCAAAATCAAAAGAAAGATTATATGATATTTATTACATTCTATTGACTATTACATTCTATTAACATTAATGTTAATACATTTTCTAAAGATTTTAAATAATAATGGTTGAAATAAGAACAAGGGGAAGGGGGCCTAGGTTAAGACTAAAATAATTAGAAAATCATCTATTACCTTAAGAGTAAGAAAAAATGAATATTGGTGTTTGCCAGAAATTTTTATTATCTTTTAGGTCTCTAACTTAATATACATGAAGTTAGGACAAATCAATAAGACAGGCTTATCTATTTCTCCTGGAGTCATATAAATGGCCTCCAAAATGGTCCCAGCCAACAGCAAGAAAAAAAAATTAATGAATTCAGTCAGGATCATCTGGTATATTACTTACAGAATGGGAATTAGCATTCAAAATCTATGTTCCTTAATAGAACTTTTTCCAAGAGATGTTGGGAATGCTACCATTTTGATATCTAAATACACATTAAAAGTTATAAACCAATATTTAGGAATCAAAATCAAATGCCAGCACAATGACCCCCTATGAAACTATACAAATTATTTATTGCACTGGAATTTTACTATTGCTTGAAATAAGATGGCTGGAGCTTAAAATATTTGTCAATAGTGCAGAGATTATTGTTGAACTCACTAAGGGATATAATAATTATAAATAGATATTTAATGCCTCACATATTTTGAAAGATGAATGATATATACATATACATATCTAGAGATATATATACATATACATATATATATCTAGATATGTATATGTATACATATATCTAGATATATATGTAATCTATCCAACCATGCACCATTTCATCTATCTGCCCAGTACTTTAATATCAATACACATATTTTAATACCAAAAGGATTATAAATGCTGAGGTAAGCATCCAACATAATTCTACCAATTATATTTTATGTTTACTCTGTGCTAGGCACTGGGCTTAGTTAGACTTAGGTATATCATAATAAGCACAAAACAACCCAGACAATTTCAAGGCAAAAAAACTTTAAATTCATTTCATGTAGAAACAGGGAACTGATGCAAGAGATTCGTTACTGATGTCCATGACAAGAATAATTAATCCAAAGATCTGTATGATTTTTCTATTGGTTAAATAAAAAGATAAATTGTTCCATTTTATGCAGCTGAAGAGAAGTCCTCAAAACAACCTCATGATTTATGTATTGTGTTTGTGGCCCTAATTTAGCCAAGTAATTCTGGTAGTTGAATAGATACATAGGAAATTCTGCATAAATTGGCTGTCTCCATAATTTTATTAAACCTTCTATGGAGAGACAGGGATGAGCGTAGTTGACAGAGAGGACAGTATAAATTACATCTCAAAATGCTTAACAAAGCAGCATTTTTGCAAGATAATATTTGATGACTGTCTTTTCCCAGATGTTTTACATTTCTAAAATATAACTTAATTATTAACATTGATTTAAAATTTTTTTAATGTTTATTTAGTTTTAACATTGATTTTAAATTACACAAGACAATCAAAAGGAAAGTGCTGGCAATTATTTTTGTAGGTCTTCTTTATACTCATAATTAAAGATTTGTGAGTGATAATTAAAGTAAAATATAAAATGGTTTACTGGTAGGTCTGGTTGTCATTGCCTTTTGTATTTCACCACAAAAAGTATATTGATCATTTCATAAAATATTTAGAAGTGGAAAGCTTCAAATAATTTTTATTTTGCAGCATGAACAAACATGATATCAACCATGAAGATATAACGATAGCTGCAAGTTAAACAGGCAAATCAAATTAATATATATTTATCACAGACCTTCTACATATGAAAGAATCTATATATACTGGGTACAAGTCAGTCCTGATTTTTTTATGTTGGCAAAGGGTTTTCAAGTGACCATGGATCTAAGGTAAATAGCACATGCAAAACCAGTATTAAACCAATGTATAATGTAGTGGAAAGAATAATAGGCTCACTTAAACTTTGTACCAAATTATTTTTGGGATGATGAAACTTGCCATTTCTCAGTTTCTCCAATTATAAAAGAAGGAGTTTATAACACCCAATGTCTCTTTGATCAACATTTTACAAGTATGGCCTAAAGTCAGAAATATAGCTATAATATCATAAGGTCTATCAAATTTTCCTTCATTTGGCCTTAACCCATAAAAGATGGATATTATACTTCTTGTCCAATATTCTCTGCATACACTTTAAAAAATTTTTTTATTAAAATTTTTTTTAATGTTTATTTATTTTTGAGAGTCAGAGAGAGACAGAGCTCAAGCAGGGGAGGAGCAGAGAGAGAGGGAGACACAGAATGTAAAGCAGGCCCCAGGCTCTGAGCTGTCAGCACAGAGCCCGGTGCCAGTCTTGAACCCATGAACCATAAGATCATGATCTGAGCTGAAGTCGGATGCTTAACTGGCTGAACCACCCAGGTGCCCCTCTGCATACACTTTTATAGAAACTCGGGCAAACTGGATCATCTTATATTTCACTAGGAAATACAAACATTGCTTAAAAGTGACTGGATGTGCATAGAGCATCTGTACTCAATTTTAGTATTTCACAGATAAAAATTATACCTGATATTCCACAATTTCATTTAAATACTTGGTGATCATTGTAGTGAATAAAATTATGATTAAGTGGTAGCAGCATAAAATAGCAAGTAGAAAGGAAAATTGTGCCATTTATGATTAGCCCTGGTGCTACTTATCTTTTTTTTATGGATTTTTTTTGACAGAGAGAGAGAGAATGAGAGAACAAGTGGGGGAGGGACAGAGAGAGAGAGAGAGAGAGAGAGAGGGAGAGAGAATCTTATGTAGGCTCTATGCCCATCATGGAACTGATGTAGGGCTCCATCTCATGACCTGAGCCAAAATCAAGAGTCAGATGCTTAACTGACCAGGTGCCCCATGGTGCTACTTATCTTAATTGTTTTTCATCAAAATGAGTAATGCATGGGATGGGTGTATCTAAAACCTAATCTATACCAAGAGTTATCAAAGATTTTGAGGAGTGTTTGTTTTTATTTCCATGAAGATTTGAAATCTCCTCTCAAGGGAATAAGAAGAGAGGTGCTAAATAGTTGGGCAGTTGGGAAAGTAGGTAGTGAAATTCTTAAGTAGAATGGTATAAAAGGTGCCTGAGTGGGTTCTTTCTCTGTCTACTGTCAAATGACACCAAGAATGGTACCTCGCTGGAGATCAACAAGGTAAGTCTTCAAGATTTATCTTCAGAATCTTATTTACTTGTTGGAAATTTTTGTCTCATGCTATGGTATATCGTCTTTTTGGCAATATTTTATTTCTAACACAATATCCTATGCATGAGAAGTATGTTGAGCACATTTTATTAAATTCATATTAAACTCACCTTTCCTTCCTTCCTTCCTTCCTTCCTTCTTCCTTCCTTCCTTCCTTCCTCCTTTTCTTCCTTCCTTCCTTCCTTCCACTGTCATTTATTGGGAATCTATTTTGTTCAGGAGGCACTGAGCTCCAAAGCATTCAGAAAGATCTAAAGGACATTGTTCATGTCCTATGGGGGAATGGCTATGCAAATACCTGTGGCACAGTGTGCTGGCATTATTATCACTTCATTAGCATAAAACTCCACAAGGATTCAGTGGTTAGAGGGATCCTTTCTAGCTGTAGTGATCAGGAATCAGGCATTTCTCCAAGGAATCTGTATTTGTTTTAGTGCATCATGGTATTATGTATAAACTCATCTAATGTAGATGTTGCTACTTGTTGTTAGTACCTCTCAGTGGATGGAGTTAGGGAATCTATGTATAAATATAAATATAAAATGTGCACTAAGCACACTTTTAATCTCTTCTTTAGTATCTATATGCATATGTTTAAAATCATAAGTTTATATTGATATCTCCAATTCCAGTTCAAACTCAAGGCTTCTTTCTAGATTTCTCACTTTTCTTATTATAACTTCCTTCCCTAACACTGAGAAACTTGGCTCTCATTGTCATTAATATTATTAGATCGGTGTCCTCTGTATATAATCAGTCTTGCTTTGTATAATGTGTCGCAATAGCACATGTGTATAGTTATCATAGAGTAGCATATTGTCACCAGAAAGCAGCTTCCTGTACTGCTAACAATTCTAGGCTTTGTTTCTCCATTAAAATCACTTTCTGTTAGTGTCAAGCTCCAGTTTAGTTACTTCATTCTAGACAACAGAAAATGAAGTATGCAGATACATTTTGGATGATGAGGTTTGAAAAGGCCCAGGATCAATGAAGAGGAAGAAACAGAATTTTCTGTTGACATTTTAAACTGACTCGTTTAATAATTTAATTCTCCCTGGCTTGTAGAAAAACAAACAAAAAGCCCTCCCAAACCCACACCAAACATATGAGGTGTTTGAAGACACAATGTAAAAGAATGCAAAGGGTATGGAGAGGAGACTAAAGAGATTTTTTAAAAAAGCTTTGGTTAATTCATGGTATTTCCTAGCCATACCTTCATATCGATATGGAAAGAGAAAAAAGTGAGAAAGAATTTATTCTTAATTAATTTTGTAGAGTTTAAATTAGGCAAAAGTGCTGTGCTATGGAAAAAATAGTAGGAAATTAAAATGTATTTAAACATTTTTATATTGTATTTTTTTAAACTAAATTATGATATAGGAAAGATAGCCTAACATAGGTTGCAATCATATACTAATAACAATTAATCACCATCTGTAAACCACAGCAATATGGATCAGCGTATGTTACTAGTGAAATGTCAATGCCTTGGTAATGTCCAGTAGACTGATGTCAATTCATTGTGGGCAAAGGAGTCTATGATTGTTGATCTTTCATGGGTTTTCCCATAAGCCTGTTCCTTGCACTGGAAGACTCAGTTTGCTTGAAGTATCATTATTAGTAGCACCTTTTTTAATTCTGGAAAATATTCAGCTTGGGTGATAAATTATATGGTCATCATAACTTTAGATAGAACTTAGAGAAAGCTGAGGGATCTCTCAGCTCTTCTTGTCATTTGACCCACAGGAAACAGGCCTAAGTAAAGGCACGTAGGCCTAGTTGCACTCTGGACTAAATATGAATGCAAATTGGACCAATCAGCTGCATTTTACACCAGCTGTAGCTTCTGGGTGGTCTTCAAAGAAAACCCCATTTAGAGTGTATTTCAATGATGCAAAGGAAATTTCACAGACTGCTAAAATGAGGGTGGGAGGTATGTAGTTGAAAGAGAGGTTTTCAATCACTGTATTATGGATAGCAGAGAAAAGCTTTTTAGCTACAGATGTCCCCTGAAACTTCAGCCACGAGTTACTCACTAATATAGATTGTTCATAGCATTCTACTATTTCCCCATAATATTGAGATGAATTCTGAGCACCATGTTATTCAAGGTGATGTCATGGATTAAAAATGTAATTTAGCACTTTTTGTTCACAGTATTCAATGTTGACAAAATACGCTGTCAATGCTGTCTTTTGTGTAATGAAGGGAAAACAAGTTTTAATAGGATTTCATACTTCAGTTGTGTGATTCGATACTAATATAGTATGTTCAGGTGCAAAATTATTAGTAATATAATACTTTCACCTTGAGTATTAAGATAGGAATGAGATTTTTGTCTGTCAAGATTAACTGAAAAATTCAAGACTTGATTGTGAAATATAGTATAAAGTCTTAAAGCCCACCTTGTTTGATCAAGTCTACTGAAAGACAATTCTATGTACACAAATAAGAAATATTTGATGCAAAAATCCTTGATTATTAATATGCTATGAAAGCTTTAATCCATTTTGGATGAAGTGAGGAAAACATGTGATGATGAGGTGGTGTCAAAACGTGAAGAATGAAAAAATAAGTTCAAAAGAGGAGAGGAAGAAAAAGCAAGGAAGAAAGAAAACAGGAGTCTCCAAGGACGAAATAAAAAAGGAAACCAGCAAAAAATTTGAACCAACACCACCCTTGCATTTAAAAAATACAGATTCTCAATGGTCATGGACTTCTCTTATCCTAGGCATCCAACCTGTAACTTGCTTGATAAAAAGCAAATGATCAATGAGCTGTGGAAGATTCTGTACAGTCATTCCCCACTTCCAAAACAATAATTCGAAAGGAATGTCCAGTCTTGGGCCAGTGGTATTATCCTCACAAACAAAAGGACAGCTCATTAATCATTAATTATGCTGCTGTGAAAGCTGCAGAGTGGTTTTCAAAGAATACACTATTCTTCCTCCTTGATCCTTGATCATATTATTCTCGCATTAGAAGTTGCTCTGACCTCATTTCTGGGCATCAGTTAGCTCAGATATAGTAGCCAGGACAGGAAGGGTAGAGTGAAAGATAAGGATATAAGAGGTGTTGAGTTTTAAGAAATAGGATACAACATTGTCTTTCCTTTTGAACCTTCCCTCAGTAACATTAACTCTTCTACGAAGAAGGAATCATGAGCAAAGAAGTCTTAGCTCCAAGTGCTGTACTTTTGAATCTACCTATCCCAAGGAAGAATTTTTCCATTTTGAATCTATTTTAAAATGTTGACGGTACGGATTGGAACAGAAGGTCTGAAGAACAGGTCAAGGACCCTGGAATTTCTAAAAGCCCTTGTGTGATGGAGTAGGATCAATGGATTATCATGGTGAAGCGGGGGAGAGTGGGAAGGAAGGACAAGAAAAGGGTAGGAAGTAGCAGAAGACAGGGGGAGTCCTGATGGTAGAATTCAGGAACGTTATGCTTGAAATGAAAGTAAAGATTTCAGTGTTCATACCAGATGTTACACATATAGGATAAGAAATTTAAAAATCAGAATTTAAATGCAGGCAGGGCTGTATGGTTGAGATTGGATTATGATTCTCAAGAGTTAGTTTGAACATAACCAGACAAGACCACTGTCTTCCCTTCCATAGAAGATATGATGTTTTCTGATTTCTTTTTGTTTCTCAAAATTTGTTTGGATGTTGGTTAATTCAATTCTTTTTCCTAAACTTAATTTTAATCAATATTATATTTTTAAAATGACAACAAAGATCATCTCTTACCTCATAAATGATGGACAAATTTGCATAAAATTGTTTTCCACAAGTCCTTTAAAATTTGTAGTAGGTCTTGCCTTTCAACTTCTGTGGATTAAAATATGTCATGAATGCATAAGGTCCCCCAACACAACAACTTATAATCAAAGCCTGTTATCACATCTTTTGCCTATTCTAGGATCTTAATTCTATTTACCACATACACTTTACGCACTAATAAAATAATTTCATTTGGTTTTAGAATAAAATCTAAATCATTAAATAAAATAGAGATTAGGTAATATACAGGCTAAAGTGTATAATACATATAATATATAATCAAGAAATTAAAAACTGCAATGTTAAATAAGCAATAGTATCTTTTAGGAAACAGTGTCATCTCTATTGATTTTACTCTCTACAAGACAGGAAAAGACCCACTGTTCTCTTTGTCCCATTCATTCATTCATTCATTCAGTTTTGGTTGAGGGTATACATTGTGCAAGCTATGTGCCAAGTGCTTAAAAAAGGTGCCAGGAGAAATTGCAAATGTTTTGGCAAAACCACTATTAAATCATGCTTTGGCACATTATTAAAGTTTGGTAAATATTACTTGAATGAATAATGAATTTTCAAGATTTTCTTCATATAAACTTCCTCTTACAACTTAATTTATCCTCCCACTTATTTTTCTTCCCAAGTATCTGAGAACGAACCAGATAGAAACAAAATACAATGATTAGTCTAACATATTATATTTTACTTGTATTGGTCTATGCTCTGGATAAATCATAAAAGATACTGATTTTTTTTCTAAACATAAAGGATTTTGCATTCTTCTAAGACCAGTTTTGCTTTAACACTAATCAGACTTACCAGCCAACACAGTAACATGAAAATATGTTTAAAACTCAGTTGCCCTAAATTTTCACTTTGTTCTGTTTCTTTAAACAGACAATAAACTGTAGAATAAACACTCTTCCCCTTTTTTGCTGGGCATAAATTGGCCCTTAGTCTGCTTATTGGTAAGTTGTTTTAGGTGCAGAGATAAATAATTGTAATTACACAACAACCTGCTATAATAATAATAATAATAATAATAATAATAATAATAGATTTCCCAATAATATATTACATATAAACTGGTTTAAGTTTGACTTTCATATATTCTTGAGACTTTTTTGGGGAAAGAAAATATCAGGAAATCAAATCTTGTAACAGTGTTTCAACAATTCATTAAACAGATTTTAACACTAAGATGCAAAGGCCTTTGTTCAAGTATCCTCTAGATTTCATAGCAATTTGAAAAATCTATTGTCTTGAGTCAAAGGCAAGTGAAGGTGGAAGCGGCCGCGGCGGCAGCAGACCCCTGAGCCAGGAGGGGAGAGAACCCTGACCCCTGACCCCACTGCATCCAGCCAATAGGAGCCCAGCCACCATGGCAGAGCTGCAGGAGGTGCAGATCACAGAGGAGAAGCCGCTGTTGCCAGGGCAGACGCCCGAGGTGGCCAAGACTCACTCTGTGGAGACACCTTATGGCTCTGTCACTTTTACTGTCTATGGCACCCCCAAACCCAAACGCCCAGCGATACTCACCTACCATGATGTGGGACTCAATTATAAATCTTGCTTCCAGCCACTGTTTCAATTCGGAGATATGCAGGAAATCATTCAGAACTTCGTGCGAGTTCATGTGGATGCCCCTGGAATGGAAGAGGGGGCTCCTGTGTTCCCTTTGGGATATCAGTACCCATCTCTGGACCAGCTGGCGGATATGATCCCTTGCATCCTGCAGTACTTAAATTTTTCCACAATAATTGGAGTTGGTGTTGGAGCTGGGGCCTACATCCTGTCACGCTATGCTCTTACTCACCCGGATACAGTCGAAGGTCTTGTCCTCATCAACATTGATCCCAATGCCAAGGGCTGGATGGATTGGGCAGCCCACAAGCTAACAGGCCTCACCTCTTCCATTCCGGAGATGATCCTTGGACATCTCTTCAGCCAAGAGGAGTTGTCTGGAAATTCTGAGTTGATACAAAAGTACAGAAATATCATTACACATGCACCCAATCTGGAGAACATTGAACTGTACTGGAATAGCTACAACAACCGCCGAGACCTGAACCTTGAGCGTGGAGGTGCTGTCACCCTCAAGTGCCCTGTGATGCTGGTGGTAGGAGACCAAGCACCCCATGAAGATGCAGTGGTGGAATGTAACTCAAAGCTGGACCCCACCCAGACCTCTTTTCTCAAGATGGCTGACTCTGGAGGCCAGCCCCAGCTGACTCAGCCAGGCAAGCTGACCGAGGCCTTCAAGTACTTCCTGCAAGGCATGGGCTACATGGCCTCATCCTGCATGACTCGCCTGTCACGATCGCGCACAGCCTCCCTGACCAGCGCAGCATCCATTGACGGCAACCGGTCCCGCTCTCGCACCCTGTCCCAGAGCAGCGAGTCTGGAACTCTCCCTTCAGGGCCTCCAGGGCATACCATGGAGGTCTCCTGTTGAGTGACCTTTGTCGCCCTGGTGTAGGACCCAGCCCTCACCTCCCCCAGCACTAACCTGGGAGGTGCATAGGGCACTGGGCCAGAGTAAGGGAAGATGGGCAGATCATGTGGGGAGATGACCTTGATCTTTGATTGCTACCCTAACCTTGACCTCTAACCTGTGATTCCCCTCAGCTCCTGGGAGAGATGTCCCAATATCTCTTAGGGACCCAGACCCCTAAAGTATCCCTCTCCCTCATTGTGGTGTTAAGGTGATGAGGGCACATACCCCTCTCCCTAATCTAGGTGTCTGTTGATAAGGGACAGGAGGTTGTTGTAGTTGCCCATGTGCCTCCACCAGACTCTCCCTACTTATCCCATTGCAAGGGTGGGGGACTTGGGGCCAGGACTCCATTCACCAAATCTGATAGGGCTTCTCATGAACCCTTCAGATCTCTGACGGGTATGGACCTAACTGAATGTGTGTCAGGGGAGGCTTGCTCGTGGGTTAATGGTCCTCAGGATGGTATAGAAACACCCAGTGTGTGAAATGGAAGTTGGAATGGGAGGTGGTGGGCAATGAGCAAGTATGAGGGAAGGATCGGAGCTGGGGCAATAGGAAGGGGCCTGGGGCCATTGGCTGCACTAACTTTGGTAGCTGTCTAGACAGTGTGTGTCTAGAGTGGGAGGGGGAGGGAGCTAAGCTGGGGCAGGGCTGCTTGGGGCTTGTCATAGGGGTGGGAAGGGCTATCTTGGGGCTCTGACCACACTGTGTTATGTGTGGAGGGTGCCCTCCTGTGTCCCACAATTTCTGCTGTAACAATAAACTGTAGAGGAACTGAAAAAAAAAAAAATCTATTGTCTTAAGTCATCTTACAAGGCAACCTTTCCATTAAGTATATGAGGATTCTCTTAAAGATCACAATAGTGATGACTTTTCTTCCCAAATAATGACTGATTTAAGAATAGATTGTAAAAACCGGCATTGCTGTTAGTAATGGATTTCAGTTGGTATTTCTCATTGCTAATGAGTCAGATTGGGCCATTACTGATTCTGGAGTTCTGACCTCCCTGCTGTTGTCTTTTTAATTGCCGACTCCTCATAGAATCCAGAGGGATTACACAAATTTCTCCAACCATAGTTGTGCTTGGAAAGAGTAAAGCCTCCCTAATTTCAAGGTATGGAGACTTTTTAGTTGAGAAAACTTCAATTGTAAGTTGTTTTGAATTTACTTGGCACCTTGTAGGTCTTACTGCAGTTTACTCTTTTGTTTTTCCATTTTCAAAATAACTGAACTAAAGGAGTACAATTTAGGGAGAGTTCAAGCCATGGAAGTAAAAGGAAAATTTGTCTTAAGTTCTCCAAAGACATCTTGTTCAGGAAAATGGGAAATCTTGTACCTTGGGGTGCAAATAATTGATGCCCCCTAGGGGACTACAAAACAAGAGAAGGGAAAGTGTACTTAATGGGAATTGACTCAAGGGTCTTGCATTTTCATCCACTATGTGCAATCCACAGTTCTTTTCTTCAGGGGTTCCTTTTGGCATGCTCTCAGGAAGTGCTTTGAGACTTCTCTCAGGAGATCTTTTCACATTCTTTCATTTCCATGCTGAGTCTGCAGTGTTCCCACACAGAAACCTATACAAACCCTTCAATGAATGATTGCTCAGCTTTATCAGCCTTGTGGGTCTCTCCAGGATGTGAGCAAACAACAGTGAGGAAAGACATTTCACACCTTCCAGTTCCTAAGCCTCTATCTTTATACAAAGCCAACATATTGTGTATGCTTCAAGCTTTTGCATGAACAATGCAAGTAGCCTGGCACCACCATATCAGCATTTTCTCAAATCCTTGTCTAGGGAAACAGTTATCCGTTATCACAGGAACAAGAGTAAATTTATTTTTGCTGCTGAAAAGAAAAAAAAAATTGTTCAACTTAAAGGATTAACAGATATTAAAATAATATTTGTGTAAGGTTAAGCCCACAGACTGGCAAACAGTGAGCTCTCTTGAACATTAATAATCTGGAGATAATACCTGTTATACTTCAAAGACTTTAAACGGAGCCTCTCAGTAGCATGGGAATTAATATGGATGATCAAGAATTCATGGTACAGTCCCAATTTTTAGCTGAATGATCAGAGGCCAATGTTCAATCACTATGTTTCATAGCTATTTGAAAATCTGTAATCAAGAAACATCCTTTAAAGGAAAACTCCTATTTAAGTTGCTCAGCTTGAATGGAGAACATCTCATATTAAATTTCACAAAATTTGTCATCCAAAATAAAGAACTCTTTGGGTCATGTTTGATGCGTTACTGGAAGGTATGAGGGTCAAGTTTATTATATAACCATTACAAATCACACACTGCATTATACTACATTTCAAAGTATCTACAAGCAATATTTCAGATAGTAATGCACAGAATTGGCAAAAATAATAAAGGGTAGGAAAGGGATTAGAGGAAATGTAGGGTCTGAGCCTGAGTCATTAGAAATCAGAGCTGGAGATAAGAGCTTGTTTATTTGGGGAGGTGATCTAGGGAGATAGGAGGGTAGGACAGGGGGAACAAAACAGGGGAAAGAGAGAGAGTCAAAGCCAATTCCAAATGGTGTGTTCTCTAGTTGATCAATACTATGGTCAACTCTGCTTGATCCTCTAGGGATGTTCTGAGGAGCTATATGGATTACATCACAGAACTTATCCCTTGCTCTACCAGGGACAGAAAATAGCAGATGTCACTGACAATCTCTCTCCCCTCATTGGAAAAGAGTTGTCCTATGGAGTATCAATTTCTTTGCATACATATTGTACATATATGATTACTAGTGGTCTTGTATCATAGATCTACATTATAGAGTTAGAGAATCAGTTGGTGATTCAGTGGATAAACTGTATTTTGAAGAATATGCCCCAATTCTGAAGGGTGTTGCTCCCAATCCAATCTCTTACCTGAGCTTGTACCAGCCCATTCCATTGCTGTTTCAAGAGTGGCATGGTATATGCTGGGGCAGGTGGATCCTGTGGTTACTTTCCCATTCTTGCACTTTTTTTTTTTTGGTCCCAAAACGTTCTAAGTTGGTTTGAGGCAATATTGTGTGAGATTCCACACAAACCAGTCAGGTATTCTCTAAGTCTCTGGAGGGTGGTGTTGGTGGGAGTTCCTGGGAAGGTAAAGCCATGTGTGGAGTAGGTATTATTTCTGTTAAAGATAAATTTCTCTCCTCTCCAGGATGGAAAAGTCTAAAGTAATCACCTGTCAGTTAGTAGGGCTTACTGCAGTTTCCCTTTATCACATCATCCTGTTTATTTCCTTCAAAATACTTTTTCCATTCTGAAATTATGTTGTTTTGTAATCCCAATAAGAATGAAAACCCCTTGAGGTTAGAAGTGCTGCCTCTTTTATATAGTATCATATACTCAGGAGTCCTGGAACATAGTATGGACTGGATAAATACTCCTCTTTTCACTTTGAATTAGTACTCAGTCTTTGGTAATTTATTTCCTTTGGGTGCTGGTCAGAAGGGAACATGCAATTTATTGAATTCTTTTTATATGCCGGACAACTTATGTACATTACATATGATGGGGGTGTTGCCATTCTACCCATTTTATATTTGAAGAACCAGTTGATAGTCAACTTGATTAGAGTCATACAACTATCCAGATAGGCCTTGGGATCCTAATTCAGGTTTGTTTTGCTCTGAAACTACTGTATCAGGAGACCCCATGGGATGACAATTTGGCACCAATTCCTTGTTATCTCTTTTTGTGGTGATGTGTCAGACTTCTAATGTTCCAGACACCACCAAAAACAATAGACCATCTTTCCCAATAGTTTATTTCCCACTGAGGTTAATGGCACCATTCATTAGGTCTAAGCAGATAAATAGAGGTGATTTCTAACTTCTCCCTCTTTCTCACCTCTCCCCAAATCTTTCTTTTAGTAGCTATATCTGTCAAACACAATGCCAGATGCAGCTACGTTTTTGGGATTTGGCTTTTCCTATTTACACAATTTCTATTCTTGACAGAAAATTCAAATGCCATACCATCTTGTTCAAAACTGGTTACCCACAATCCTATGGGGCACTTGTCAAGTCCTATCAATTTGCTTTCTAAATATCTCCTAGATCTGTTCTTTTCTTTAACCAATGATTCCCCAAATAAATTCATGTCCTTGTCAGTATCCACCTAGCTGCTAAACCATAGTGGACATTTGTTATTTCTGTCTATACAAAATCTCTTCCCACTTTCTGCATATAGTACCCATCTTTCCTTTAGGTAACAGATCCTTACATATTACCTTTCTAGGGGTTTTTGGTTTGCCTATCATAGTCTTCTGCCCCCATGGCCATGGAGACGAGCACCTACACCTGGTCAATTAGAATGCTCCATCCTTGTAACCACAATGCTTCATGAAAAAGCACAAGACCCAGCCAGGCCATCTGCCTCCAGAATTTTCTGAATTGAAGGTAGAGTGGGACCTTCTTTTACTTATGTTTTCTGAGCTCACAAGAAATGATCCTGAGAATGCCAAGTTCCTCAACACACAAAGAAGCCTGACAAGGTGAGTTCAACACATGGGCAGATGTAGAGGGGAAGGATTGAGTTCTGATGACATGCTTTGATGATATTTGTTCAATCTTGAGTAAATCCAGTTTCATCCTTGCCTTTCCAGTATAACTGTCAATAAATTAGGTGCTTTTCTTCCAAGTTTAAAATGGGCTGATTTGAGTTTATCTAATTGCAAATTAAAACATCCAGTAATGAACTTGTTTTCTTGCCTAACCCTTGGCAAGGCCCACACACCCTGCTTTGGCATAGCTCTTCTCATGGTTTTACCCACTAATTCATTTTCCATCTTGCTTACAGAGTGGGCAGTCTAAAATGAAAACCTATTGAAGTTACTCCTTGTTTAATCCTCCAGAAGTTTCCTTTAACTTTATGAGAGTAGACTTCAGTTCAAACTCCTTAATTTATCACATAAGACTAATCTTTCTACTTTCAAATCTCATTTCCTCCACTCTCTACTCTCCTTTTCTCTATCCACAGGCAATTTCTCAAATACACCAAAGTACTCATACCTCTACAGCACTGTATATGTCGATACCACTGCCTGGAACACCAATTTCTCCTTTTCATCCAGTTGCTTGATACTTCAAGCACCATGGCACCCAGGATATCTTTCTTGAATCTCAGCATAGACATATTGTTTTGTAATTATTGTTTTGTTTGTTTTTTCCAAGAGACTCAACTTTAGGAAGGCAGATGGGATGGGTTCTCTTTATATTTTCTGTGCCTGTAACAATACCTGGAGTAAAATATGTGCCTAGTAAATGTTGGTAAATGAAGGAATGGAGTTACTCAGGTACAGGACCCTTGATGGTATGCCTTAATTATAGACCAATTAAAACATATAGACCTTAATAACACTGGGACAAATTCTCAGACAATTTAGTTAAAGTAAGATATTAGCTTCCAAAAATAGAATTCAAAATGAAAATCATCATCAAACAAAGAATACTTTCCTTCTTTTCTCTTTCAAAAAATTGCTCCTTACTTTTTGAAAGACTAAGACATAACAGGGTCAAAGTCTGTCTATGTCATGAAATATTCATTCCTGAAATGAACTATTTGATTTTGAAGTATAAAAAATTATTGTAATGATGATGACTCTATCTGTATATAATTAGGTCAGATGTTATACCAGACCTTTATTGACAAGAGGCATAGTTGCTAGAAAAGTTCTCATTCAGTTTTTCCACAAAGCTGACACGGTTTAGGAGAATGGAAAATTTGATGGGAATGCAGAGGCAAAAGAAATGATGAAGAAACTATTTCTCTTTAGTTTTTTAGTTTCAAGTGATTAACTGTATTGAAGAGATGAATTTCTTCAAGAATACCTGATTCAAACAATATTAGTTTTTTTTTCCCCACAAATGTTAGTTAACATTCTGCCCATGACACATTTGTTCTCTTTGATAAAAGTGGCATCTCAAAGTCTTTCACTAAAGAGAAGTGTCCAAAAATTATTTTGGTCACCATTTCCTGTGTTAAATTTTAGTGAAATTTCAATGTGTATTTGTGAGTGAGTCTGTGTGTGTGTGTGTGTGTGTGTGTGTGTGTGTGTGTAAGTGTGCATACATGCATGAGTACATGTGTGCTGAAGGAGAAGGACTTTCTCTCCAAAGAGAGAGAAATCTTCATGTTACATCTCTTTAAACTGACTAGCTTCCTCAGGACATATCTATTTCTTCCTAGGTCTCTAACTTAACCATCTTTCATTCCAGGTCACTATGGAACTTTCTTATATTATATCCTTCAGTAGAAAGAATCTTCTTTTTTCAAGGTATATTCAGCTTTATTTGCAATTTCTTTCCTACGTATTAACTGAGTTCTGATCTGCCAAAGTTTCTGACATATATTACTCACATTGCCTCTTCTTTGTTTTTGAAATGCAGCATCTTACTATACTATCCCAGGTTGACTGCTCTCTTACTTCAATTCTTATTGTATTTTCCTTCAAATAGCTTTAAAATTGGATTAAACTATCCCCTAAAAGCTCCAAGTTTTTTTCTGAACTTCGTTCTCCAGAACCCCTACCTTCATCTAGAATCATCTCTGCAAACTCTGTCCCCCACTCCACTCATCTTGCCAATCCTTCAACTCCTTATACACTAATTTTCCCATACCTTCATGTAACAGTCCTTTGTCATCCTTTAAGATAGCCATCTATGATTAACATCTCTACAACTTACGGTTCAATTTCTCTGTTCTAATGCAGACTGGGGAAGGCTTCCATATTTCTGGCTGTATTTATCTCAAAAGAATAAAACCTACTAACATTGTTTGACATTGAAAATATGGAGTCACTAACAGCTCTGTAAAAGAAGTTTTGAATGCATGTTTCTTTTATATTATGAAAGATAGTAGTCCATTATCCATGCCCTGTAACAATAATCTGTGTCTGGTATGTGGAAAGCAAAGAATGAGAGACACTTTCTTTTATCCCTGTGAATGTGTTCCCAGTGCTAATAAAGAAGTCTAGACTGATGTGCAGAATGAAGCCTTTACTCTGAGGCTTTGTTGGTTTCCAGAAGCAGGGCTTCTTCATCCGGCAGACAGTATCTATATTTAATTACAGAATCCTCTACTTAATTAGACTGGCTCTTTAAGCAAATTTCTTCTTAAATAGCATTCTCTCTTTGTATTTTCACATCATAGATCAGAACAACTGTGCTCTTAGTTCTTGTTGTTCAAAAGGGCGTTAGCAAGTTGTCCCTGGGGACTAGTTAGGATGGACAAAAACATCAACTTGAATCTATCAGAGCCCACACAAGATAATGAAAATTGTATGGCAAACTAACTTTTCTCATTGATGATAAAAATAAAAAAAATCAATAAACATGAATTAAAGTTATTAAATAATAGATTCTTAGAAATTTCACAAGATGTTATTTGTTGGTGGGGGTTTTATGAAAGTATAGCATTCAAGAATTTTTTAGGGGGGAGGGAGAATGTTTAGGTTTGAGTTAAATTTAATTAGGAACATTTTCATAAAAACATTGTATTCCCCTGTTTTTATATGCTTAGAATAAAAAGTTAGCCATTAAAATTGGAAGAATGTCTGCAGTAATTTGTGAATATAAACATTATGTATATAAGGCCTATTTCCCTTCTTGTATTTACTAACAGATACTATTAATTTTTTTTAATGTTTATTTATTTTTGAGAGAGAGAGAGAGGGAGAGAGAGAAAGAAAGAGAGAGAGAGAGAGAGAGACAGAGTGTGAGTGGGAGAGGGGCAAAGAGAGAGGGAGACAGAATCTAAAGCAGGCTCCAGGCTCTGAGCTGTCAGCACATAGCCTAATGTGGGGCTTGAACTCACAAAAAATGAGATCATGGCCTGAGCTGAAGTTGAAAGCTAAACTGACTAAGCCACCCAGGCACCCCTACCAATAGAAACTATTAAGAAAACTACTTGGGGTGCGTGGGTGACTCAGTTGGTTAAGTGTCTGACTCTTGATTTTGGTTCAGGTCATGATCGCGGTTCATAAGTTTGAGCCCCACGTCAGGCTCTGCACTGACAGTGCAGAGTCTGCTTGAGATTCTCTCTCTCCTTCTTTCTCTGCCCCTCCGCCTCCCACCCACCCCTCCCCCAATAAATAAATAAACTCAAGAAAAAAAAAGAAAACTACTCATTAAGATAGCTACATATAAGATAATGATACAAAAAAAAGAAAAATACATTTTCAATGTAATCACTATTTTAACTCATTATTTTAACCAATAGGTAGTTTGTCTGTCTATAGTAATTTGGTTTCCAAATTCAAAGATCATATCACTAATGGGGGAAAATAATTAAAATAAAGGATATTTTTTCCAGTGTGAGTTCTCTTTATAATTTCCAGTACTTGTTGGCACATAAATTTCAAGTAAATTTGCTCTGCCGAGATTTTCTTAGTAAATTTAGGCAACCGATCAATATTGCAGGCTTCTGTGCTGCTTGTCACAGGAAGCACCTGGATCTTTTATCTGTCCATACTATGGAGATTTCGCAGGTAATTTCCAGCTTAAGTCTCTTTGGTTGCCTAGAGCAGGTAAAACACATTGGATAGCTGGAGCAATAATTTTGACAATAAAAGTTACTACATAAGGAAAATGAAGTTTCTAATTGGGCCCAGGTGTTCCTGTTTGACGTTCCTTGTTTGGAGGCCATGAAGAGTGATGAGTTCACCTCAGCTTCATTCTGCCAGGTAAAACTGGGGACCTTAGGCTACAACTGCTTTAAGAAGAATTTCATCCATGGAGTTCTGTCTACAACCACCTTATTAATTTGCGTGGACTGTAATATTTTGGTGGGTTGCCTGAAAATGTTTACTTCATAATTGAAAATAAAACTATTTGATTTCATGGCCTGAAGGGTTAGCTCCTCTCAGAGGGACACCATATTTTGATGGTGTCCTACAGTGACTTCTCTACAATCATGGCAGCAGCTAGCAATCTTTCTGAAGATAGTGTCCAGGTATGAGGATGTGCTAATCATAGCAGACAAAGCTTGCAGGCCCAGGCTGAACTGGCAAGTCAGTTTCTGTTTCTAATTCTGTAAGAGCATCTTCAAAGCCACCTGCAGAAGGCAGTCTTCTCAGCTGTCTCTCAAATCAATCCATATTTCCTGAGCTTCTGTGTTCTGGAAACCATATCGCTCTCAGAGAAGGAGGAGACTTAGAGATCATTACTCAGAGCCCCACCCCTCTCACCTCCTATTTTATAAATTGAATTGAGGTCTTGAAAGGGTAAATGAATTGTCCAGACTACACAGTTACCTGATGGCTTTGCTGAGACTAGAGCCCCATATTCTGCGTCCCAGTCACAGTTCAGTGCTATGCTGGTAAATTCTGTCTCTCTGCTCTGTTGTAATCACTATTTTCCATAGACTCTCTAGATCTGAAATGTTCTTTTCTATATGAATTCCATTTTGGCTCCCAATTCTGGTTTATTATCTTGATTCGTCAAACCATTGCTATACAAGTCCCATGCTAAAAGTTCCCATCCTGGCCCTCCCTTCACCAGAAACTTTTCTCCTCATTAGAAATCGCAAAGAGAGAAATATGCAGTTTTTCTTTCAAGACTGTGCTTTCTAGTTCCACTTCAAACATCAACTTTACCTTTTCTGACCCTTTGCTACAACTAAGTGATAACTGCCCTTCCACTAAAATGCTATGGAGATTTGTATCTTACTTGTGGAATAATTGCTCCTGTGTACTTATCTTAGGCTATTTATGAGTTATATGAGGACAGTGAGCATGTATATCGTCTTCAGATTAAAAGTGAAAGCTTATTATAAATCATCACAGTTGGCATAGTATTAAAAATGCTATTTTAGGGGTGCCTGAGTGGCTCAGTCAGTTAAGCATCTGACTTTGGTTCAGGTCATGATCTCATGGTTCATGGGTTCAAGCCCCACCTCTGGCTCTCTGCTGACAGTGTGGAGCCTACTTCGGATCCTCTGTCTCCCTTGCTTTCTGCCCCTCTCCCACTCTCTCAAAAAAATAAACATTAAAAAATAAAATAAAATAGTTTATAAAAAAATGCTATTTTGGGGATGTTATTATGAATGTAGTAATTTTTCAAGGAGTACATACTCTCTAGGAATATTTAATCCAGTATTAGCATATTACCTTCTTTCTGCCCACTGTCAAAGGCCAGGTTCTTGTGTTTTTAGCTCTCCTTAGTAGTGAGATTTCTACCTTCACATGGGCCAGGTCATCCCCAACATAAAGATTCAGATAAAGAGAGCCCAGAATTTTGGATTGCTTGTGTACCCACTACCTCAGATGGATTTCTATCTTGGATTCCTATCTCTCTCCTGTGCCTGAGATGTCTCCCCACTAACCAAGAGGCATATCTGCATATGGGTCCTTCCCTTTATTGTCCGTATCATTTGGCTTCTGAGTCTGGCAAAGTTTCTCTTGCAGTGAATAACAGATTCTTCATTAAATATGACACTTGCATTCTTAACACGTTTTTATGTGATGATGCCAGTCCAGACACCACTCTTTGGGAATTTCTGGTCTAGAAAAACATTTTCTTTTGTTTTTTTGTTTTAAAAACTACTTCTATTTTTAAAAAGTGTTAGTCTTGAAATGATTTCAAATTTACTAAAGTTGTAGTAAAATGCACAGAGTTCCACTATACCATTTACTCAGATTCCCAATTGTTTATATTTCTGAACCATTTGAGAATAACACTTCTGTATCTAACCAATTCCTAGTTGTATCTGCCTAATATCAGAATGCTAACCTGTTACCAGCTCAGCTATTAACCTCTTTGTTTTCTTTTTTTAATCTACTATTTTATCTTTCGCTTTTAAAATTTGAGAAGTTATAAAAAGGGAATTTTCAATTTTGAAAATCCCCTTAAAACCTCATTTTGAGGGAGAAGTTTACTACTTGTATCCAATTTTTGAATAACAGAGGGTCAAAGGTATACAGAATCTCTGGAAACCAGAACTGGTGAGTTGGAAACCACTGGTGGAGCACTCCTGCCACGTTGAGATGAACACTTGCATTTACGTGGTGCTTCCTACAAGCAAACTGCTTGAGCTTTCGTTTTCTTAGTTATTTATTTCAACAACTACATAAAATATATAGGAAGCTTGATCTGTTAATTGGATTTCCTTTATAGAAAATCTTTAGAAACAGTCTTTCTCCCATGTTGAGATGTATTTGACTTTCCAATCTTGAATTCAAGAACTATCTCTAAATATTGTTTTACAGGCAGATAGATTAAAGAAAAAATATTTGTCAAGAAACTTCATTGGGGCGCCTGGGTGGCTCAATCGGTTAAGTGTCTGACTTTGGCTCAGGTTATGATTTCACAGTTCGTGAGTTCGAGTCCCATGTCGGGCTCTGTGCTGATAGCTCAGAGCCTGGGGCCTACTTTGGATTCTGTATCTCCCTCTCTCTCTGCCTGTCCCTGTTCATGCTCTGTCTCTCTCAAAAACAAATAAAACATTAAAAAAAAAAAGGAAATTTTATTAATCTACAAAATTGTCCACAGTCTTTTCTCTCACTCAGTAGTGTCAGGGTCTGATTCCAGTGAATATCACAGGCTTTGAGAAGTCTACTACAGTGACCGAGGATAATAGTTTTAATTTTTATGAAACAATTTATCTTCCTGGGATGTGATCTATTTTAGACATGCCCCAATTTCTTTCAAGCCTTAGGCCCAAGTGTCTGTGATGATTTGCAACACTTGGTGCAATAACCTGGTGTTCTCCACATTCAGTGTAGGATTACTGCTTCTAATTTTGCAGACAGAAAACCAAGGGACATAATAAAGTGAAAAATGGCACCAGAAGTCAGCAGAATAGCTAGATTAGACTTCAATCATTTAATTCACTCTCAAGTTAGAAACTCTCTCACTTGTTAACTTCTTATTCAGTCTGATTTCCATCCCAATGCATGGGTCTCTTCATCTATTCCATGCATGAAGCTTCATTTACTTCAAAGTCTCTCCTATATACAGGAGAAAGAATGAGTACCTGGCCTGATTGGTATTCTGCCTTGAGCTTTGTAAGGATGTTTGTTGAAGACTAATGGTTGCTGTGGACTCCATGAAGAAGACTCAAACCTTGACCTGTTGTTTAAAATGATATGTTACACAATACAAACCTGATGGTTAAAACTATTAGCCATCAGAATCCATCTATTGGCCTTTAAAGCCAAATAATTTTGCATGATAATTTGCCCAATACCGACAGGAGACTTTATGTTGAGGGGTATCTGCCATATGATTTTAATAACTCCTCTTATCCCTTAGTAGTCTTCTACTCCTCCTGATATGCTGATCAATTTGTCAGTATTCAGAGGCAAAAATGCATTTTAATGTTGATTCTGGTGACCTATCATCCAAAACATAAAACTACCACTCCTCCCTAATGCCTCCTCACACTATTTCAGATAATTTAAGTGAAATAAAAATGACATCTGTTTTTACTTTCAGAAACTTACTTCTATCCCTGCTGCCCTGTCATTGATGATCACCCCTAACTGGAAGCTGACTTTGGGTTTCTCTGTATTCATGTTTTCCTTTTCCCTCTAGTGTGCTCTAAGTGAACTGTGCCCATTCAGTACCACTCCTGCGGCCCCTCCCCCCCATTATTATATTCATATAATAAGCATGAACTGATAAAGGAACAGCTGCTATAAAATTTTGCGCACATATTTATAAAGACAAAGATCAAAGATGCTGACTTTGAAGCAGATAAGGAAACAAAGGATAATATTCCCTTTATGTCCAGGGCCTCACGCTGACCACTCTGCTGGTGGGGAAGCCACTTAAACACCACTTAAGAAATAGAGCTTTAGGCAGGAAGAATTCTCATGGAAAACAGACACATTCAACTTCTACACAGTAAGAAGATCTCCATTTGGAATGACCTGTTATTCTCCCTTATTATCGCTCAGCATTCCAAAGCAATGTGGATGAACAATAATACTGTGGTTGTTGGGACTCATAAAAGCATTGAGCGGTTGGGGCTTGCCCAATAAAATCCAATTTAGTGCTTAGTTGAAGGGAGACTTGTAGAGTAAAATGGCATATTGCACTTTAGGATCACCCTGCTAATTCTATCTGCTCTTCTACTGATTTGACTGCTGCTGCCCTGTTGTGTTGTTGCTCTAGGCTGTGTGAATAAAGAGCTTTAGAGGAACTCATAAATACTTGATTTAATTAAGACCATTACCAACACCACATCTAGCCTCCTTTCTCCAAGTGCCAAGGTATGGATTACTTTTGAACAAAAGTGATGCAATAAATACGTAGGGACGAAATGCAGTTCCTGTTTTGTGGTTTGTAAAAAAGAGTGCATCACAACAAGATGCCCTGTAGCAATGAAAGATTTTCTGGTCAGCAGTTTCCTTTGGAGTAGAGGTTTCCAGGGCTAGAGGCTAGGGGGATACACAGTCAAACCTTTTCACATCAGTCAAAAAAGAAAAGGAAAAAAAAAAAGCAGCTCTAGTTCAGCCATTTGATCCTATGCTGAGATATGCAGTGCTGTTATTTTAAAGCCACAAGCCACAGGGATTGTGCTATTTTCTGCTCCAGCTGGACAATTTTGACTTTCATGCAAATCTCTGCATTAATGTGAATTACCATGTCAATCCTGTTCATCCACTGACCCTTGTATTTTGCTTGAAGAATTCATTATATTTATCCAGATGCTATTACTAATATTGATAATCACTGAATAGCGTGAATAAATTTTATACACTCTGGATCTTTCCTGGGGTTAAAAATATTCCTTCTTTTTAATTTTTTTTTTTTATGGATAACTAGCTCATCCTGGTTTGCCTGGGGTTTTCCTGGTTTTAAAACTGAAATTTCTGCTCGTTGAGAAACTGCTTAGTCCAGTTGGTAACTGTTTCTTTTCTCTGTTTTCAGTTCTGCACTGTGCCTTGTAAATTACCATCAGAATGTTTTTTACATACTTTAAAGTCTTATGCCACAAGTTCTATGGCCTCAGCTAGCTCTAAAACAAAACAAATTTTGACTGGGATTACATTGAATGTGTAGATGGTTTATATACACAATGGAATACTACATGGCAATGAGAAAGAATGAAATATGGCCTTTTGTAGCAACGTGGATGGAACTGGAGAGTGTTATGCTAAGTGAAATAAGTCATACAGAGAAAGACAGATACAATATGTTTTCACTCTTATGTGGATCCTGAGAAACTTAACAGAAGACCATGGGGGAGGGGAAGGAAAAAAAAAGTTAGAGAGGGAGGGAGGCAAACCAAAAAATACTCTTAAAAACTGAGAACAATCTGAGGGTTGATGGGGGTGGGAGGGAAGGGGTGGGTGGGTGATGGGTATTGAGGAGGACACCTTTTGGGATGAGCACTGGGTGTTGTATGAAAACCAATTTGACAATAAATTTCATATTAAAAAAATAAAACAAAACAAAAAACAAAACAAAAACAAAAAACAACCCATTGAAAATTAACAGTAGCATACCTTATCCTTGAGCACAAACGATTTCAAGAACTAAAGCTACTTCATTTTAGTTCTGCTCCTCACACTTCCATAGGAGAGAAAAGAAAAAAAAAAAAAGCACAAGAAACACATTACCACATCTATTGGTAATCCTAATTATGAGTGACTTTCAAATTCTACTATTTGATTCTTCCCTTTTGGAAATTTCCTTTTGTGAAAGAGGCTAAATGTAGCTAACTTTTACTGAGTGCCTTAATATATACCAAGTATTGTCTAAGTCCTTTAAATGAATTTGCTTTTTTTAATCCCCTCAAATTTCAGTGAAGAGAGTCTAATTATGGAGTTGCACAAGATGTGTGCTACACAACTCCAGGGGGCACCAATTACATAGATGAGGTAGTTGTGCTGAAAAAGTAGATATTATTATTACTCCATTTGTTAGATGAAAAAACAGCAGCACAGAGAGATCAAATAACGTGCCTATGACCAAACAGCTAGTAAGTGGTAAATAGGTTTACATTGGCAGTCTTGTTTCAGTGCTCCCAATGGGGCCTATTTCTAATAACACTTGCAATAGCAAATCCTTACTTCTATTTGAAATGCGTACTTACATATGTGTTGTTTTTCTGCCTTTATTTACCCAAAGCTGTCCTGAAATTGTTCCATTTGTAGAGCCTAATCCAACTACATTGCTTAACTATGTCTTTTAAAATTTATTTATTGTTTTTCTATTTCCTCATAATTATTGTTGGGCAAAATGGAACCTAAAAATATGTGTACCTTTCCTGGTTCATTATGAAAATATAACTTAAAGAACAATACTGCCCAACAGAATTTTCTGTGATGATGGAAGTGTCATATATCTATGCTGTCCAATTTTAGGAAACACTAGCCATGTGTTGCTATTGAGTACTTGAAAAGTAGCTAGTGCTGCTGAAGAACTAAATTTTAAATTTTATTTAATTGTAATTAATTTTATATTAAATTTAAATATCTGCATGTGGCTGGGGGCTACCATATTGGGCAACATAGGTCTTAAGCCATTCACTTATTAAGGTCATCTTAATATTTATTATGAATATTATACTCATTGCTTCATTAGTTAGAAATATACCTGTCCACTGACTCCTACATGACTATATTTAAAGGACAGGTAAGAATGGGCAGGAAGGAGAGAGAAATCGCACCAGAGGGATCCATACTTTCAATCTCCTGTGCTTGTTTTATTCAGCAATGTTTGTAAGGGCGCAAAGATAATCACAGAGTAGATTACTTGGGGGGCCATAAAACCCATATTTAGGCATTTTTACAGGCACTGGACACAGTAGGGTTTCGAGTCATCAAGATGAAGATAAACATAAGAATCATGGCTTTATAGGAAAATTATAAAAATTACCTCTGAACTATCAATTAGCCTTCGTTATCGCCTGTCTCCTTCCCCCATCTCTCTATATTCATCCACAATTTTATGTATCACACGTGTAATAGGAATGCAGTTTGTTTTCTGCTATTTTAATACCCTTTTAACACAAGATGTATCTGAGATTTGTGATAAAAGACTCTTGGGAAATTTCTTCAAAATAAAGTCAGCTTCAAGTCATAAACTTTGACTTTTTTGACTTTGTTCCTTTGAATGATTGGGTAGAACAGAGACCCCTAAAAAAAGAAGGGGTGATTATGAAAACAAGCTGGATGACTAGTTTCTCCATTTAAGGTCTTTTCCTGGCTTTGCTTGACTACTATAGTCGCACATCATTAGTCTTGAAAAGAATGTTCACAGGGAAACCACCTTACGGTGCAAACGCATTTGGAGCAGGTGCGCGTGCTTTATTGCATGCCCATGAGCACCAGTGAGGCCTTTGTTGTTGGCCACCCCTCTCCCCAGGGCTTGGCCTCTCTCCAGAGTCTCCTTTCACTTACTTTGCCAGCCAAATCTCCCTTTGCTTGCAGGAAGAAAGTATCTGTAGCGGCACTGTGTGCTACTTGACTTTTAGCTTGTAGTATCAGCTGCTGCCATCAGTTCCTTCATCTGCAGTCTCACTTGTCCACTTAAAGTGACGTCGTCTGGTAGTAATGCCCGCTACAACACACAACGCTCAGTTAAATTTGGATGTCAGATAAATAATGAGTACATTTTTAGTAGAAGTATGTTTCAAAATTTGTATGGAACATAATTTTTAAGTCTATCTCCAATTTTGCATGAGACATACTAAAAAATTATTTGTTGTTTATCTGAAATTCAAATTTAACTAAGCATCCTTTATTTTTATTTGCTAAATCCAGCAATCCGACATCAGGAGGATTCTCTTCATCATAACAGCAAGGAAAGAGCTGATGAAACTCAAACTTTGTGGGAAGGCATCACAAGTCATTTGAACAGTGTGTTCACCTTTCAGAAATACCAGATATGCTCTTCTTGGAGTGACTAACACTTTAATAATGGCAATAGTCACTGAATCTGAATCTTAGCTATGACAAAAGAGTGTTGAGAGGACTAATGACTTATTGACTGGCTCTGGCTGAGCACCTCATGGAGCTTCATTTGATCACCAGAATAGAACAGCAGTTTAAAGTACAGACGGTCAATGACTAATTCAGAGTTGGGAACTTTATTTATTTTATTTTATTTTATTTTATTTTTTTGTGCTTTTTTGCTTTTCTCTCCTAT
The DNA here is from genome assembly GCF_018350215.1 of Panthera leo. NCBI lineage: Eukaryota > Metazoa > Chordata > Mammalia > Carnivora > Felidae > Panthera > Panthera leo. The sequence goes on along the minus strand of NC_056679.1, from coordinate 159,767,183 downwards.
GGAAGTGTGAAGAGCAGAACCAAATGAAATAGCTTTAGTTCTGGAAATCGTTTGTGCTCAAGGATAAGTCATGCTACTGTTAATTTTCAGTAGGTTGTTTTTGTTTGTTTTGTTTTGTTTTGTTTTGTTTTACAGCTAGCTGAGGTGATAGAACTTGTGGCATTAGCCTTCAAAGTATAAAAACATTCTGACGGTGATTTACAATGCACAGTGAAGAACTGAAAAAAAGAGCAGAGAATGTGCCATAATAAAATTTGTATTACATAAAATCAATGATACAGACATCAATGCCATTGTTCACCATCTTGCTAATGACAGGGGGGACAGGGCCAAGAAGACAGCATGACTTTGCAGCCCACCTAGCAACTTCTGGCTCTATCAGAGGTAATCCTAAACTAGAGGCGAAGCCACCACGCTCAGTCCCAAACATAGCTCTTTTATAGCTGTCTGAATTTGTTTCATCTCCCCTTTATTCTTGGATTAGTGGCTTTAAAATGGAAATGCTGGATTCATTTCAGTTATTAGACTGATGTAAGCATTGTAATTCTCTCTCTTGAATTCTTAAATGTGTTGATTGTACTCTGGGAATTTTATGGTTCTTTTAAAAATACCGAAAGTGCTTTGCTCCATTTTTCTGATGTAATTGCTTGTACTATTTAATTCCCAACTCTATTATATTTGAACTTTTGCAGAGGAATCAAAGAAACACAAAAGACATTCTAAATGATAAATTTTCATTTCTTCTTTCAAAATACAAATAAAACTAGTTTGTCATAAATTGGAGGAAAAGAAAATTGCGTTAAGGTGAAACTTATTCAGAGTCAGAAGTCTTGTTTTTTTAAAGGAAATACTCTGGTGACCAAAACAAATGGTGGCGAGTTGGTGACACAATAATAATTGGCAGTCTCTGGTGTCCAAAGCCATTTGCTTGAATTATTTATGTCTCAAAACTGACAGGAATTTCATAAAAGCAAATAAGGCAAGTCCAGCGGGTGTCGTTTACATGATGCAATCACACATCTGATTGACTGCAGGTCTCATCTGCCAGAGCTGATGCCTTAAAAACCCAGGGGAGGAGTTTATTTCAAGACAGTCCCATACCCATCAAGGTTTGATTAGTTCTTCACCAGCTTGATTCCATTGATTGTCAAAAGCAGGTTGACAGAGAAGAACAATGCAGCTACTGTTGTTTGCTTTAAAGCACCTCAGCCCGCAGGAATTGCCACTGAATTGTACCCTTAGACTTTGAAATGATCGTTCAGTCCCCTAAAAATACTTTCAAAAATTAACAGTAACCAACTGAATTATGATTTGTTGCTTTATAGTACCTGAGATGTGGCTGTTACAGTCTGGCAACCTCCTTGGATGGTTTTTCAGCTTTGTCTCTGGGACTCAGCTGGTCCTTAATGTCTTCTCTCACTCCTCATTAACTTGGTTTTCTCCCACTGCAGTTCCCTTCTGGCAAGGTGGATGGAGATAGGGCCATGGTTCCATTGTACTGGCCTTTGGAGTTGGAATAGTAAGTGAGAAAAATGAAATTGCCCCAAGACAATTTACATAGTCTTCATTACAAACAGATGAGTGGCTCTTCCTACCCATTTTAATGTGAACTTTGGAGTAATGCTCATGGAGTTTATGATCCTTAAAATTTAAGTTTATCTTATACATTTTAAGAAAGAGATTTTAATGTGCAAAGAGAGCAACATATTTATGAAATTTTCATTTAAGTTTGTATTTACTTTTGCCTTGGACATTACAACAGACTTTGGGAATTAAATGAATGACTTATAATACTCTTCAGATTTTTTGTATCTATGGAATATTTTATATTCCATATTTTTAGATATTTTGAATATTTATTTCATCAAAACTGTGGAAATAAATTGTTCAGAATATTATGTCATTGTTCATAATTGCTAAAGTCATTGCCATGTCAGTTGATGTCAATGACAAGTCATTTCCTTTGAATACTGCCATTTGTGACAACATGGATGAAACTTGAGGGCATTATACTAGGATAAGTCAGACAGAGAAAGACAAATATTGTATGTTCTCACTTATACATGGAATCTAAAAAAACAAACTCAGAGAATCAAGGAGTAGAATGTTGGCTGCCAGGAGCGGGAGGGGTGGGGGAAATGAGGAGGTGTTGGTCACAGGCTACAAGCTTCCAGCTATAAGATGAATAAATTCTGAGGATCTAATGTACAATATGGTAACCATAGTTAACAATACCGTATTGTGTACTTGAAAGTTGTTAAGAGAGTAGATCTTAAGTGTTCTTACCACAGAAAAAAATGTTAATTATGTGACATGATGGAGGATGTTAGGTAACACAATACGTAAGTGTTGCATAGTATGTGTATGAAGTCAACACATTGGATGATTTGAACTTATGCAATGTTAAATGTCAATTGTATCTCAATAAAGCTGGAAAAAAAAGTTCTGGAGATGGATGGTAGTGATGGCTGCACAACAGTGTCAGTACACTTAATGCATTCAAACTGCCCACTTAAAAACGGTTAAAATGGGAAATTTTATGTTATGTATATTTCACCACAATAAAAAAAGAAATATAAAAAATTATTTTCTTTGGACATCCAGGATGTAAAATACATCCATGATTTTATGTTATGCATATTTCACTACAATAAAAAAAGAAATAAAAAAAATTATTTTCTTTGGACATCCATGATGTAAAATGAAGATCTGCTGATAAAGGTTTCTGAAAAACAAACACTGCCCTATTCATAAGTAAAAGTTCTGGGGCAAGGCATTCAACATTTGCTCTTTGGTGGGTTTGGGACAGTGGAGAACTCTGAAAGATGAAGGGGAGAGTTAGCTCATCCAAGGGCCAGTTTTAACAGGAAAGAATGGCTGACTTGTCCCTAGAAGAGAACGCATTTGTTTCAAAAATATTCCACTGGGGGGCCTCTGGGTGGTTCAGTCGGTTAGGCTTCTGACTTCACTCAGGTCATGATCTCACAGTTCGGGAGTTTGAGCCCCACATTGGGCTCTCTGCTGCCAGCATGGAGCCTGCTTCGGATCCTCTGACCCCTCTCTCTCTGCCCCTCCCCCACTTGCGCGCCTGTGTGCTCTCTGTCTCTCTCTCTCTCTCTCAAAAATAAATAAACATAAAAAAAAATTCCACTAGAGGCAAAAAGGCCTATTTCATATCCTAACCCATTTCTCTGTTCCTTCTAATTACCTTTTCCCAAGTCAGTGGTATAGTGTTTCTTCTCTTTTATGCTGAATACAAATATAAAAGTTCTCATTGTTATACACCCAGGTGTCCAGGTATATAATTGCATCAGCAGGAAAAGAAAAGATTTCTTCTTCCAACGGGACACTTAGAATAAAAGCTAGAGCTAGAAAAGCTTTTATTAAGCAGATTATCTTTTCAGTGGTACCTAGCTTTCCTGACCTTCCTAGAATGTCCCACACTCAAGTTCCAACTGGGTAGAGGAAACTGCTTCTCCTGCCACTTCATCTACTTTAAATGTTTGTGGTCCTGGTGTGAGAGGGGACCGTCTCCAGAAATCACGCTGGGATTTGTTCAGACTTTTCAGAGCTCTCCTGTTCCAGGCACATGTGAAAAGGTTTAAGTCATGCAAATATCACGAATAAATGAGTCGTATTCATCTCCAACTCGTGTTTACAAAGATGTGCTGGACACCTGGGAAAGCAGTCAAACCTCAGTCAACACTTGACATTAAGTTTAACCTCCTCCTAAGGAAATAAGCACTTAAAATTTGCTGAGTCATCCGACTCTCACACTTTTCATGGGAACCGTGGACTAGGAGGTTTCAGATATATCCTTCCACTGGGTGTGCTCACAGTTGGAAAATATCTATTATTTTTTTACTGCTCAGCCTGGTGTTTTTGGAACATGGCTCCTTCTTGTAAACATACTAAGATACTTTAAATTCTAAGCTTTCCTTCTGTTAGCCAGTCTGCCCTTCTCATCCTCCTCCCAAGGTCTCTCAACTCCTCTGTCTTGTTCAGAGAACAGCAAGAGATGACACACTGGTCACATTCACATCAGCAAAGGCAGGCAGATGACTATTCTTAAAAAACTAGGCAAGTATTATTTCTCCTTAAAGTGGCAGGATATTTTACATCATTAGGATACTTATTAAGGAGTACCTTTAATTGCATTGTTTTTAGGCAATTAATGAGCATTGTCTCAGCAGCCACAGATAATGAATGGGTTAGTGAATGAGGATCTAGGAGACTGGACATAGTCTCTGCTATCAACGAACATATAATAGATGATCATCATAACAAATACCCAATAGAAATATGCACAAGTGAAAAACCCTAACTATGAACCAGGAAGAACACTTACTTTTGAAACAGAGTGTTGATGTTAGTAAGGAAAAGTTTCCAAACAGCTTTATTGCTACAGAGTGAATATGAATTCATTTAAATATGATGGGAGAAGGTTATGAATATTCAGAATTTATCCATTTCTGAGCTATATCCATCAAAGAACTGACAACTGCATAACTATCTCACATTTTGGGTATGTGAGATACATTGGAGAAATTAATAATTTTTATTATGGAGAAAATACCCATCTCCTCCAGACACGTTGTACTCTACCCTTCCCTAACTTGTTCTGTTTGCTTTGGCAGACTTAATAGTATCTTTGCAGTATTTTGCACGGGAGAGTGCCTGGGGAGAGGACAACCCCCTCCCCCTTTTCCCTCTTACTACTAGATAGCAGCTCATTCAAGAAATGTGAAAAAATGGTATAGCTGAATTGTAGACCGAGGTACCACTATACAGATTCTAGCATAAATATATGTTAGCAGAGAGTAAAGAAAGTTGGTTGACAGAGAATGTTCCAATTGCTTTGGTGGAGGTATGAGGATTTTGCTAAGTAAAGACAATATTCTATTCCTCACTTTTTTTTTTCTTTAGAGGATAAAGTGTAGTTAAATCAATATCAGAAGAATATAGTTGGAGATTACAGAGAGGAAAAAATCTGGATGCCCTAAAGATGTTACATTTCTTTAAGCTACTATGGGTTTGTGAACTGTAGTCACTTCTTGTTCCATATTTTATTGTGAAATGTTACAGGAGATATGATTGATTTAAACTTTGGGGGGCGCCTGGGTGGCTCAGTCGGTTGAGCGTCCGACTTCAGCTCAGGTCACGATCTCACGGTTCGTGAGTTCGAGCCCCGCATGGGGCTCTGGGCTGATGGCTCAGAGCCTGGAGCCTGCTTCCGATTCTGTGTCTCCCTCTCTCTCTGCCCCTCCCCATTCATGCTCTATCTCTCTCTGTCTCAAAAATAAATAAACATTAAAAAAAATTAAACTTTGGTTGTATATTATTTCAAAATGTTAGATTAAATCACAAGTAACAAGTGAGTAATAAGGATAATAATTTGCTTTCATTTGACCTGTGTTAAATTCCTGAGATTTAATTTGAATTTTTAAAAACAAGTAGTTATTTCTAAAACCAGCTGCTATGAACAAGTCATGGATAATGCTAAAACATAGTGGTGAAGCTGAGGGCTTGCTTCAACTGGTAAGATGGCATATTCAGTGCCCAATACTTAATGTAGTCCTACCTTAAGATCTGCTATAGATGGGATGCTTACATCCCCCCCAAATTCATATGTTGAAGTCCTAACCTTCATTGTGGTAGTTTTGGGAGGTAAAGGTTTGGGGAGGTAAGTAGGTCCTAAGGTAAGAACCCTCATGAATGGTATTGGTACCTTTATCAAAGAGACCCCACAGAGTTCCCTGGTCCTCCTAACATGTGAGGTTATAGAGAGAAGATGGTTGTCTCAGAACCAGGAAGCAAGTTCTCAAACACTGAATGTGCCAGTGCTTTGATCTTGGACTATCCAGAATCCAGAGCTATGAGAAAAAATTCCGTTGTTTAGTTCTAAACTACCCAGTCTTTTCTCTGTCTCCGTCTCTCTCTGCCCATCCCCTGCACTTGCTCACACACATTCTGTCTCTCTCTCAAAATAAATAAACTTAAAAAACAAACAAACTACCCAGTCTATGGTATTTTGTTATAGCAGCACGAACAGACTTAGTTTCTTTTTCTAGTTGGATTTCATATGGAGTAGCTACAAGTTGATATAAATGCTTTTGTGTCAATAAGCAGAAGGATTCTGAGGTTGAGGCAAGCAAACCTATTTTTCTGAGTAGCACATAGCCAATTCAGGTAGCATTGGTTTTGCTATATTAGCCATGTAAATAAAAATAGGTAATAATATTTTCTTATAAGTATATAGACATTTCCAAAGTACCTCCTATCCAATTTTCACATAAGTTATTTCATCATGTACAATATTCTTGGGAAGAAGGGATATCAATGTCACTATTTACTAAATAGGAAAAGTTATGGACTCTAAGAGTTCAACTCACTAAGAAAACAATTTTCCTAAAACCAATTTGCTGAAAGCTAATTTTCCAATAAGCCGAATCACTAAATGATAATTCAGTAACAAAAATTTGAATTTAATAATAAGAATAATATGTTCATGGCCATTAAATGAATTTTAAAAATGTTCCTTAAGACATATTTGGTAAACTAGTGAATTTTATGAATTTTTCATTTGGCAAATTGATTGTTTAGTACTTTGGCTTGCTTTCAAACTGACAAATTCATTCATTTAATACTAAAATAATGCATTTAATGAGCACATACTGTATGTCAGGGATTGGATGTTTCCTACTGAATGAGGTAGTAGTACATACATTATAGTTAGTGGAAGAGAGAGTCGAGAACATTGTCACAGAACAGAGTGCTATAATAGTCGTGTTATGGGAATACAGAGGAAGACCATAGGGAGAAACAGCCATTCCATCTGGTCACAGGAGGGTTCTAAGAGGAGGTGATACTTGAGCTGAGATTTAGAGGCTGAAAGTGATTTACCTAGGGGATGAGCAAGTGATCAGAATGTAGGTCAAGGGATCAGAATATGCTTAAGGCAGTGTTTTTCAAACACTGGCGACAGTGTTCATGAAATAAATGTCAAATAAAAATAAAGTCAAGATTGACATTTTAAAAAGTAAAACAGAATGGAACAAGAAAATACCAGGAGGCACTGGATGGGATCAGGTAAGTATTATTTTGTGTAAATCTGTTTTAAATAGGTATATGTCATATGTATGTCATATTATCACAGTCAATAGATAAATAAGGCACATAAGATAGGGAGAATATGTTTATAAGGGTGCTACATGTAGACTGTTAAAGTGGGGCGAAAAAATTCAATGTGAGAGACTGTAGGCAGAAATGCCTGGACAAATAGAGACCAGATTATGGAGTCTATAGGCATTCTATGAGAATTGAACTTTATCCTGAAGATAAAAGGAGTCACTGAAATGATTCATGGCTTCAGTAAACCAATTTTCTTTTAGTCAAGAAGTTTGAAAACTCCAAATGGGATAGAAGAATGACTATAAGAAAGAAAATTTTGTTTTCTAATTCTACTACTTACCCTCAACCCAAGCTTTTATTTCTTAGAAGCTATAGCTACTATTATTTTCTGTTTTTGTAAAAGTGTACACAATAAATATTTCCTGATTTTTCTGCTTCAGATGAGATCATTTAATTACTTACTGAAAACGATGAAGAACCTACCGTAACCACACAGCCTACTACCTTCCCTTTCCCTTCTACCTTATGAATTGTGTTAGATGTTTTCTCTTTTTTTGGGTGGTTGCATTATAATTTGAACTACTATACTTAACTCTTGATATTTCAGATATATAGCATATTTATTGACTCTTTATTATGGAAATATGGAATTAATATTGTAAATGTTTGATAGAAAACTGTAGATTGAAACAATCTGTTAGTCCTAGAAATTTCCAATTTAATGGGTAGAGAAGATATTTCTCTCAATCTCTCTCTTGTCTGTCTACCATGTATATCTTTGTCTACGTATCTTTATATAATAACACTACAATATCCCTTAGAAATCAAGAAGATGCCAAACATAAAACTGTGGGAAGAGAGAAAGCAAATGTAATCATTTTATAAACCCCTCAAAATAGAGAAGGAGTACTGGGCATTCTATAAATCATGACCTAATTCCTTCTTTAAATAGATGACTTTATTACACACGTTCCCTGTTGGTTTCTTTGGGACAAGAAATCTTTATCTTTTCCTTCTTTTCTTTACCTTCATTTTGAGTACTGAATGATTTTGAACTGAAAACATTAATAATTGCTTCTACAGCCATTAAAGTTGGCAACTACATGTTCTTGAATTGACAAAGCACTTCCACACGTTTCTAATTAAATCATGACAGCCTGAAAGATAGGTGTGCCAGACATTATTATTGTTCAAATTTTATATAGATAAGAACCAGAAATATTATGTTACTTGTCCAGAGTAATGTGGATGGCATGTGGTGGCCCAATAGTACTAATAATTGTAACGGTAATGAACACTATTTGGAAGCTTACTAAATTGCGAAGTTCCATTCTATTATTACAATGTTTGCAATTGCTAATATAATGCCTTGGGAAAATTCAACTTCTCCACGTTCCTTACCTATGAAATGGGAAGATCAGTAATGATCTACTTCATAGGCTATTCTGAAGGATAAGGTTGTCATGTAGGTAAAGTGCTTAGCACAATGCTTGGAATATGGTTAGTTCTTAATAAATGTTAGCAATTATTATTGGCTGCATTTTACTACATCCACCACTTCCTAACTATGTAACCTCGAATATGTTACTTAACCTCTGTGGGCTTCAAAGCCTCCTTGTTAATCAAATGGAATAACTGGTGCTTAGGGAGTCTAAAGATTTCACTGAAAATCACACAGCTAGGAAATGATATATTTAGGACTTGAACTCACCTCCTAGTACATGTATTTAACCATTAGATACCATCTAAAAGACGTCCCATGAAATTTGTATATAGGATTCTTGTGTGGCCGTTAATGACAGTTAACTTAGAATGTAATTGATATTGCCATTTATTAGAAATTGTTTCACAGTTATGACAAATCTGTGACAAATCTATACATATGACATAATTGAGAAGATTACTTTCAGTGAAGAGTAGAAGGTAAGTTCCAGTATAGATTCTTGGTGTTTCTCAATTTTCTTTGAGTGCTTTGTTTAAATAATCAAGCCAACAATCATCTGTTAGTTGCTCCCACAGTGGGTTATCTTTGAGTTCAAAATTCTGTTTGAGTTTTTGGAGGAACTATCTTTGTGTAAGATAGGTGATAGAAAAGTAGATTTGTTGTTGTTGTTTTTTAATGTTTATTTTTGAGAGAGAAAGACACAGACAGAGCATGAGCAGGGAAGGGGCAGAGAGAGGCGAAGACACAGAATCTGAAGCAGGCTCCAGGCTCCGAGCTGTCAGCCCAGAGCCAGATGCAGGGCTCGAACCCACAAGCTGTGAGATCCTGACCTGAGCTGAAGTCAGGCAGTTAACCAACTGAGCCCCTCAGGTGCCCCATGGTTTTGTTTTTGCTTTTAGAGTTCAGAAAATAAAACAATGTCATCCAGAATAAGGTATAAAGTATATAAGTGTCCTATATGAGCCACCCCTTTTATCTGGCATCATTAGGTGATAAAATCTACATATACGACTTTTTTCAGATATGCCCATCTTATTCCTGTAAATAACAGTAACAAAAAATCTCTTAGATTACTTTTAAAATGGATTAAGAACCATCTAACTTCACCATTCTAAAATCACACCACATTACTTTGTTTTCATGACTTAGAGAAGATGCTAATTAAGGTATGAGCTTTGCTTTCTTTAATCTGTAAAATGAGGGGGAGTTTGTAACAATGATGTCTGTCCTACTTACTTCTCAGGGATCTTCTGAAGTGCTCTGCGATATTATAGTATAAGTATTATTATGATCCAGTCTCTTCAGTTTAAATATACAAACATAATCATCATAGCTAACCTTTTCATATTGCCTATCATGTGCTAGGCACTGTTCAAAGCATGTTACGTATATTAAATCATAGACCTATCACAATAATCTTATGAAGTAGATATGGCACTTATGCCCCATTTTACATTTGAGAAAACTGAGACCTGAGGCACCAGAAGTCAAACCCAGGCCGTGTATCTCAGAGTTTGTGCAATTAATGACAATGCTATATTGCATTCTAGGAGACCCCAGGATTTTTGTGTCTAGTATTCCCCCCACCCCCAACCTCTAACTACATTAGACATCATTTAAATGCAATGAAAAGACCATAAGCTTTTGGAGTTTTTGATAATTCTCATACCCTTCCCATATCAATCTGTGATGGGTCACTTCTCTCTGTTGTCCATGTGCCTGCTTCTGTGAATCTTTCTTCCTGTCCCCATTTTTGTTGCTTCTAATAATTACTGAGGGGCCCAAGGCTCAGTTTAGGTGGATACTAAGCTCTATTTCTTACACAAAACACTTCTGACACCAAATGTGTGGTTTTATTTTTTCTCCCACACTGGCCAGTTCTCCAACTCTTTAGGTACTAACTTGGTGTCTTACAAAAGCAGTTCTGACACTATTCAGGAGTCAGTGCAAACCCCACAGGTTACGGGCTCAGTCATGTAAGATTGCCTACTCTTCAGATACCAGTTGCAAGTCTGGGCCACTAGTATTTCTGACCAACTAGCTATAAATGAATTATAACAAAAGGTGATCCTATTATTCCTATCATTCAGGAAATTAACAAGGGTTTTAGGAGACATAAGCCAGGAATAGGGGATAAGACCAAATATTTATTTCTTATTATATATCACTATATCACATTAGACTGTTGGGTCTAAAATAATTGAAATGATCATGGAAGAAGCCTGAGGAATAATAATGAGTGAGTACTGGACTATTCTTACATAGACTTGGTGATATCCAGATTTATTTTGCTGTTTTTCTTTGACTTTGTTCTGTGTAGCCAGATTTAGTAGCTATGATGACCATAATGCCTGGATTTCAAGCAGTTGGTCTCACAGTTAGAAATAATATCAGCCCACATTTTTCAATTTTGGCTAAAAGCTTTTGTCCCTATACAAATGAGGGACTTCCAGAGTAGAGAAACATTTACATCAACAAGAAAATCAGGGCTCTAGATATCAAATCATATAGGTTTTTCTGTAGTTACTAGTAGTTTTCAGCTTAATAATAATAAGAACACAGTTCCAGAAAGAATACAGGAATTGGAGAAGAAGAGGCCCATTTGGTTGGGTTTGGCCAGCCCCTTTCTGACTGTGCCAGTGGCCCCCAGAGCCAGTTGCAGTCTGGTTTTAAATGAGTCAATCGGCAAAATTTCTTAGGCTTTCCTTTCGGGAGAGTCTACAGCCTAATGACTATCACATCCAGGAATGTTTTCCTGACTTTTAGCACAGACATCATTCTGGAAGACACTCATGGCTCTGGTAATGCTAACCCAGGATAGCAATAGTTCTTGGTTTTTATGGGTCCTCATACATCAGATGAAGTACTTGTTAATTATGTAAATACCTTGAATGGATTCCAGACTGAAAGTCTACAAAAAGCAAACAGATTAATCATACCCTAAAAGAAGGCACAGGACCCACTGTACTCTTTATTAGACAAACAGGCCATCCCTGAGCAATATCTTATTCTGAAAGAAATGCCCGAGCAGGAGAAAAATCAGTGAAGTTTGCAGGGAAGTTCCAAAAGTTTCTGTTTTCTCCAGATTCTAGATGTTCCTCTTTCACCCTCTCCAAACTTCCTTCCCAAAGTCAGTCAACCACAGATATCCGAGTAACAAATGTTCACCTACACACAAGTATACTTTAAGCATATGTTCACTCATACACACTGTACTTTTGCACTCAGTTCTTAAATATTCCCATGAGTCCTGTGCTCAAGGCTTTTGTCTATGTTCAAAGCATTTGTTGCTCTATAATTTATTTATGATATTTTGCAAACTGGGCTAAGAAAACTGTCCAGAAAGTGTCTTGAGTATTCTTGTGGATTTTTAGGTCCAGTAGGAGAGCCACTGGCTACAGCTCCTTTTGGGTCTTTATTAAATATTTTTCTCCAGGAATACTCAAGGAGCCATAAGTCCTAAAGCCTGTTAAATTTGAATTATTCAAACACATAAGCAAATAAACAGACTTAAAATCTATGTAACACCAAGAAGAAGAAGAAACAAACAATAAATAACTGTTTCATCTTGAATGAAGATCTATGAAATGTATTGTTCTTAATTAGGTTATTAACTACTTCCTAAGATTTTTAATCTTTAGCTTTTCAGGGCCTGGTTGTAATGTTCAAGAGCTTTAAAATCCAGGTATATTTGTATGGTTCTGTGAGCATCTCTATCATATCTCCTGATTACTTAAGCTTGGAATCAAAGAAGTGTATCAAGATCATTCTCACATGCAGCATCTATGTTCTTGCTCTATTAGCGGGTTATCAAGAAGGTTTAGAGATGATACAATGTAAAATATAGAGCACTTTTTCTCCTGTTCTTAATTAAATTCTGGTGGGAGAATCCCTGGCATTATTTTGCCTTTCTTAGCAAGCAACAAGAATCTAAAAATGCCAGAATAAGATCCACACATACTTTTCTTTGAAGGTAAAGACACTAGCACCCATAGGTTACCTGCCTCTGAAATGGAAAAAAAACCTCACAACCAAACAAAAGAATAATGTGGGTGGGGTTGGCAAAATGGACTGCAACTAACCAGGACACAGACTCCACGAATGCAGCTGAAGCAGAAGAACCAACTTTCTGATGTCATTTTAGCTCAAGACCTCATTTTTGGAACTAAATAGAAAATTGTAAGGAGGCTCAATTAATATGCAAATCAGTACCATCATCAAAGAGAGATGGGAACCTACTCAGTTTCTCATTACATACAATAGACCTATTGATTAATCTTAGTCTTATCAATAATAATGATAAAAATAGCAAACATTAAATATTTATTATGTGCTAGTCATTATAATAAATGCATTAAGTGCATTATCTCATATATTACTCACAAAAACTCTGTGAAGTAGGTACTATTTATCCCAACTTTATATTATTTATTTATTTCTAAAAATAAATTTTCGTGAGGTATAATTTAGGTGCAATAAATTTAGTGAGTTTTGAGAGCTCTATATTCTTGTGAAACCACACCATAATCCTGATACTGAACAATTCTGTCACTTGTAAAAATGTCTGTGTCCCTTTGCTGTTCATTCTTCCTTCTTCCCTTAGTCCAAGACAACCACTGCTTTGCTTTCTGTTACTAGAGATTGGTTTCCATTTTCTAGAATTTTATATAAATTTTATATAAACGGAATCATACTGTATGGGTCTGGCTTCTTTCAGTCAACATAATGATTTTGCGATTTATACATACAGTTGTGTGTAACAGGAGTTAATTAGTCAATCAATTAGTTATTGATGTGTACAAATGTTGTGTTTTGTTTATCCATTCACTTGTCGATGGTCATTTTTTCCCCCCACTGTTTGACTTTTGATCAGTTTTTATTGGGCCATCTGTCTTCTTACATAGAGTTATAGATGTTCTTTATATGTTCTGGATATAAATCCTTTATCATGCAAATGTATTGTAAATATTTTCTTTCAGTCTCTGCCTTGAATTTTGGTTTAACAGTGATTTTCAGAGAGCAAAAATGTTTAATTTTGATGAAGTATAATTTATCAATTTTTTATCAATTATTTGTGTGGGGTATTTAACATATCTTTGCATACTTTCAAGTTACAAAGACTTTTCTCTTTGGTTTCTTCTAGAAGTTTGATACTTTTTAGTTTGACATTGAAGTCTATGATTCATTTATGGTTAATTTTTGGTAGGGTGTGATGTCTATTTTTTCCCACATAGATACCCAGTTGTTCCAGTACCAGTTTGTTGAAAAGAGTTTCTTTGTTGTTGAATTGCCCTGGTACCCTTGTCAAAATCAATTGATCATGAGTCTATTTCTGAGTACTCTTCTGTTCCACTGATTTATAGGTCTACTCATTCACCAATACCACTGTGTCTTGATTATTGTAGTTTTATAGAAAGCACTGAAATCTGGTAAAATGAGTCTTCCAATGGAGTTGGAGTTATCCTTTGAGTTATCCTTTTTAAGAAAAATGACCAGCTACTTTAGATTCTTTGTATTTCTGTATAAATTTTAAAAACAACTTGACCATTTCTACAAAGAGCCTCCTGGGATTTCTGATCGGGATGGCATAGAATCTATAGATCGGTTTAAGGGAGAACTGATATCTTAACAATATCGAGTCTTTTAATCCATGAATTCATGTAATTTTAAATTTATTTAGGTTTTAATTTCTCCCAGAAATATTTTATACTTTTTAGTGTAGAGGTCTTGGGTTAGATTTATTAAACCACCTTTTGTTAATTTTTTTACAATTTTTTTATAATATTTATTCTTAAATATTTTTTTGATGTTGTAAATAGAAATATTTTATCTTATATCTTAATTGTCTGCTGATATAATTGATTTTTGTATATTAACCTTATATCTTATGGTTTTGAAAAATTCACTTGCTAGTTCTATTAGTTGTTTTGCTGATTCCTTTGGACTTTTTATGGATAGCAAGAAAAATCAGAAACTTACTACATGCTGGTTATTTACTTAAAATTTCAACTTTTCTCCAAAATCTCTAAAGTCTTCAAGTAGTTGTCTTCTGTATTTTTTTTTTCCAGTACCTATAGGTATTATCTGTGTAGAAAGCATAATTCTTTATTATTATTATTATTATTTTATAATGAGGAAACTGAGACCATGAGAAATTAATTGACTTGCCCAGTGTCACACCACAGCAAGTGGGAGCCATATTTTAATTCTAGGTCTTTCTTAATTTAGAGCTTTTACTATACATGCATCTATAAAATTTACCACAGTGCCAAATGAATGCCCACTAAATATTAACTGATAAATTCAAAATGATGTTTTCCTATATACTGTTGAATTACTTGAATTTTGATATTTCAGTGAGAATGAGAAAGTACTATTTGATTGAATGTCATTTGTTTTTGTTCTGTTTGTTTTGTTTGTTTTTGTTCATTTTGTCCTTCACCTGGTAGGAACATGGTCAAGAGATAGTAATTGGGTCTTTGCCCCACTTGTCGATATTCAGTGCCATTTGCTGAAATAGAGAAAAACATTTCACTTTACCAAGGGAAAAGAGAAAAATAATTTATCACTTAACCTTAAAACGCAAAAAATGGATTTTTTCCAAGAAACAATTTTCACAGATGTATTTAACATGAAGATGAAAGATAGGATTCCAAATAAGTGTTCAGGTATTTTTACTTTTTCAGGCTTAGGATATGACAAAAGCATAAGTAACACACACGTCTTTTCAATACCAGTATTCTTTTGAGCCTAGGTGGGTAATGGGGACAGGTATACCTTTGCTTCTTTTTCTAGGAGAGTGAATGTATTAAAAACATTGGAAATCCATTTAGTTCTTAGCTTTAATCATTAAATGAGCTTGATTAGACTTAATTACACTTGTCAGAAGTTTCTTTAGGTTATTGGTCTTTTCAAAGGGCTAGCTTTAGATTCCTGATTTTTGCGACTAATTTAAGACTATTTTGGTTATGTCTACACTTACGTTTTCTTTTTCATTAATTTTTGATTTGATCTTTATTAAATCTCTTTTTTGGCACTTTCTTTGGGTTTACTTGATTGTTCCTTCTGTAGCTTTAAAAATATTTTTTTTTTACATTTATTTACTTATTTTTGAGAGACAGAGAGAGACAGAGCACAGCAGGGGATGGACAGAGAGAGAAGGAGACACAGAATCTGAAGCAGGCTCCAGGCTCTGAGCTGTCAGCACAGAGCCCGACTTGGGGCTCAAACCCACAAACCGCGAGATCATGACCTGAGCCGAAATCAGACGCTCAACTGACTGAGCCACCCAGGAGTCCCCCTTCGCTAGCTTTTTGAAATAAAAGCTTAATTTATTTTCATTCTCTATTGTTACCTCACATATGTACTTAAGGCTACAGATTTTCTTCTGAGTTCTTTTTTGTCCATCTCCTACCATTTTTGATATATAGTGTTCTTATTTATGTTCATTTCTAAATAGATGCTAATTGCAGTTTTGATTTACATTTTAGTCTGGATTTCCTTGAAAGTGGTGCCTGAGACAAAATAGTCTGGGAATGTGACTGTAGGTATCAGGTGTGTGGGGCAGTGGGAATGAATAGGGAAGAAAGAAATGTCAAGATCAGGTTGCATCATCAAGACAGGCAAAAGGCTCAATCTCATGGGAACTTTGGAGGGGTATTTTGAAATATGTCTTAGAATTGTCCACCTGGAGATAAAATGGGGATATGCTCACCTATTAGCTCCCAATCTTCAATAGTCCAAGGGTAGTTCTATGGGTCTTAAGTCCCTTGCACTTCAAGAACGAACACACCCAAGTATAGAAGAGGTCCCCATGTGTGTCCTGTGCCAAAATATAGAAAAGTCCCAGGGCAGGAAGAGAAATGAATAGTTCATGACCCAAGGCCAGGGTGCTCCCAAGTGCTTATACATAACTATACTCAAAGCTTCTGTGACACAGATTACCACAGGTACGGCTGCAGTAAGAGAGGGTGCAGAGAGACTATGAAAGTACATAAGCTAATACAATTTCCTTTTTAACTAAAGAGCTTATTCGGGGCGTATTCTTTAAAAAATGTTCATAGATTTAGGTTGTACTCTACTTTGCTGTTAGTTTTACATTCTGCCCATCTGTTTTTTAGGGCAAATTCCATATGTTCTGTGGATTGCATCTCTCCTAAAAATCTAACCACTCTTGACATGGAAGAGATGATTTTTTGAGGAGAAAGTCTTATTTACCAGAAGGAAATATAGAGTCAAATTTACTTACTCTAAGACCCAATAGCTAATAATATCCATAAAGTTTCTCAAAATCCTCCCTATCTTACCTAATAAACCAGTACTTATAGTGCATTGTGACCACAGACCATTTCTCTGTGTACTACAGAGAAATATACAAAGGGCAATGGGAGGAGAAGAGAGTAAAAAAAAAGGAAACTAGACTGGGTTGTTTAGGAAGGAGTCAAAGATGATATGACTTTTGAATGTGGCCTTTATGAGTAGGTAAAATTTTCCTGGCATAAGGTATAGTATGTGCAGAGGCACAGATATTTGAATGAATTCTTCACAGAGAGTGTGTGGTGCCTACTTCAGTAAGAAACCAGCTTATCTTGTCTGTTCACTCTGGGCCCCAGAATTTTTCCCATAATTTCCATGTGAGGTCTACTTGGTCTAATCATCTACCTAAAACAATTACTAAAATGACTTTATTATATGTAATTTATGAATGCAACAGAAGATTAATTAAAAGTAATTAAAAATATTGTGGAATGAGAAATATATGAAGTTTATTGTATAATCCAACTATATATAGTACATGTATGTATGTAATACATGTGACATATATACACATATAGTACATATGAAGCTAGTATTAATTTTTAGTTTATTTTGCTAGAGAATTGGCAAAAGCTTAACCTAGGTATGATCAAGGAAAATGTCTCTCCTCTGCTCTAATTTTTTATACAGTTGGTTTTAAACACTGTGTTTTTTGGCTATTTTGAAGGTTCCAGGTTGGTGCTCTCTGAAATGACTGCTTATTTATATTGATGTCTTTTATAGAAGTTCTAGAACTTGAGATCACATAAATTTGATTTTGCTAAGAACAGTTTTATCAGCTATATTTCCAGGGTGTTACTAGCCCCCAACATAATTTATAAATATCTGCCTCAAGTTTCTTATTACCCAGAAAAGAGCTTCCCTCTTTATGTCGTAGTTCTGTAGCTCTGTATGTCTGTCCATTCAATTAGAGCTCTCTACTGTTTCCATTCTTACTGTAGCAAGTCAGAGGAAAGGGGATTGATAACTATTTTTGCTTTTTCGAAAGTCAGAAAACTTCCAAACACAGCCCAAGTTAAGCCAGGATAGATAGGATGGGACGTATTCAAGAGATATTTAAAATACACATTGACCTGGACCTAAGGAACAGATTAGATTTGGAAGATGAGAGACACAGAGGAGACATATATTCTGGGGAAAATAACTCCAAGATTAAAAACATGAAGTTATTTTCTATTATTTGACCAAAGTTAATTTACCTGCAGAGGCTGTTTAGTCATTTAAGTTACCAAATAAATTACTTCAGTTTTACACTTTAAAATGGCGAAAAAATCTCAGTGGTATGCATGACAAAGTACTAAATTTCAGAAACAGGATTCAGCAAATCAAAGGGTTTTGTATGTGCCTTAATACTGTATTTCTTTATTTTGTAAAATAATAAAGGGCTGAGGAGAGGTTATATGGAGAAAAATAGACTCAGAGCTAGCTCAAAGGTAGGAAACATTACAAGGAGACCACATCTCTGGCAGGACTGTAGTATGTGCTGAGAGAGATTATCCAGAACAATCAACTCTGTTTAGTGAAAAAACAAAAACAGAAACAAAAACACAACCAATTCCTTCTCATGCTTTAAAAATACTTAAAAGTGATTAATGAAAACTAGGTTTTCCAAAATCAGAAAAGATTTTTCTATTTGTCATGAATAAAAAAGAGTTGAGAAAACATCATTTGTTCCTTGGATCTTTTAGTGAAGGGCCACTGGGAAGTTATGAATTAATATAGCTTTCACTATTAAAGTTTAATTTGACTTCATGACAACGCTAGTGTCCACCATTGTTTTCATCCCCTATCCTTTTTGCTCTCTTTCCCTGCATCATTTTCTCTTCTCCACAAATGTCCATAGGGGCAAATTGGTCTAGGTTTGCTAATAAATGCTTCACAGACAGAAAAAATTGAGGTAAATTGTCCACAAAATATCTCCCCATCATGAAGATTCTTTTACTTATCCTAATATGGTGATGATATTTCTTTGGAAAAAGGCTTCATATACAATGAGATATTTTGTGTGTATGGGATCAGAGCCTGAGCCTGGTGGGTAGGACATGTATGCACGGGTGAGCTTCACACCATGGTTGAGGCTGACCACAAGTAGGAGAATGTCTATATGAGGTGGCAGCTCAGAGCAAGTCATGAAGCCCAAAAGGGGTGAGGAGAACTCCCATGCAAGGGAGGAGTCCACAGTGGTGATGAGCAACTGGTTAATTATGGGGGAATTGATCAAACGAATATGTATGTTAAGGTTAACACAAACCAAGTTTCTTGCTGCCAGAGGAGGGAGTTACAAATACAAAATGGGAAGAAACTAGAATGAACCTTATGGCATTCAATTGGAATAGGTGTGAAAAAAAACAGTTAATGCATGGGATTCAGTATGTAGACAGATATGGAAATAAACATCACTGTAAGTGAATGCACACTCATGCACGCATGCACGTATTCCCTAGATTTGTCCACAAAGTGGATTTGGGAGCAGCAAGTCCCTAATGGACAGTGGGCACATCTAATGTGCAGACCTTGATTTCTAAATACCATTTATTTAAAGGAATGACATGAAAGGTAGAAATCATTAATTTCAGGTCTTGAATGGGGTGGGGGGGAATAACAGATGATGTTGGACATGGACGTTATGCCATAAACTAAGGAAATGCTCAAAGAATGACGGGCATATCAGAGGATGGAGAATGCAGCTGAAAGAGGTTGACACTCACTAAATTTGGGATAAATTGAACATCAACACAGATAATAATTAGAATGCATAAATATATAAATGAATACATTGAAAATATGATGAGAAATGTGATTTTCACATAGCTTAAAAGAAGTTTCTCACAAAATTAATTACTAATTTCAAAGGAAAAAGGAGTTACAGCCTCATTTTTGTGATACCCTGCCAAAGATGCATAATCTAATGTAATCATGAGGAGAAATATTCAAAAATTTCCAGTTAAGAGACTTTTGGTAAAATAACTGGCCTATAATCTTCAAAGCCATCAAGATCATGAAGCCCAAAGTGAGACTGAGGAATGGTTCCAGACTGAAAGACATTGAAATAACATAAGTAAATATGATGTGTGATTTTTTTAATATATAAGATATTGAGACAATTGGAAAAACATGAATAGGTTATGAGGATGAGATGGCAGTGGTATATCCATGTAATTTCCCAAGTTTGGTGGTTATATTGTGATTATCTAGTGGAAAAATGTCTTTCCTAGTGGGCACTACCCACTGGAGTATCTTACTGTTCGATGGCTCTGGAAAAGTTCTTAGTGATTATTTGCAGCTTTTATGTAAGCTTGAGAATATTTCAAGATAAACATCCTGAAAAAAAAAGTAACTTGAATGACAATATAGTTCATGGTTCATGACTGGGTAAGCCCACCTATTTTAGGAGAAAATACAACAGCATTCTGAAGTTTACTTTTCTTTTCCCTTGAGCTTTGACTCAGCTTTTCAAATGTCATTTTATCCGATAAAACAAAGTCCTTAGGAAGCTTTTTTCCTCATAAACTTATTAGCAGTTAATATTGCCCAGATCAAAGTATTATCAACTAGCTAAAATACTTCCAAAAGCCTTGCAAAGGGTATATAGATATCTTACTCTCAGGTTTTTCCTGTTACATTACAAAGGAAAGCTTTCTCGCAGGCCCTCTGTTCCCTGTAATTTTAAGAAGTCCTTCCATGTCAAGCTTCACCTAATCCTTTGAGGCAATTTTTATATCTCAGAATTGTGAACTGCAGCTAATTACTGCCAGTCATCTATCTGGTGCTGAGCCTGAGCAACAACTTGTTAACACCTATGCACCTTGGCCTGTTTGTTTCTCCCTGATATTTTAATTCACAGCAGTGATAAATTATGAAATAAAACATAATTTTGAAAATCTCCCATGAGTGAAAGTTCCAAGAAAGGAGAGCACTGAAAACTGCAAAGACAAGTGTACTTAAATCAGTTTAGTTCCCCGGAAAGATGGTAACTTGAAGGGATTTTGGTAAGTTTTTCTCATCATACTTTCTGCACAGATCTATCGAAGTATGAAATGGCTCACCTTTTTTAGAGCGTGCTATAGAAAATGCCGCTTCACTATATGTAGATAGACTTAGTTTATTTTATTTGTGTGTGTAAACTGTTTTTGTAACTTTGGTCAACATGGTACAGAATTATTGTTCTGAAAATTAACAAAGAATTTCAAAAAATATTTGCTGGAGTAAGCATACCCATATACTCCAATTTGTGATGAATCACGTGTGGAACAAGTCCTACTGATTAGCAGAATAATTAGCAACATACATGTATATCTGGCTTACCTGAAAATACTTAGACTCTTAGTTTTATCTTGTAAAATGTTAAAGCATTTCCTTATTTATTACATCATATTTACTGAATACTGATTATGTGCAAGAACTGTCTTGTATGACCAGACAGTATGCACTTCTAATACTTATTGGGGATATTTTATCTGGTTTATAGGCAAAAAAAAAATGCACATTCATTTTACTTGTTCATTAAAAAGATAATTAAAATATAAATTAGTTGGGTGAAAAAACAAAATCTATGAAATTTTCATTATTCTCATAGACAAAGATCAATAATAATGAATGATTGAAAATTGTGAAGTGATAGTTGGGCATTAATTGTGTCTGTTTTTCTTATTATATCCTCAAAGCTAGAGAAGTTAGAGGCTTTGGAAAGCAGTGGGGTCTTACTCATCCTCCTTAGTTGTTTTAGTGACAAGGGAGATAAGAGAATATTGATCCAGAAGAGGAGGGCTGTTTTTTTGACTAGAATGGGAATTTATATTTGTATATATTTTGTTATATCTTCCCCACTGTCTTCCATGTTTTGATAAGAACATTTATATTTCTTTTTTCTAATTCCTTTCCCACATCCCACATCATTAGTTTTAAAATACTAATCATGGTTGCATCAGCACAGGGTTCTTGGAGATTTTGAGACTGTTGATTTAGTAGAGTCTATTCTCTCCACATCAGGGAAGACAAAAGGTCTAGAAATGTAGATAAAGGAAAGAAAGACTAGGCTACTGTGGAAATCATAGGTACCATTTCTATGCCTCTATTGGACTTTGGTAGTCTAATAGCAAATGAAAAATCTGTCCTTATATCAAAACTGAGTACTGACAGTTGCCCAAGTTTTCAATATAATCCAAATTGCTGTTAACATTCTCATAGATGAAGTGAAGATTCATAAACTCTTTCATTTACTCCACCCTGCCAGGCACTTTGCAGGGGAATGAGGATATAATTTTGTCCCAAATTAGCCAGGATTCCTGCCCTCATGGAGTTTATAGTCTCATAGTGGACACAAAGAGTAAATAAGTGAAAGCCAAGCAATCATTACATTGTGATCATGTTTTGAAAAATGACAGAAATAAAGGGGAAATATAGAGGTGGCTATTACCCAGAAGAAATAAGCAGAGAAAATAACTTTTCTAGATGGGCCGTGAAGGAATGGTATTGGGTGTAGTGAATGTTTCTTCGAGCATATGAATATATAGGGCCTCCAGACAGATAGGACCAGGTTCACTCTAAGGGAACAGGGGTTATAAATAAGAGAGCGAGAATGTGGCAGTGAGGATAGGCTTTGTCCTCCTTGTTTTTTGAAGGAAGAGTATAAGAGTTTTTTTAATGTTTATTTACTTTTGAGAGAGAGAGCGCAAACAGGGAACAGGTGGGTACGGAAGATCTGAAGCGGGCCTTGTACTGACAGTAGAGAGCCTGATGTAAGGCTCAAACTCACAAACCATGAGATCTTGACCTGAGCGCAAGTCAGATACTTAACTGACTGAGCCACTAATGTGCCCTGGAGTACAAGAGTTTCTGAAGTTCATACTCTATCCCAACATTTAAAAATGGACAAATAGCTTCTGTTAAAAAAACTGTCCTATAATTCCCTATGACATTTGAATATGTTCCAACTTCCTTACCATGGCTTTCCAGGCTCTGAATCAGGCCCCCAACTATTTCTTTGATCTATCTCCTCTCGTGTCTGTCTCTTCCTCACTATACTTTGGAAACATTAGGCACTGTATACTTCTCTAAAGATGCCAAGCTCTTTCCTGCTGCAGGCTCTTTGCACGCACTGTGTCTCCAGTCTGAAACTTCTGCCCCCTTTCTGCACATGGCTGTCTTCTTATCATCTTTACATTTATTTTAAATAAAATATTTACATATTTATTTTAAATAAAATATTTTAAATATTTACATATTTATTTTAAATAAAATATTACATATTTATTTTAAATATCATGTGTTCTGGGAAGCCTTTCCAAATTGTGTTTTGCAAAGCAGGACCTTCCTGCCTCTCACAGCTTCATTTCTATTGTAGCTTTTGTGTTTTTATTCCATAATACTTTATAATTTGAAATTATTTTCTTTATTTTTTTCTGTTTCCTATTTGTTTTTTCTTCATTCGTCTACTCCAGTAGAGGTTGGGAAGTCAGGGTCCTTCCAGTTCACCAGGCAGTGTTTGCCACATACACCACAATTAAACAACAGGATTAAGCGGTAAATGAATGAAAGGAGCCAAAGAACTCTCTGATCAGGGTTGCTGTTCCCATAACTAAAGCACACTGCTATCGTGCTGGTAAACTCTTTGATATAAAGTAAATCTCATGTACATAAACGCCTAGATGACCCAAGTGAAATGCATCAATTATTTTCTAGTAGAAAGAACTTCACAAGTCACATTTTGACAAGTTTCAGATGACTCATCAATATTTTCACCTGAGTGAGTTTATCAATATGATGCATTTGTTAGATTTGGTTTAAAAAAAAATCCCAAAGATTTGTTCATTGCTCTGGGGTCTTTCTATTTGCTTGGAAGAAGTGAATTTGATATTAGGAAAATCAATTATTGCAATTATTGGTGAGAGAAAGACGTATTCGGAGGGGCAGAAGTAGGCATACTACCTGCAGGGGATTTTGGATACCTGAAATCCACAGGATGGGAGGGTGATCATAGTCAAACATCATTTATCCTCAACATCTCAGTATTTCCACAGTGAAATACAACTAATACAGATTGTTTATGCCATATTAGCTTTTTGCTCTCTGTGCATTGTCACTGAAAATGTTTCAGGTTACATTTTTCCCTTACAAATACATGGCATCCTTTATTAGATTCTCGCATAAGGTTAGCTCCCATAAAGGATTCTGCTGTTAATTTTGCCTTCTCTTTGAACTGCATCTGAAATAAAGCTCTTTGAAATATATTGATATTCTTGCTGGTTGGATTCTGAAGGAAAAATAGAAATTGTCTCTGTGTTGGGAGGGAATGTTTGTTTTTTTTTTTTAATTTTATTTTCAGTACAAGGAGAGCCAGATATTCAAAAATTATATTTTTGCTTCCAGACTTGGACTTGATAGTTAATTACTAAAAATAATTACCTTTTATTATACGTTAGTCACTCTATACAAGAATTCTATTCTATTTCCTTGTAATATAATCATTCTGTTTTCTATGTTCTTCTATTAACAATTTTTTAAATGCCATGCAATTCATGACTAATATATTTTAAATGTGGCCTCTTAAGACAACAATGCCAACATCATGTAAGACTTATTTATTTATGCCAATAGAAACTAAAAAGTAGGGTTATTTGGATGGGTGGAAGGAAAATTGTTGATAGGTTTATAACTTTCCTGAGGTTAATTGTCATGATTTCTGCTTTGAGTTTTCTCCAAATAAGAGATGCCTCTGGCAGAATTAAACAGTTGTATCACAGACTTCTTTGAATTCATGCCTTTAATATTTTCCTTATACTTAAATTATTACACCAAGCATGTATATATATGAATGAATGTACATTCCCACATGGTGGTTTTTAAATTTTAGTATGGTGTGGTAGCTCTTTGTAAAATTGCAGACATTCAGTCCCCAACTTCAGAGTCAGATGGAGTAGTTGGAGGGTCAGGCTTCTAAAAATATGCACCCTGGGTGATGCTGAGGCCAGTGACTCATAGTCCATTTTGAGAAACCCTGCCGTAGGTGTTACTTTTGGAAGCAAAAAAAAAAAAAAAAAAAAAAAAAAAAGGAATCCTGACCTTTTGATGCTACTACATGGGGTCCCTGGGAATTGGACCCAGGAAGTTAGAAAACTGCTTTCAGAGAACTCTGTGCTCCCAAGTTTGACTTTGTTCCAGATACTCTCCCTCCCCAGAACTTGTCTCTAGGATTAATGCAAGACTGCAGCATTCTATATACTGTCAAGACAATAGCTGCCAACTGGCTTTTGGGGAACTAATTGAAGAGCCTGACTTAGGGGCTTCAAAAAGATAGTTATATCCTTCCATATCTAATATAAAAGAGTTTATTTGTCCAGATGTCATGAAAAACTATGCATGCCGAAATTAAAATAGCCTCCAGAGATACTCTGATTGTGAGAATTAGAATTGTGAGTAGATTCATCAAGGCAGAAATGTTTGCTTTCTTTGTCTCTGTGTCCGGTGCCCCAGTGTTGCAGGAGCACTTAACGCCTGCTGACTCTGCCTAGAGATTTATCTAGCCCTTTCCTAACTGGACATCCCATTTGTTCTAAAGTTCTACCTATTCATTCAACAAGTGGAAAAGTTGTGGTGTAGGCATCAGCGTCACAGACCGCAACAGAGCAGGGGAAAGCCAGAATGTGTGGCCTGGAGAAGTGCTGGTCAATTCAGTGGGGGTGAAGTTTGGGATGGGAGATGGATGAAGCCAGTTGGGGCCTC
Organism: Panthera leo; assembly: GCF_018350215.1. Classification (NCBI taxonomy): domain Eukaryota; kingdom Metazoa; phylum Chordata; class Mammalia; order Carnivora; family Felidae; genus Panthera; species Panthera leo. The sequence goes on along the minus strand of NC_056679.1, from coordinate 159,741,571 downwards.
AAGCTCCTATTGAACACTTTTATCTGAGAGTAAAACAATGAAAGTGAAGAATAGGAATGCCTATTTTCTCTAATTCCTTTTTCTTTTCATTTGAGAAACTTGAGTTTAATTTTTCAATATTAGAAAGCAATTGGGGGGGGGTGCCTGGCCTGCTCAGTCAATACAGCATGGGACTCTTTTTTTTTTTTTTTTAAGTTTATTTATTTATTTTCAGAGAGAGAGAAAGCGAGTGCATGAGCAGGGTAGGGGCACAGAGAGAGGGAGAGAGAGAATCCTAAGCAGACTGTGCACTGCCAGCACAGAGCCTGACATGGGGCTCGAACTCACAAACCATGAGATCATGACCTGAGCCAAAACCAAGAGTCTGACATTTAACCAACGGAGCCACCCAGGCACCCCAAGTGGGGGACTCTTGATCTTGGGGTTGTGAGTTCAAGCCTCACATTGGGTGTGGAGACTGCCTAAAAATAAAGTACTAAAAAAAAAAAAAAAGAAGAAAGAAAGCAACTGGGAGACAAAAAGTAATGACTAGAAGAATAAAAGGACCCCACAAAGTAATGTTTTCCTAACCTGTTGCAACCGTATCTGACAGCCTTCTGGAAAAAAGAGAAACCATAGCTCACTTCTCTTTTTGGATTCGGTTCACCATTTGTCTTATGTTTAAACTCTAAGAGGTACATTTTTGCTCTTTAAGTGCAAAAGTATATGTATTCACTATTCCTACAGGATTTTTGAAGGTAAGCAAAGTGTTAAATGAGGCGTTGAAACTATAAAGGAACATAGGCTTTTCAGTTCTCATTTAAAACCTACTCCATTGAAGTACAGACTCTTCTTTTCTACATTCACTACAACATAAAGGGCAGAGATGAACTATTTCAGTTGTCTGGCAATATTGGCAGGGAAGTTGGAGTTTTAAAGAAAAGGAAGTAATAGACTTTCAGCTGAAATTTTACTGCTAGAGGATGGCCCAGAAGAGTGTTTCCTCTCTTTTGAGCACAGAGAGCTAGGATTTAATTGCATTATAAACCATTTCATCAACATATCCTTGAAATAACAGGCATCCACACCCTTTGTTCTCTTCTTACCATAATATGTCAGAGAGTCAGTTAAAATTAAAGGGGAAAAAAAGGATTTTGAGACAAAGAGGCAACCAGCAAGTTAATTAATATTCCTAGAGAAATAGAAAGAGACAATCATAAATAGGATCAGAGCTTTCTCTCTTTTGTCCTTTTCTCATAGGGAGGAACTTGTTACAGAAATGAGATTGGGTCTTTTGTGGGATCTTCAACAAGCTCTAAAAGGATAAATAGAACGAAGGGTACTAATGCCTCACTACCTCAAACTAAATCCAGTGTATTAGAGAAAAATGGAAGAAAATCTTCTAGATGGACAGGAATTTGGAGTTGGGCTCTGGACTAAACACTTGGCTTAGAAGGGAGAAATTGAGGCCTGTGCTTTCTCATTCAACTCAAGAGCAATCTGCAACAAATGTACAACTCCCATTCCCCTCCTTCCTGACCCCTAAAAGGAAGTCTCTTTGGAGGAGTGTGTTCACTTATGTTGTTATCACAGCAGAAATAGATCTAGTTCTTCCTGCAGGCCTTTTATCCCTATCATGAAGGATGTTCGACGAGTACTGTCTTTTTAATATACAAAGTCTCATCTCCGTTCTTTGTGGATCTTCATTGTTTAGGTGGAAAAATATAGTGGTTAAAGCTCAGGTTGTTCAGCAAGAAAATTCAGTGGTCAGAGATCTTTGCAGATCATGCCACCTAGCAGCTGTGCACCCTACTTCTGTTAATGGCATCCTGGATTACTGTACCCTTGGCTCCAAGGCTTTAACCTTGCTTAGATGCCCGTGATTCCTTCAGGGGCAGGCTTTGACTGAATCACAATGAAAAGATTTCATGAGACTTTTTCTAGGACTGCTAGGCCAGAGACAGTAGTGATTTCCTGCTGGTCTTGGGTAAGCCTGGCTATGAGGCCAGATCTGTTGGAGACATTCTGACAAAACAACAGGAAAGCATGTTTGAGGATGGAGCCAACACAGAGGCATCAGAATAAGGATGAAGACAGGGAAACTGTAGGCTGATGACATGGTGTGAGTTGCTCGTTACATTCCTTCTGGGCAGTTAGCCCCTGTCCAGCTATTCCACGTTTTAGTTATAGAAACTCATACATTCCCTTTTTCCTTAAACTGTTTGTGTCTGGGTTTTCTGTCATTTGCCAAAGAATAAAGCCTAGCCAATACAAATGAGTTCTAATCCCAGTTCAGTCACTTTCTACTAGGTCACTTTGGACAAGTAACCCTTCTTCTCTCAGTATTACTCCCACTACTTGAAAAAAAAAAGCTACACTAAAATCACCCACCTGATAGTTTTTTTCTGAAGATTAAGTGAGGATGTGCTTGTCAAGTGCCTGACTATAGTAAATGCTCAATAAATATTAAATATTGCTACCATGCAGAAAATAAAGTGTACCACAACCCTAATATCCAGGATAAAAAAATATCTCCAAAGAACTTTAAAATTCAAGTGTCCTCCTTTTGCCATTGTTACACAATTTCTTACAATGCTGAAGTGTCATTCTAGTTCGAATTTCATTCTTTCTCCCTCCTTATGTTTGACGGAGTTAAATTCCTTAGGTCCAATAACTGCTATTTCCTAACTTCCTAGCATACCCAATATGTGATGCTGACTTACCTGAAGTTTGTGATAACAGAGAAATGTGCTAATAGAGAGGATCTGGAGAAACAAGAGATTTTTCAAAACGATAGTATTAGAGGTTGACCAGTAATAAAATGAAGACAGCAAATATCCAAGGTCACTGATCAGAGTACATCCAGAAAAGGTAAATTTCAACCTTGGTTGTTCTCAACAGATGACCTAAATTAATGAAAGAAAATCAAGTGGTAGAGGTGTTCTCTACTCAGAGTTCTTTCTTCCACCATCTTGTCTTTATTCTTTCTCAGCTCTTACTTTTAGGCAGATGACTCCCAGGTGTACTTCTCTAGGCTTGACCAATTTCTCAGCCCAGCATGTCACACCTTCAGTCTCTTCCAAGTCTCTGCTGGCTCTTTTCCACCTCTCTGTTGGAATCCCAGTGGCTCAGCCTCTTGACCCAAAATATAATCTTAGCTTGTACTTTTAAACAATTGCCAGTCTTGTAGAGTCTATCCCTTGTATCTGTTGCTTTCTTTCAATTCTCTATGTCAATGTCCTGGATTAGGTCCTCATTGCTTCTTGCCATAGATTTCTAACTACTTTCCTTATATCCTACCATGAGCTGTAGAATTTATTGCCTTCTGTCCTTCCTTTTTCTCTTTTCCCTTTCTTTTCTCTTTTAATGTTACTACTTCCACAATTATTGTTCTTAAAGAACAATTCTGATGACATTATCTCCCTTCCCAGGAGCCACATTACCTTTGGAAGTAGTCCCCAAATCTTGGATCACATGGGCCAAGTAAAATAAAAATATATTAGGGATCCCAAAATAGTGTCAGTTCTCATCTTGCCAAGTAAGAGCATTAGAACCTCCTACCAAACTGCCATCTAGTCTTATCATCATTTCATAAAGGCAATTGCATTTGATTCCAAATGTAGGAAAGATACAATCCAACAATAAAGGAAAGACTTTTGAACAGAATGCATTTTGTTTCATTAAAAAAAAACAACAACAACTTACATCTTGCCAAGTAAGAGCATTAGAACCTCCTACCAAACTGCCATCTAGTCTTATCATCATTTCATAAAGGCAATTGCATTTGATTCCAAATGTAGGAAAGATACAATCCAACAATAAAGGAAAGACTTTTGAACAGAATGCATTTTGTTTCATTAAAAAAAAAAAAACAACTTACACATTGTCTTTATTTTCTTCATTTCTCCCCAGTCTGGTGAAAACTTAGACTTAAACCACCACCGGCCCATGACCGGTTTTTAGGAATCACTGGCCCTACGGGGTAAAGTAAGAATTCTGAGCATAGCATTTAAGACCCAATCCATCTGGCCTATAGGAGGCTTTAGCTTGTGTAGGCAAAATGTAATTCTTTATTATTTCACAAATGCATTTTGAAAATTCCCTCTTCCCTGCCTTGCCCATTCTCTTTTGTCTAAATTGAAAGCTTCTTAATTTACTCCCCACTCCTTCCCCCTCAGTTCTCCAGGCATCCTTTTAAAGAACTAGCTCACGTGCTGTTTTTCTCCCCATAGTGGTAATTCTCCTATTCATAATTAATCTCCCCTTTTGTTCTGTGCTCCATCACACTTGGACCTTTTTTACCTTTCAGAATCCACTTGCCATGTGTCACAGTGTTACTACTTATGCACAATTTCTCTATTAGTCGGAACTATGTCTTATATCCATTAATATGCTGCATAGTAAGAATCTGTGGAATCTGGGTAGAGTTTGGGAATCTTATTTTTATAGGAAATGTAGTTTTTAGGAGATAGAAAAATAGTATTATTCATAGTTTCAATGGTCTAGTGATGGAAAACATTTCTCTGCCAAAGGAGCAAGATACTATAGGACTGAAGAATCCCAAAGAGCCAACAGAAAGGGGTGGGGAGAGGGAGAGTGACCCATCCAAAGGAAGGGCAAGTTTAGAATCCTGTGGTTATTTCTGTCTGGTTGGCAGTGGATAATATGAGCTGATGGTTGGTGAGAAAGTCCTAGCAGGAAGGCAGGTGGCCAGGTTTACCTAAACTGACTTGCAGGCTGACATTCCTATGCAGTCCTGCTCACTGATTAGGAGAAATGCCAAGGTAAGTGTAGGAGGCCGACAGGAAGACAAACAAGAGTCAAGCCATGTGCAATGGAATTAAAACAGAACAAAGCACAACACCCTTTTCTGGCAATGCATTTGATTCCAACATATTTATTCCAAAGAGAAAAGTGCTTTGTCAGTCTGACTAGGAAAGAATTAGCAGGCTAGAAATGTGTGAATTATATTCCTCTAAATATGATATTTCTTGACTTTGATCTGGTTCACAGGTAACACTGTAGCGACGTACAGAAGTAGGGTGAAAGAAAAAAAAAATGTGTGTATCCAAAAGGAAATAAATTCAGAGTTAAGCCAATTTTCCCTGTGACACATACACATGAAACACAAGGTTTCCAAGTGCCACTGAATTGGAAGTCTGGTAGATTAATAAGAAGGTCTATCTATCTATCTATCTATCTATCCATATATCATCTACCTTTCATCTATCTATTTAATTACATGCTTGGTAAATGATTTGCACTTTCAGCCAACTTGCTATCCCTCACCCTGAAATTCTATGAGATCAGGAAGCTGCCACTATATTCATCTGGACAAAATGTTTCTTGTGGAATACTCTTAATTTGGCACCTGCTAATAGATATTGTGGCTGCTAATAGATATTCTAGATTTGTTGCATAGATGCTTACAGGTGTATCTGCCTGACTGGCCTGCTACTGCATGAAGTAGAAAGAATACATTTAAGAAAATCCATAGCATTTATCTTGATTCACCATTGTGGGAGCAGAAGGCTGTGTAACAGTAATGTTTATAGGCTATGGTTTCAAATACTGTGGTATGCTTCATTGTGCTGGTGAAAAATATCGACCGTGAACATAATGAGTTGAGTAGGATCTGCACCATGTCAGACAATTGAGATTCTAACAGAGCACGTTTTTTACAGAGGCTGCAAAGCTTTGTGTCTAGATATCTTCCTTTTTATGAATCAACAAACTGTACATAATGCACATGTTTACTCTTAGACTTGTTTTTCCACATAAATCATGCAATGATTAGGCGTAATTAAAAAAAATACAAACTACATTTCTAGAAAATGCCACTACTGATCATTTTTTACTCTGTTATTTGGAATTTGTATGCTAATCTCTAAGTGTATAAATATACGTGTGCCTAGATTACAGCATCTGATTAGATTTATGCATTTTTTTTTTTTTTCTATCATACTACGTGAACGTAGGACATAGCCCAGGCAGAGTGAAGGTATCCACTAGGGGCTGATGAATTTATCCAGTCTGATCAAAGTTGTCTTCCCAAAGACACAGGCAGGGCTTCATTGTTTTGCTTAAATTTTTGCTTTAGTTCTTTGATACAATCCCCTCTCAGGGGCCACCTATCATTCAACCAGTTAGCTAAGTCTGATGCGAACAATGAAGAATTTCACTTCTTTAATCTTCTGTCCGTATGAAGTCTACAGTGTGTGTGATATTGCAGGTTTTTTAAAGGGGAAATTTCAGAGTTGAGAGGTTCCTATTTGTTAGCATTTTAATGAACTTGGAATAATTTTCTTTTGGAAATACACTAAGTTACCTTTTATTAAAGACTGAATGTTTGTGTCCTCCCCTGCCAAGTCATATGTTGAAGCTTTAACCTCCACTGTGACTGTATTTGGAGATGGGACCTCTAAGAAAGTAATTACAGTTAAATGAGGTCATCAGGGTGGGGTTCTTGTCTGAGAGGTTTAGATAAAATCAGTGTCTTTATAAGAAGAGACATTGGAGCTCTCTTTCTTTCTTTTCTCTCTCTCTCTCTCTCTCTCTCTCTCTCTCTCTCTCTCTGTAAATGCAGAACGAAGAGGTCATATGAGCACAGAGCAAAATGGCAACCACCTATAGACCAAGACCTATTTTCCAAGAAGAAAACCTACCTTGCTGGCACTTTGATCTTGGATTTCACAGCCTCCAAGACTGTGAGAAATAAATTTATGTTGTTTAAGCTACTCAGTCTATGATATTTTGTTATGGTACCCCAGGTGGACTAACATTCCTGTAAACTTGTACGAAATGTGAGAAAACATGAACGTTAGGGACAAGGGTGGCTGTGGCACATTATCAGTGTGGCAATTAAGATCTCAGAAACTAGAGTCAGTCAGAACAGCTTTCCTGTTATCTTTGTTTGGTCACCTCACAAGACTTTAGTTTCCTCATTTGTATAATTGGAACAGTAATGGATTCTACTTAATGAGATAAATACAAAGATCATAGGAGTAAAAGAATCACAGCAGGCCTTAAGTGCTCAGTTAATATTAGTTATTATTACTATTATTATGACATGAAAATAGGCAAAACATTGTGTCAACTTCATGTACTGAAAATGAACAAATGTGTTTATTATCTTTTATAAACTAAAATCACAAACAGTATACTCATAAAAGATTTGGTACAATTCTGATTTAATAGTGCAAATGAAACTGAGTTTTTCTTTTTATTTTGGAAGTGTATTGGTGGTAGAACTATTTTATTTTTCTGAAAATTTTTAATGGTATACTAAAATGATTTTTTTTCAGGGTAGGTCAGATAGTGTGTTAAATACCTAATAACCTATTCCTTATTCTGAAGAATAATTACCTGTTTTATAGCCAGATATTCACAATCTCATTGAAAACAGCTTCTCAAAAGTGACACTGAAGTCACACAGCAAGTCTGTAAACACTGAGGCCTGTGGTGAATACCTGTGTTACAGTCAAAGCCATTGGAACACTGATGTCACATTAAAGAGAAATGGGACAGAACTAGAAGAAAGGGCTCCTCCAGTCAGTCCAGCCCTGCTGGAAAAGAGAAGCCTGCAAAGTTTCAGAGTGTGGTACATAAACTAAATAGTGGCCAATCTCGAATTTTGAAGGAATGCGCCTAACAAAACTCCGGATGTCTGTCTACTTGGAAATTCAGTTTTTTGCTTCACAACTTGGCAAAATTCTATTTACTGTTAATAGAATTAAGAAGTGCAAAGGCAGTAAAAGAGAAAGAACAGAAAGTGCATCTTTTCCAGGTTTGTGGAAGATTTGTGGTTAATGGTTAATTGAACCCCACAAAAAAAGTTTCTGATGTGGGGCAGTGGCAGGAGTCTTGCTTGAAATTGTGGCAATATTTCCACAAAAGTTTGTTACAGAATGCCCTTTCCTAAGAAACAAATGAATTAAGGAAGAGCCAGGCAAATAACCCGCTATCCTTTAGAATATTTAGAAGGGGAAATACTGCAGTGAATGGGGTTCCTTAAGTGAGGGTCTGGGCACAGCCCGAAGACTAATGAATTACTTAGTCTCTTTCACTCTGGAGACACTACTTTGATTAGCGTCTGGGGCTGTTGTGAAGGGACTCACAGTTTATGGCTTTGTCTCTTCCAGAGCTTTATAAGAGGTAAGACACATTGGTCAGTATTTCTCACCAACTGAGTATATCTCCTCCAATGATCACAACTACAATTGACACCAAGCAATTTAGAGGAGAAACTAATTTAACCTTGAGGCATTTCAAGGTGCTTTTTAAACTGCTTAATGTAGATCTCGATATCACAATGATTGACAAAGTATTATCAGTGTCACCATAGGAACCAGAAGTGTTTTACATAGTCCCAAAAGGACCTGACACATTTTTCAAAAGACAGACCCCACTGATACCACCTGCTGTTAAGAGGTTTCAGTTCTTTGGTGTCTCTTATCTCTAGCAATCCTTGATCTTCATATTTTAAGATTTGTTTCACCAGTGAGAGGAAGAAAGACCCTTTTCTATTATTCAATAGTTTCATTGTTTATCTCAGCCTTACAAATGACAGTTGAGGTGACTGCCGATTCCATTTGGTTTCTGGTATGGCTGTAGTTCATGACCCTTTGAATACTAACAGGCTAGCTAGAATGCTGCCTGTGAGCCCAGGACGCTTCGTGTAGATCAGGCACTGAAGGGCAGATTAGAATTGAAAGCCAGAGTCCTATTGTAAATACAGATGCTCCCTTTATGATGAACTCTGGGCAGTTGGGACCTGCACAACATTTTTCTTAAACCTTGAGAGCAGAATCTCCAGGATAGAAAGCAAAGGGCCTATGTTTCCTGGAGGCCATGATTTAGGATTCCAAAATGTATATTTGTTTTCCCCTGATATTCCCCACAATGAAATTTGCAGGATCAGCCATGCCCTCCTCTGAATCCTGTTACAAAAGGCAGATATTTTTCTTAGGGTGAGTAAATAAACATAAAAAATCTGAGCAAATATCACTTCATAATTCCTTTGGTGCTAAATCCCATGTGCTCTGAAGCTCTTTCTTGGGTTTGGATAGAGAAGTTTACATTTTTGCCAGGCATTTTTTTTTTAAGTGAATTAAGGCAAGAAAATGAGCTAGACTGAAGTTGGACGAAGCTATTGAGTCTACAGCCCTTCTACAGTGTGACTTAGGCATTCTTGCCTAATCAATGCTGTTAATTAGTCTCATTTGGTGACCAGTGCGGGCAAACATTCCCCTGATGTGGGAAGTGACTCTGAGGTCAGAATTATTCAGACTATGTTGTTCCCAACCTTTTGTTTTGAAAAATTGCAAGCCTGAAGAAATGTTGAAAGAATAACATAATGAACACCCACATACACATACACTCATATGTAAATACACATAAATAAATACATTCACTTATATTCACAAATGGTTAAATTTTATAACATTTGTGTGCTCTTTATTATCTATCTACCTTCTATCTATGTATCTATGTATCTATCTATGTAAATATATATCCTTTCCAGTTTCTTTTTTTCCTTTTAGCCACTTGATTTAAATTTTTTTTTAATGTTTATTTATTTTTGAGAGAGAATGTGAGTGGGGGAGACACAGAATCTAAACCAGGCTCCAGGCTCCAAGCTTTCAGCACAGAGCCTGGCACAGGACTCGAACTCACAAACCGTGATATCATCACCTGACCCAAAGTTGGACACTTAACCGACTCAGCCACCCAGCGCCACTTGAAAATAAAGTATAACATCATGTTACTTCTCCTCTAAATACCTCAGTATTTACCACCCAAGAATAAAGACATTTTCCTACATTATCACAATGCCATTTTCACTCTCAAGAATTTAAAAAGTGGTATAATATACAATAATATCTAATAGCACATATTAAAAATTTTAATTGTTCTTTAAATATCCTTCATAGTTTTTTAAAAAATCCAATCAAGGTTCATGTTTTACATTTAGTTGTGATATGTTTTCAGTCTTCCTTAATTTGGAAACAATTTTTGTCTTTTATGACAGAAACATGTTGAAGAGTGTAGTCCAGTTATCTTTGAATGTCTCACAGTTTGGATTTTACTGGCTGTTTCCTCATGATTAGATTCTAGAAATGTTGACAATACTACATAGGTGGCATTGTATACTTCCCATTTCATCATCTCTGGAGCCACAAACACTAAACTTAATCACTTGGCTAAAGTAGTTTATGAAAGCTCTCTTTCACAAAGGCACTCTTTATCCTTTTAGAAATTAACTAACTTATGAGGTAATTCTTTGGTATCATATAAATAATAAGAATATTCTGTTTTCCGGCAAACTTTCACCAAATGATTTAGCATGAATGGCTTCATCAAGGATGGAGATACACACACACACACACACACACACACACACACACGTAAATGCAAAACTCATTTTTCTACTTACAATGGGGGGGGGTGGTGGTGAATAATGAAGACTTAAAAGAAGAGAATACACTCTCTTACTTGCTTGCACTTGCAATTTCTACAGAATCACCTTCCATCCATTTCTCACTAGGCACCAACTCTAAAAATTACATAGATTAACCAAAGGGGCAATTTTATTAACATAAATTTATTTTGTAATTTCAAATGTATAGCATTTGCTTATTATTAATTCAGTTTGTGAGATCTATGAGCCTGTTTTAATGAATGTAATGACTTGATATTGGGGTCTCTGGATGGTATTTGCAGTCATGTAAGTTTCAACACCCAACTTACAGTTGGATTCTGTTTGATTGTTCAGTAGAAAAAAATACCAATTTTGTAAAACATAGCAGCTTATTGTGAAGTCTCAAGATTTTTTTTAATGTTTATTTATTTTTGAGAGAGAGAGAGAGAGAGAGAGAGAGAATGAGTAGGGGGAGGGGCAGAGAGAGAGGGAGACAGAATCTGAAGCAGGCTCCAGGCTCTGAGCTGTCAGCACAGAGCCCGACCCAGGACTTGAAGTCAGGGACAGTGAGATCATGATCTGAGCTGAAGTAGGATGCTTGACTGACTGAGCCACCCAGGTGCCCCTCAAGGTGTTTTTAATAACCTTCTCTGGAAGCCTGAGAGGATGTAAATGGAATTTTTTAAATTTTGAGTTGCATGGAACAACAATATTTAAAAATTGCTTGTATTCTTAATCAATAAGTAGAAGTCTGATTAGAAGTCATTTAAACCTAAAGTGATGGTTAGAGCTAATCACAATTTAACATTACCAATATGTTATGGATTTGCTTGTTGTTGGAAAAGTGACATAAACAGATGTACCTAAGTCTTGCCTGGCATGTAATTTAACTTTAACCACATTTGTTGTCATAAAAATGTATATAGTTTTTGTTCGAGTGGACTGGTACAGGCCTGATTTTGAACAAGTTAGGTTAGAAATAAAATATTCTTGTTCAGTACCATATTCCAATGTGCATGAAGAGAATACAAATGAGCTTCACATAAAAGTACTGGACCACATAGCACTGATCAAGGGTTTAAAGTTTTCCATTGTGTTAAAAGCCAGAGATCTGTGATGGCCTACAGGCCTCTGTTCCTCTGGCTTCTTCTCTTTCGATTTCCCTCCAGTCTTAGGGCCTTCGCATCTGCTATCGTCTGGCTGCCTCTCCACTCCCTTGAAGTCTTTATTAAACCACGTCTTCTCAGACAGATGTATTCTAATCTCCTGATTGATTCTGTAGCTCCTGCTTAATTTTCCTTTGTTACCCTTATACAATATTAGTATGTTATATAATTTACCTTTTTTGTTTCTTTTTTAATTTTTTTTTCTACCATGACTGGAATATAAATTTAATGGAGGGCAAGGATTTTTGACTGTTTCTGTTCATTCCTGAATTCTGAGACTTGAGGACTCTTCCCGACATATAATATGCACTCCATGAATATTTGTTAAATAAGCAAACACTGTAAAATAAAGATATACATGTTTGTATATAAAATATATAATGTTTACTTTGAAAAGTGAAATTCAGATCAAATGTTTGCAAGCTCTCCGAAGGGCTACATAGAATTCTAGGGTTTTCCAGGCCCAGTCTGAAATCAATTGCTAAATACTGTGTTCTTCCCCTTATTTCTAGAAACTGAAAGCTGTGTAGGAAGCCCAGGAGTGAGGAGGGGAAGCACACTCAAATGGTTTCTTTCAACAAAAGGTATCACAATGCATCACTGCTACTTTCCAACGTTCTTACCTGTTTGATTCAGTTCTGAATATAAATAAAAATTTTATAACCACCTATTTCTCCCTCTAATACAACTTAAAGCTGCATCATTAAGAAATTACGAGACTAGTTTTCTCTTCCTAAGCTTACATAGATTGTTAGACCTGGAATGGCTTTTAGTCATCATCAAATACAAATGCCTCACTTCCAGGTGAGACATCAGGCCTCAAGAAGTTGCATCTTGCCCCAAATCATCTAGCTGATTCGTACAAACCAACAGAGATTAAAACCAGGTCTTCTGCTGCCCAGTTGAGTTCTCTCTTCAATGTGTGCATGAAATGACATGCTCTGTTTTTATACAATATGGAGTCATTTAGAAATCGAATAATAGCTCAATAGCTCATCCTTCATAAAAAGGGATGGCTTAGAGAGAAGACCACATTTAAAGGACCTGCTCACTGTCCTCTTGCACTGAAAGGCCAGTCTTCTATCCAGTTGTTCAGATGAGGAGTCTAAGAACCCACTCAAATGCTATTTTCATCACCATTGCATTTAGGTTCACATAAGAACTTGGCATTCTTTAAAAGAAATTTTTTTTGCCAAGGAACAGAGAAGTACACAAAACTTGTAATAAGAATTGAACTTAAAAAGGGGAATATCATGCAATTTTCTTTCTGTTGCACTAATGAAAGCAATACTGACAAAAAGAATTAACAGCATGTCAGCCGATAAGCTCTCCAATATCCTCCAATAAATTGTTTGTGCTGTGGTAGAGAGCTTCAAAGCAGGTAAAAATGTGGAGGAGATCTGAATATAATTATGTTTACGTGTAGTTTTCAAGATTAAATACTCTCTGGTTTCCAGAGTCTCATTAGTTTCATTTTTCAAAATATGTAGGAAAAGAAATATAAATGTGGTTTTTTTAGGAGTGAAAAATCACTATGAAGTTTTAGTTGGGAAGAAAATCAGTTTTTTATTTTTTATATTTTTTATTTTTTAAGTTTATTTATTTACGAGAAAGAGCATGCACACGTGCGTGCATGAGTGAGGGAGGGGCAGAGAGAAAGGGAGGAGAGAATCCCAAGCAGGCTCTGTGCTGTCAGCCCAGAGCCTGATGTGGGGCTCGAACACATGAAACATGAGGTCATGACCTGAGCCAAAACCAAAAGTCATGTACTTAACCAACTGAGCCACCCAGGCACTCTGAAAATCAGTTAAAAAAAAAAAAACCAAACATTCAGATCCATATACTTACTTAATGTTCTAAAACCTGTATCTAAATATCCAAATAATTTGTAGAAAAGCTAAAATAAAAAACTTCAAATGAAGTATAAGTTTGTGAAGATGTGTCCTCATATCTTATCCTGACACAAGTCTCTCTCTGGGGTGTGAAGGAAAGCCTCAGACTGGGAGGGCTGTGGGAGGATGCAATTATACCCGGATTTGTGGAGTACATACCTGCACTTAGCTTTCTTTTTGTGTCATCAGCCAAGATCCTGTCAAGTAAAGATAAAAATGCATTTTTGCTCATATACACTTAAGTAATTTTAATGTTTTCAAGTTTGTTCATTTAAAGTCCTATTTTTATTTTACCTTTCTATCTTTTTTCCCAATTTCTTTTCCTTGGAAATAAAAACAATACACAAGAATATATTAGAGATATAAAGAGTGTAACAATATTGGAGAATATGGAGTGAACCAGATACCTCCTTCTGGATTCTGCTTTCTGTCCAACCCCACCCCTCTCCTCAAACCTCTCCATTCTCACTTTATGCTCAGAAGCAAATCTCTGTAATGGTTTTGTTTTTCTTCCAGGGGCTGAATTTTAAAATGGAAGGGAGAATGGAGAAATATTAAAACAGACTATTAAAAGTCTAAATACACATAGATGCTTAGTATCCCCACTGGAAATATTGCACTGCCATTAGAAGTACAAAATCATAAAACTACTTTGGAAAGCCATATAATATAATTTACTGAAGTTGACTTAGCCATACCCTATAAAACTTTTGGGATTAGAAATGAGACAAGAATTCTTGCACTCACCACTTCTATTCAACTTCATACTATAGTTCTTGCCAGAGCCATAAGGTTTAAAAAAGAAAGTAGGATTGGAAAATAATAAATAAAATTGTCATTATTAGTAGGTGATACATTTCTTCATGTAGAAATCCCAGGAGTCTACAGATATGGTCGGTATAAAAACAACCAATTTTATTTCTAACTAACAAAGACTATAAAATTAAAAAAAAATTAAAAAACAATTTAAACGCCCTTTATAAATAGCATCAAAAGTTTCAAGTACTTAGGCAAATCCCCAAAAAAGAAAACTAGAAAACATTATTGAGACAATCATAGACTTAAATAAATGGAGGGATGTTCACTGATGAAAAGTTTCAACATTTTAAAGATATCAGTTTTCCCTAAATGGATCTATAAATTCATCGCCTTTCCACACGAAAGCTCAGTGTTTTATCTTTGTGGAAATGAAACAGCTGATTCTAAAATTTATATGGAGAATCAGAGGGCCCAAAAGAGCCAAGACAATTTTTAAGAATGACAAAGTTGAGAGATACAAACTACTGAATATCAAGCTTTAATATGAAGTTAGAACAATTAAGACACCGATATTGTACAAAGTATAAATGAAAACCCAGGAGGAAACTCCTACGTGGATGATCTGTGATACAGCCAGCACTGCATAGCAGTGGGGAAAGAACAGTTCTTTCAATTAATGGTGTGGGTGTATTCAGTGTCTGCACGCAGTGGGGGCAGGAACTTGACAACCTCCCCTCTTCTCACCCTACTCAGCACACAAAGCAATTCCAGATGGATGGTCATTATAAAAGTGAAAGGCAAGAAACAGGACATTTACAAGATAACATATGGGAGTACCTTTTTGACCTCAGGATAATCAAAGATACCTTTTGGTTTTTTTTTTAATATTTATTTTACTTTATTTTAGACAGAGAGAGAGCAAACAGGAGAGAGGGGCAAAGGGAGAGAGGAGATAATCTCAAGCAGGCTCCAAGCTCAGTGCGGAGCCCCACATGGGGCTGGTTCTATCCCACGACCCTGAGATAATGACCTGAGCTGAAATCAAGAGTCTGACGTTCAACCCACTGACCCACCCAGGTGCCCCATGGATGAATCAAAGATTTCTTAAACACAACTGCAAAAATCACTAACTATAAAGGATAAGATTGAGAAATTAAAATATATTAAAAGTAGAAACATCCATCAAAACATCTTTTTATCTTTTTTTTTTTTTTTTTTTTTAGAGATAGAGACATGAGTAGGGGAGAGAGGCAGAGGATGAGAGAGACAGAGAGAGAAAGAGAGAGAATCTCAAGCAGATTCCATGGAGTCTGATGTGGGGCTCAATCCCAAGATCCTGAGATCATGACCTGAGTGGAAACCAGAGTCTGATGCTCAACTGACTGAGTCACCCAGGCACCCACAAAACATCCCTTGAATAGACTGAACAGGTAAGCCATTGTCTATGGTTTTAAAAAACAATAACTATGAATGTTTTTATTCCATCAACAACTATTTTGCTTATATTTTTAGCTAGGATCATCCCTGACGTTTATTTTCAAAGGTTAATTAAGCTGATTTTTATTTTTTTTTAATTAAAAAAAATTTTTTTAACGTTTATTTATTTTTGAGACAGAGAGAGACAGAACATGAACGGAGGAGGGTCAGAGAGAGAGGGAGACACAGAATCTGAAACAGGCTCCAGGCTCTGAGCTGTCAGCACAGAGTCCGACGCAGGGCTGGAACTCACGGACCGTGAGATCATGACCTGAGCTGAAGTCGGATGCTTAACCGACCAAGCCACCCACGTGCCCCAAATTAAGCTGATTTTTAAATGTTTTCTATTTTTTCACAGATTATCATTTTTCGGTTTTCAGAGTTTCTTCCTTTCACTGTTTGGTTTTTGGAAATGTTATGATTATTGCTTGTTCATTTCACACTGGTATTTAAACTTCCTATTTTCCCATTTGTGTATGAAGTTTCTGATTAGAGCAACTTCCCTCCAGTTATCGTATAAGAGGGTTAGTTTGTGCCTTTAGGGTGCGAAGTGCAGGGAATATGTCTTCAGTTTGTGAGTTCCTCTTGCTCTTGGTAAATACCATGAACCTGGGGCTTTCCTCTGCCTCTGCAAACCGTTTCCTGCATTCAATGCTTTAGTCCAGAAATAAATGTTTCTCTTATTTCTCAACTATTGCTCAGCATAAGCAGAAGTGGAAGAGGGGGCTGACCTACCATGTTGCTACATGTGTCTTCTCCAGCTCTCCTGGTGATCACCACCAAGTCCTATCCACTTTTTGCATTATTTACTCTTCATTTGGAGCACCATTCAGACTCCATAGAATTCTTCTCCTTTCCATGTTTCAGCCTATGTTTTCTCCAGTCTTCACAGCTGTTTTCAGGGGCATGTTATCTAAGCAGTCCCCTAGGGCCTAGCACTTAGAAGAGCCCAATACTTGGTTTAATGTTGCCGTCTTGAAATTCTTAATAATTTTTAAACAATGGTGCTGGATTTTTATTTTGCACTGGGCCTTCCCAATCATGAAGCTGAGCCTGTCTAATATGGCTTTCAATACAACATGGATTCCTTAATTGCTTTTAGGGTTCCTTAAACATTTTATTATGCTATAATATTTTTTCCTATATCTAATGCAATTATACATTTTTATTTTTTATTTTGTAAGCTTTATTGAGGTATAAAAATCACTTATTGTAAGTGTACAGTACAAATGATTATTACTCAGTTTATAGAGTTATGTGACCATCACAACAATCAAGTTCTAAAATATTTCCATCACTCCAAACAGGTTTCATGTGCCCATTTCTAGTCACTCTCTGTTCTCATCACCAGCTCCAGCACTTTTTATATTTTAAAGGAACTTTTAAAAAATATATAAATTTTTAGTGTGTGTGTGTGTGTGTATGCTAAATTTCTCCTCAAGGAAGATGAAGAACTTTGAAGGGAATGATAATCTTCAAAAAGGGACCTGAGTAGCCAGTCAACTTTCTCCTCTTTTCCTCTCTAATAGGTAGTTAGTAAGAGACCATTTTGTGTGAATTCAAGTCTGATGACAAGATAGTGAATAGAATCTGTTTACAGTTAGGAACTTCTACTTAAAGAAAACCTATTTGTTCTTGTTTTCTTTTGGATTAAAAAAAATTATTTGAAATAATATAAACATACTACTTAAAATCATAAACTGTTTCATTGGTAAACTCAATAAAACAATAATTAGAGAGAGATATATTATACCAAGCAGACATTTATATCATTCTTCTTTTGGTTTTATATGTATAAAAATGTTTACTTTTTCTGATTATAAAACTCCTAAATGGTTATATTTATTGATATGCACAATATAGAGAAAAACAAAATATCCAATTATCCTATACTGTATCACATTTTTCCTAATATTTTTCTTTGCATATATGTGTTTATCTAGTGGGTTTTTATTTTTGTTTCAATATGGGATCATAACTCATATACAATTTTCTCCTTGTTGTTTCCTATGTACATGATCATATATACATATCCATAACTATTTGTCAAAAACATAATTTATCTGTGAGTGACAGCTAATGTTGGCCAAAGAAAGAGCTGAGAGGCAGGGTGTTAAATACTGGACTGAATGTGAGAGTAATTTGGCACATATTTGTGATTCAGATCTTTCTAGACGGCTCTGTAGCAAGATGACTGACTCAAGGTGATAAAAATTCTTTTGTAGGCCACCCCATTATAGAACTCTAATAAAGGAGCAAGCTAAAAAAGGTAGAAGATGCTTTTAACTAATTTACTCAGGCAATCCCCATTTCATAAATATGATTTCTTTCTACATATTTCTTTCCTTTCCGTTCTCTCCTTTTTTTAAATATTATTCCATTTATTTGAAATGTCCATAATAAGCAAATCCATAGAGACAGAAAGTAGATTAGTAGTTTCCAGAGGCAAGGGGATGGAGAATGATTGCTAATAGATAACAGTTTAATTTGGGGATGATGAAAATGTTCTAGAACTAGATGGTTGCACATTGTGAATAAACTCAAAAATCACTGAGTTGTACATTTTTAAAAGATGAATTTTTGGAATATGAATTATATATATATTTCTTAATATATTTACATTATAGTATTTATTTGTATGTTTCTGCTTCATCATTATTCCTAAAGATTAGGTCTATACTTAATGCAGTTCTTAACACATAGCAGGTGTTCAGTTAAAAGTTTACTGGTGAAACAATGAGGAAGAGATGAAAACAAAGTCCTTTTTTGTTCTTAATCACGATTTAGGCCACCGAATAAGCTAATCTCCCTGGATGCAGAAAGCAGAAAGATATATAGTATAATTAGATAAGTCCTATAAAGACATATAACAGCACTTGGCAAGGTGCCTGGCACATAATGAGAATATCATTACTAATAAAAATAATCTGCTTCCCTAATAGTGAGAAGCCTGAGCACCCAACACGGGAGGTCAGGAACAAGTCTTGGATGCAAATGGCTAGCAATTGTGACTCACACACCCAGGGGTGGGGACAGGCATAGGCCTTCTCTGCTTTGGTTTGTCCAATTGGAAACTTCCTTGGAGAACCCCTCGGGCCACCCTTCTTTTCATCTGCAGATATATTATTGAACATTGTAGCTCAGTCCTGTCAGTTGAAATTACATTAGAAGGATTAGGAGATGCTCTGTAAGGAGAAAACAGGATTTGGCAATTTGATTTCAGGAAGACTTGAAAGGTCAGAGATGGAAGGCCAAGGTGGAAGAAAAAGGGCTTTGAGCTTTGGCAGTGAGAACCAACAATCAGCAAGAATATAGCAGTTACGGAAGTATAGGAGTAATGTCTTCTCTAAGAATCATCAACATGATAGAATTTTGTTTTTTTGAAAAGGTGGGAGATCCACTGAATTGTCTAAAAGAAATGGTTTTGGGTGATTTTGCTGTTGTCATATGATTTCTAATTAAAATAGTCTTTTTAGCTCATCAAAACAATTTTCCTTACTTAGTAAAACTAAAAAGTTATTTTATTGTCCCCTTAGTGTTTTTCATTACAGTTTTGTCAAATTGTATCCAAAGCTGCTTTTAAAAACAGTGCTAAAATTTTTATGCTTTAAAAAAATCTGTTGCCTTTTTATAAGCAATTGGCAATTATGTAAGAATTGAACCAAATAAATATACATACGTGGGGTTTTCTAGAATACAATTTTTTACACCCAGTCACTTGTTTGTTTTACAACTAGTTATCATGTCATATTTTGTTGGTTGTTTGCAGAGGAAAAGTTTTTTTTTTTAAACCAAATATGGTTCTAAATAAACAGACACATAAGCCTGCAATAAAACCCTGTAATCTTGTTCATTAAGTGTTTATTATTATGTGTTTCGTGTCTGACCCTGGACGGGTTACCCAACATTCTGAGCTGTAATTTCCTATAAAATATATAAAGTGAAAATAAGAGTATCCTGTTTTCAGAGGTCTTATGAGGATTAAATGAGAAAATGAACTTCAGTGTCAAGCATAGGACTTGGCGCATAGTAAATGCTCAATAAATAGTTTTTAGAAAATTACTTGAGTGTGTGAATGTGAGAAACAGTCCAGCAGGCATTGTTTTCCTGACAGATTGTGTTTATAGGACTGCACAGGAAGATTATAAACATCTGTGCCTTGGTTACCATTTTCCTGATTTATTTAACCATGTGGATTTTGTCATTTGCAACTAATCAGACACAGGCAGTGCCATCTACACTGTACAGATGGTTTCTTCAATCCATCAGCAATGCCTGGGTGTGGCAATGCCTGGGACAGGGCACATTAAAAGTTAGCAGCAAGAAAATTTGACCTTTTGAATTTTGAGACTCCTGGAATATTTTTAAACTCCTACATGCTTCACCTCTGATACTGGAAGAGTTGATCTTTCTCTATATATATTACATACATATACACACACACACATACATATATGTAATATATATACATATATGTAATATATATGCACACATATATTTATTATTTGTTATTATATATTTATTATTTATTATTATTATTATTTTTACAGAGTTAGCATAATCAGGGCTGCCTGACTCATTAGGGAATGTTCTGTGATAGGAAGGAAGCAAGTAGGAAAGGTTGAGACAGTTAAAAAACACAATTTAATGTCTGCTTTATTGCTCATTTTAATTACTATAATATTAAGAAAATGTAGAGGTAAGAGCAGAATTTTTTTGAAATAGTCTACCTGCAAAAGTGTTATATTCTCGTTGTAGACAAATCAGAAAACACAGAGAACAGGAAAAAAAATTCTTATAATCCTTCCATCTAAAGATGACTACCCTTGACATTTTGATAATATCCTTCATTATGATTATTTATGTACATATATACACGCATGAGCATGTATATACATGCATACACATACATGTATATTTTGCAAAAAGTGGAATCACGTCGGAAAGGATTTTGTCACTTGATTTTCCCACTTAGTGAAATATTCCTAAAATTCTTTCACATGATTTTAATGTTCTTCTTCATGATTCTTTTAAATAGATGTTAATAATTCACTGCAGAAACAAAATGTTATTTCCTGAATGTCCTAATTTTTGAGAGTTAGTTTCCAATTTTATTGCTATTGTTAAACAATCACTATTAAACAGTTTTTAGCTAAACGAGAAAATTTTGAAAGGAATTGAGTGAGTAACATATACAAGCTCTATATTCTAGCAAGATTATCCCCATAAAATTATTATATGTGAAATCACTTACCAGCATTAGAGAACAACACAGGGGAATAAAAACAAGCTTCTAAGACAAAATACATTTAAACAGAAGCTACAACCTCCATAGAATAGACAGAGAAGGAAATATGGATTCATGCTGAGTTTCTCAGTACAGGCAATTCTCGCTTTGAACAGGAGTGCAGGACTATGAAAACAGCCATGCTGATTGCAACCATACAAAGTAATACTCATAATGAATGAGAAAATGTAAGATTGTTCCATGACCTTTAAAAATTTCTACCAAAAATTGAAAATTCTCTATCTGTTATAAAGGTACTATTGGGGCACCTGAGTGGCTTAATCAGTTAAGCATCCACTTCAGCTCAGGTCATGATCTCAAGGTTGGTGAGTTAGAGCCCCGCACTGGGCTCTGCGCTGACAATGAGGAGCCTGTGTGGGATTCAATCTCTCTCCTTCTTTCTCTATGCCTCTTCCCCACTTGCACTCTCTCAAAATAAATAAATAAACTTAAAACATATAAAAGTACTTGTATAATGAAATTAAAAAGAATAACAAAAGTAATGCTTATTTAGTACATTGTAATGTAACATATTACAGATATTGAGAATTCCATGTTTTATTTCCTTATAAAAAAGTCATCAAAAGTTGTTTGAACAATGCTTGCCTTCTTCTTGTAAATAACTTACGATGTATTCAAGGCATCTTTTCGTTGCCTTGGCAAATTTTGATCAGCTTCTAACATTTAATCATTGGCTCTTTCAATGTGCGGTATTACCGCTGAGAGTGCCTTTCACATGAAGGGTTTTGCCAACATCGGGCATTTCCTCTGGGACACCTGCATCCTGTTTGTCACCATTTTCCTCATTTATGTCCATATGTTTGCCTTCCCTAAACTCCTCTGACTGCACACCTAGAGCATGTCCATCAGTGGTAGTATCAAGATTACTACCACTACCTATTTCTCCTATAACTCCATAATGTTAGATTTCATTTTCAGCAGTATTACTTTTCATTTCTTTGCTGTACTTTCGTCTTCATTGGCCAAGTCCTTCTCTTAATTACCCATTATTGTAAAATTTCACGTGGATATATCATTGGGAGGCAAAGAGGCAAAACTATATGCTTTGCTGCCTGTACATGAATTGAATAACATAGACAGTAACCAACCAATCACTGACAAATTTTGAAAGAAATGACATGATTGACCATTGATCAGGATATGCCTCTGTTATTCACGCAGTGATTTGTGGACTAAAAAATTAGCTGCAAAATTTGTACTTTATACAAATTACTCACAGTTAATTGTACTGTGGTAATAGAAATGTGAACCAGGTTGTCAGGGATCAGAGCAATTTAGCTATGCCATGGTAACTGAAAGGTGTATATTGGAAATGTGCAAAGAAAGGACTGCCTGTATGTATTTACAAATGATGAATGAAGGGGATGGCTTTCCAAATGGATTTTGATAGGCTGTGAAAGGCAGCTCCCTCTATCCCGAGCTATTTAGGGGGCAACAGTGGTTTTATGGGACCTGAAGTATATGATGCACCTAGGTTTCTAACTATTGCAGCAGCTATAAAGGGGAGAATTGTGCTGATCAGGTGACTTGTTGCAATTTGTAGAAAGTGTACTTCTTCCTCCTCTGATGTCACAGCACAGCAGAGCTCAGTGAGGATTTCACCTCAACATGGGGATCTGATTGTTTCCTATAATTCTCACACTCCCACACTGCCCACACACCCTTCATGGATGGTGACAAACAAACAAACAAACACACACCTCAAGTCCTAAAGGGCCAAGTCTCTGACAGTCCCAAGAGGATACATCTTTGAAGTCAAGGTCAGGTCAGTGGTGTTAAACATGGGGGAAGGGGCATGTGGGTGGAGGGACAAGGAACCAAGAAAGTTGAGGAATTTACAGGGAAGTCTGTAAACAAAGAAGATTGATGTTAGCTGAAGACAAAGGAAGGACTCACTGGAAAGAAGGTGAGATTACCCACAGGGTCTTGATATGTCATCTCAATTATCTTTGCATCACGGTGTCTGTCATGTAAAAAGCTCTTAAAATGTTTGTTAAATGAAGCAAGAAGTATTGCTGGGACTTTGGAGAAATAATATTTTAATAAAACCTAAATTAAATTTGACTACATAGGGAACACAAATAAAGTGGACTAAAGACTAAAGTTAAGATGGTTTGTGCTCCTTGGGGGCACCTGGATGGCTCAGTCAGTTGAGAGTCCGACTTTGGCTCATGTCATGATCTCACCGTTCATGGGTTCGAGCCAGGCGTCGGGCTCTGTGCTGACAACTCAGAGCCTGGAGCCTGCTCAGATTCTGTGTCTCCCTCTCTCTCTGCCTCTCCGTGGCTCATGTTCTGTCTCTCTGTCTCTCAAAAATAAATAAAACATTAAAAATAATAATAATAAAAAAAGGTTTGTGCTCCTCTGCACTGTCCTCCAGGTATTCAGAGTGATCTGTTGGAAATGTAATTCATACTGTATAGTTTCTTGCTTAAAATTTTTCAGTGGCATCCAATGTACAAAGAATAAAATCTAAAGTGTTTATCAGGGCTCACAAAGCCTACATAATCTGATCTCTAACAAATTCTCAGATGTTACCTCTTACCACTCTCCTCCACCACTTTCCACTACCCTCCCATATTCTTTAGTTACATTGGCCTTTTTTTTCTATTCTACAAATGTGGCAAGTTCATTGTGGTATTAGGATCTTTGCTCTTGCTGTTACCTCTGTATGACAAGCTCTATCTGTAGATTTTCACATGGAAAAATTTTAACACAGTTTTTTTTTTAGTAAAAGATGTGTGATAACGACACTCCTTATAGGAAAAATTATGGAAGCTGTATCATTTGCATCAGTCAGGATAAATTGGTTATGGTGCAGTAGCAAACAACCCCTCAGATCTCAGTGGCTTAAAACAACGGGTATGTATTTTTTGCTCATGCTACATGGCCAGTGTGGATTGGCAAGAAGGTTCTACTCATTGTAGAGATGCTAATATTTTATGATACCACCAACTCAACATGAGGTTTTGGGGTTTGCCATGTCAGAAGAAAAGATAGATAGTAGAGCATTGCCAATTAAATGATTTATCCCAGAAAGGACACAAATCATTGCTCAGATTTTATTGACTGTAAGTCTGGATCTGGATCTGCTGTTTTCTATCTGTACTCCCATGTTCTTATTAGGCCTTGTTGACAGACACAAAATGTTTTTATTGGGATTTTCAAAATAATTTGAAGTACTTTTAACAATTTATATATTTGAGGTAGATAGAGATACAGATGCAAATTGATGTTGAGGACAAGGTAGATACTTTGAGAGCTGGTTGAATTATTTTTGAAAAAAAAAAACCCAGAAAATATTGTTAGCAGATATTACAAAACAAATTATTTTGGTCATTTTAGCATTATGCAATTTTTTTCAATGTGTTTCTTTTTTTTCTTCAAATTTTTATTTAAATTCTAGTTAGTTAACCTATCGTGTAACATTGGTTTCCGGAGTAGAATTTAGTGATTCATCACTTATGTATAACAGCCAGGGCTCATCACAATAAATGCCCTCCTTAATATTCCTTACCCATTTAGCTCATCTCCTGCCTACCTGAAGTACTGTCAACATTTTAGATTCTTGGGTCCCACCCTTCAAGATCTGATTTAGTTAGTCTGGGCTGGGGAGTGGTCATTAGTTTGTCTGCATTACTTCCAGTAAGTCAGTTGCAGGTGGTTCGGAGACACACCTCCAGAGTCTAGAACAATGGTTGGTCTATTGTGAGTGCTTAATAAATATTGTTTTGATTGTACAATTAGGGTTCCTTTATGAATAAGGGTTTAAAGGAATGGATCAGTGGTTTAAGTGAAAAGAATCTGTATAGGCCAAGTTACATTAGGAGGGAGAGAAAAGCCCAGTAGTCTATTAAAAATAACTTCCAACTTCTGAAGGAGGTAATGCTGGAACTTTCTTTCATTTTGTGCATGTCACTAGATTGACCCACACATTCCAGCTATGTCATATATCTTGTTCAGAAAGGCACAAGTCTAATTATATTTAAAAAAAAGAATGGATGAATTCTTTGACTCATTCGATTTGTAATGAACTATGGTGAAAGCAAGTCCAATCTCATGTAATTAGAAGTTACTTTAATTGTGTGAAGTGCAGCCTACATTTCTTTGACAATGACAGATAATAATTTCCTTTTTATGTTGTATTCAAAATCTAATAGCCAATAACTTTACAACTCTAAGTCACTGGCAACTGAACTCTCTTGTCACTTATTCTGTATTATTTTCATACTCTGGTTGCAGAATAACAATGCTAGGAGTAAAGATCATAATGATGCCATATAAAGAGAACCATAAATGTATACTTTTCAAGTAAAGCTAATGTTCCATTATGATAGAGTACCCATCCGTTGACAATCTCAACTATTTAAAAGCTGGATCGCTAAATTTTCAATATTCAGACTCTTTTCTGAAAGGAAGCTCCAGGCTAGAGGTCTCCATTGGTAAGTATTCATAAGGATTATGTTTTGGTAAAATAAAATCTGAAGGCTTCTAAAATATTAAACTTTCACGTAAAACATGTAGGAAAAAAAGACCAAAAAAAAAGCTGATGCTTAAAATATCCATTAGTTGTTTTAAAAATTAATTTGCAGTAGGATTCTATTTTTACAATTGCTGTGAAGTCTTGCTTTAATAATATCACTATTTCCTCCTCTTCTGGACAAGTTATTCATAATGTTAGACTATCTTAAAGGCCTTGGATGAATATGGGCACTTACACCTTGGACTGTGGGCTAAATTTTAAGATAACAAGAGAATATTTGTCTTGCTGCAAAAAACAGTATATTTCTTTAATATATATATTCTGACTAGTGAATCTAAATTTCTCGGCTGGGAAATAAATGCACTGTAATAGGTAATTTTGCTTTTGCCTGAAAGTTGCTCAAGTTTAGCTGATACTTCTCTAATAGATGCTAGCAAACTAAAAGAGCTCAAAGAAATTCAAGAAAATCACATGGATTCAAAGACTTGCTTCTTTCTGTTTCTGCATGAAAGTGGCGCTTTTCCTGTATCACATCTGAGAATTCAGTGTGTATAGCAGAGGCATAATCTCCTCTCCTACAAGTGACTCTGTAGTATTGTAATAAAATGGCTTTGTGTATTTAAAACATACCATGAACAATGATAGTTATGAACATGCATAGCAAGGAGATTGTTTGTGATGTGCTGGTTCACAGTCCTTATAACTTAATAAAGCACAGAATAGGATTAAAACTGGAAGCCAAAAGTTCCAAGCTGTCTATATTGCTTGGGACATTAGTGGGGCACACACATACACACACACACACACACACACACACACACACACACACACAGAGCTAATTGCATCCCTCATCTTACAGCTCATTATAATTAATATTCCTGGGGAAGCCTCTCCATCTCCTTATCTTGTTCCCATTTTCCATGCCTATTTCTTTCTTTCCTCCAAAAAATAACCTAATGTGTTTGTTATGTATCTTTGTATGTGCTCTTGTCAAATGTGTATTGTTTTGTGTCCTTGCATTTTTAATTTTCATAAGTGGGGCTAGGTTATAAATCTCAATCAGTTTTTCTCTGTTTCACTCAGGTTCTATTTATGTTGCTGGCTGTTTTTCTACTTCTCTAGGCTGTTCACTGTTATATCACTTATTAGGATCAGTGTAGTATTCACACTTGCTTTTCAAAAGCATAATTTTGGTTGTCTTCCCTGATATTTGCCATTTAGTAACGTGTTCATTCTCTGTCTCCATATTTTTAATAATCAAAAAATGGTTTGTAAATGAAAATCTTAACATAGTAGCATGAGGGAAAACAGCAGCCTTTAATAACATTTTCCATTGAAGCTCTGTAATGGCATAGGAACCTCACAGCTCTCTGACCAAAGAGAGGGCCTCCTTTATTAGATGAAGACATAATATACATGAAATACCCCATAGTACTCTTCCAGTCTCCCCATGCTTTAATCTAAATATAGACCAACTGATGTTAGAGAGCTATCCTTTAGAACGCTCATTTACATTGAAACATAGAAGCTGCTTGTGCAGATGTGGGATCAGGGATACATGAAGAAATATATAAATTTAAAATAACATAAAGCCAGAAGGTGCTGGAATCAGACCTGCTTATGACATTGGCTTGCTCAGACACCATGCATGGTAATTAAGTGACTCTACCTTTTTTCTCTTCATAGATCTTAGCCAATAACTCAGAGTCTTGAATTTCTTAAGGAAAAGCGATTATTACTATTAAGTAGAAACATTTCCTGTACTCTTTTTAAGATCTTTGGGTCCTAATGAGGAATGTGGGCCAGCCTGATGAGGACCTGCTCCTGAGAGCAGCCAGGCTGTACCTCTATCCCCTGGAACTGTGCCAGGAGGCTGTGTGCCTAATCTGCTCAGAAATCGTTCCTTTCTGTCTGTCACTGAAGCCTGAACACACTCCAGGAATTAGGCACTAATTAATGTCAACACATTATAAATGAAGAAAGAAGGGAAATTGCTTGGACTCATTTCTGAGGAAATTTTCAGCAATTCGCTTCAGTTAAAGTTAATGTGTACCTCAGGGCAGCACTGAACCAAATCATAAAATGCTGCTCATGTGGATGAGTGACCTGGAGGTGACCCGTGTGAGCCTCTTGACCGATATTTGTTTCCATATCGTGTCTCTTTTGTTAGGATGCTGCTTATAGCATTTGATGACCTGGTTGGTAGCATCAGACAGGCTAGGAATCTTAACTATGGCCTCACGAGCAGTAAATTCTAGGTTACGGACACAAAATTCTAGGAAATGACTTTCAAAATGGCACTTTCTTGATATTAATATATTGCTGCTTTATGGGCTTCAGTGAAGAGTTTTTTGAGGAGTGGAACAAATGGATCATTACATGGATCTTAGGAAGTCTTCCTCTTAACTGGAAGCCGATTCTAATATGTTTTTATGTCTATAAAATTAGGAAATGGATACTAAAATCCAAATCGTTGTTTTGGGTAATCAGGATAAAAAAATGTGTACCAGTATGTCACGTTTGATCTAAAGTTATGAGATTGAGTCCAATATGTCTGTAGTCAGGAATGGGAGACTCATTTTGCAGAAAAAGCAGTTGATGCGGCAGTAAACCAAAAGGGGGTTCAATTTTGTGTTCATTGTTCTTCAGGCTTCCTTATAACATGTTTTTCCCCTTTAGGATGCCCTTGATGTGCGCTTTACTGAATTTTGCCTGAGTAAGAATGCCTGAGCTTAGACAGGTAAGCACCTTGCTGGCTTTGCTTAGACCTCGAGCTCACTAGAGAAGACTCTATGCCAGCCACTCCCTCCACCTCCAGTGCTCAGCACAACACGTGGCACATAGGATGGGACAAGATAACTGAATAGGGGTGCCTGGGCAAAGGACTCTGTTGGCCAAGCATGCAGCTCTGGCTCATGCCATGATCTCATGGTTTGTGGGTTCAGGCCCTGCATTGGGCTCTATGCTGACAGTTTGGAGCCTCTAAGCCTGCTTTGGATTCTGTGTCTCTCTCTTTCTGTCCCTCCCTTGCTCTTGTCTCTCTCTTTCTCAAAAACAAATAAATAAACTTAAAAAAAGAGTAACTGACTGAAGAGTAATGTAGGCATACCTATAATGTCAAACCAAGTTTTTGACCATAGTAATAAACCATTGGATAATCCATTTTAGTGCATAGATCTTAAGGTTAAAAAAAAAAATAGATCCAGTCCTGAAAACTTGTATGGCCATGGGTAAGTACCCTTTAAGTCTCAACTTCCTCATCTGTTTATTAGGGTTAAATCTGTAAATAATGGATCTGTGGCAAAAAGGAAAGAGGTCTAGAGTGAAGATTTGTTTGACCACATCAACCCCAATGCTTTTACTAAAGATCTGGAAAATTTGATTCTTAATCAAAAATTGCTTTGATTGTATTCTAATATGTGTTTTCCTAAATCTTAACATGATAACATGAAGTGATTCAAGAGGAAGCATTTTTCTTTGTTTTCCCAAGCACTTAGCACAGATTACACATAAGTTTTAGTCTGTGTTCTTTCTACAAACCACAGGGTGTAGGGGATGGATATGGAAAGACATACAAATAAAAGTCAAGACAAATGTGGCTTATTAAGAAAAATCTGTTGGAAACTTCCTGATTCTATCCATGAGTTAGTATTCCTGAAAATAATGTGTGTGATTTTCATTGTGTTTTGGTAAATTGCTGGAAGAGAAACAGGAGGATAGGAGCAATGGCCTGTGGGACTTGTTCTAGGAGAGTAACAGGCAGACCAGGACCAGACAGAAAAGTCACCCAGGGGGATTCATTCATTTCTAACAGTGCTGGTATTGGAGCAAGAGGCTTTTGTACAAAGGTGAGAACCCAAGATGTGCTTTGAAACATTTAAAAGCTGAAAGAAATAGATGTTTTGTCTCTTTTAAAATTTAATAGAATGATAGCACACACTTTCCAAATGTCTTGCAGAGCACCCATTCAAATGAAAGATATATATTAAGCACACTAGAATGGCTATCTGGGTGGGGGAGAGAAAATGGAGCCAAAAGGGAATAAATACATATATTTGAGGGGCTTCATCCAGACCACTGGTGATCAAATCAAGTATCTGCACCTGGGGTCCAACAGAAACCAACCACCATCACCCAAACAAAGATGAACCTGAAACATGCAGTGTGAGTGTATAGGGTTCTTAGGAGAGCCCTTTTCAATTCATATACTGGGGAATGATGCTTCAGGCTATGAAGTGCCTAGGATTCCCAGGTATAGGTATGAGTGAGCGAGTGAGTGAGTGTGGGTGTGTCTGTGTGTGCTTTCTTGAGATTGAATTTTCATGAAGACAAATAGAGCCTGAGAAAACTGCTGGCTTTTGAACACTTTGGCTTTCTTGAGTCAGGATATTCCCTGCCCAAACAAAACCTTTCCTTTCAATAGGAGCTCTCCTTAACTTTCCCATGGTGTTGTATGTGGGGTGTGTGTGTGTACAGGCCTTTGGAGTTTGTAAATAACAACAGCACACCAATTCAAGATGCACTCACTGTAAGGGTTAAAAGGGTTAAAATTGTGTCCCAGCCCAAATACCCAACAATAATGTGCGGCCCATTAAAATGCAATTAGATAAACAGTTGCTACAAGCTTGAAAAATCTCCCTTCACTACCAGGGTGAATGGGTTGGAATCTATCCACAGTTAATAAAAAGGAAAGGATGCAGGAACTTGGCTGAAATGTAAGACAAAGGGAAATAAAATACTATTTTTCAAAAAGAAATGTGGAGGTGTGCCGATGCAGGTACTCAACTGGAAATATGGATCCTTAGCTTAAAAATCAGAAGACTTCATTTTTATAAATCTGTGTGTCTGTTACCCTCTGTCAAAGGGACAATAAGATCATGGTCATAAAATATCTCAGTTACTGCACTCTATTTTCTGTGTTCTTTATTCTTGACCATTTAGCAACCTACCAGTTAATTTCATGTCTGATCAGGTTAAGGTAACTCCACAAACACTCATAGAGGCATGCCTATGTTGGTGAGCTCATACCCTCAGTGTTTCTGCGTCACCTTATGACCAAGTTTCCCTTCTACTGTTCACTTACTGAGAGATTCAAAAGTTTAAAAAAAGAAGCATTTTCCCCAAATGATTGTGCTAAAGACTGTGATCCATCCGAACTCACATGCAAAACAAAGCTGGGCCTCATCTGTGCATCTTTGGGCATCAGGCAACAGCTGCTTGTCATCTACCTTCACTGGAGTGTTTTCTCATTGATTGCATTCCTTCTTGTGACTCTTTCATCATAAAAGAGAGAGTGAGAAGAAGAAAGAAAGGGGGAGAGAGAAAGAGGGAAAGGGAGGGGGAGAGGGAGAAGGAGGGGAAGGGGGGAAGAGGGAGATGGAGGGGAAGGGAGGAGAGAGAGAAAGAGAGAGAAAGAGAGAGAAGGGGGTCATCATTAAGACCACAGCCACCTCACACCACCTATATAGACTTGCATACATTCACGGCAGAGAAGGCACACTCCACGACCAAAGCCAAAACTCACCTGCCTGTTCACTTCTGTGTGTATATAACCAATGCCAAGTGAGCATTGGTAGTTTTATCAAAGTGTGCATTTTTGGCTCCATTCTACTGGCTCAGGTAGCTTAAAGAAGAGAGACATCTTTAGATGCAGCCTTTAGTGTAGGAAATGAGAAGTGACACAGCAGCAGTGAAAGCTTTACACATCCAAGGGGACTTTGTGAGTGTGGAAAAGTCAGGATATTAAGGCAAAGAGTAAAATCATATCAACAAGGCTGAAATAGGTACATTCTTAAACTGTAACTTCCAGTTTGCCTTCATTCAGTATAAGAATAAAAGGCTAGGTCTAGATGTTGTTTTCATCATTCTGCTTATAATGCAGGACTAGACATAAGTGGTCAATTTCTTGAAAAAAGTGTCCTAGTAAAATATGAGCATAAAAGGTTTCATAAATAGTTATACTTAAAGAAATATTGAGCTAGAAATACAAATTGGTACAGGATAGACTTTCTGAAAGACCATATGACAACAGCTTTCAAAAACCTTTGAAATTGTCTTATCTCAAAGCAATCACTTGAACATCAGCCTTACCAACATTTTTCTGGATCTGTCTCTTTAGGCAAGAGAAACAAAAGCAAAATTAAACTATAGAGACTACAACAAACTAAGAAGCTTTTGCACAGTGATAGAAGCCATCAGCAAAACATACAGGTCACCTACCAAATTGGAGAAGATATTTGCAAATGCTATATTTGATAAGGGGTTAATATCCAAAATATATAAAGAATGCATACAACTCAACACCAGAAGAACCCCAAGTAATTTGATTAAAAATGAACAGAGGCTCTGCATAGACATTTTTACCAAAAAAAGACAATATAGATGGCCAAAAGACACATAAAAAGATGCTCAACATCACTCATCACCAGGGAAATGCAAATCAAAATCACAGTGACATACCACCTCAAATCAGTCAGGTAGCTAGTATCCAAACCACAAGAAGCAACAGGTGTTGGTGAGGATACAGAGAAAAAGGAACTGTTGGTGCACTGTTGGTGGGAATTTAAACTGGAGCAGCTACTATGGTAAACAGCACGGAGGTTCCTCAAAAAATTAAAAATAGAATTGTCATATGATTATCCAAAGAAAAGGAAAACACTAATTCAAAAAGATATTTGCGCCCCCCCCACCATGTTTATCACAGCATTATTTACAATAGACAAGGTATGGAAGCAATCTAAGCATACATTGATACATAAATGGATAAAGAAGATATGGTATATATATATATGTATATGTGCACATGTATATATATGTGTGTGTATATACATAAATATATATACATATGTATATATACACAATGTTATATATATATATATATATATATATATATATATATATACACACACACACACACACACATACATGGACACACACACACACACACACCAGAATATTACTCTACTATAAAAAAGAATGAAATCTTGCCATTTGTGACAACATGGATGGACTTGGAGGGTACTATGCCAAGTGAAATAAGTCAGGCAGAGAAAAACACATACCATATGATTTCATTTATATGTTAAATCTGGAAAAAGAAAACAAATAAAAACAAAAACAGATTCCCACTTACAGAGAACAGACTAGTGGTTGCCCAAGGGGAGGGAGGTCGGGGGATGGGAAAAATAGATGACAGGGATTAAGAAGTATAAACTTCTAGTTTTAAAATAAATAAGTCACAGGGATGCAAAGTGCAGCACAGGGTATACAGTCAATAATATTGTAATAACTTCGTATGGTGACAGATGGTAACTATACTCATTGTGGTAAGCATTGTGTATAGAATTATTGTACACCTGAAACTAATATAACATTGTATGTCAATTAGACTTCAATAAAAAAGTTGCTTGCCAAAGAACCAGAAGTTTATTTCTAAAAAAAGTTATTCTAAAAAAATGAAAGTTTGTACAATGTAGACTTATTTATAATAGGACTTTTTTTTAAAAGTCCAAAAATGGGAGAGTAAACAAATAATTTTGTATTCATACAATGAAATATGTACCTTTAAAGAACGATGTCATAAAAACATATTTATTCTTGGGGAAAAATGGTCATAAACTATTAACAACTGGAAGATGTAGCCTATAAGCTGTTTCAATAGTATGTCTATCATGTAAAATAGAAATGTGGAAGCATCCAGAAGGGTAGGAAGGACATTTAACAAAATGTAAAACATTATTTTTCTTTCCATGTTTTTTTATATTTTCCAAGTTTTTTTGAGTGTTTTCTTATGTGATTAGATATAATCCCGTAATTATTATTAATAAAGACTCATTAATATTTAAAGGCCTTCTCTGAGTCCAGTAATTTACTTGAACTCAGAGGTTGTGTCACATGTGATAGATACACTGTGAGCACTAGGATAGGTGCATTCAACAGAAAGACCCTCACAGCTGTCTCAGGCTTGCACCATTTGGCGATTGTCCGTGTAAAATGATAAATTAGAACATACTGCAATTCTAGGGAAGAATGGTTCTCTTCAGGTTTTCCATCTTGCTGTCACCCATAACCAGATGCTCATACTATAATAGAAACAGTAAGAAATTATGAGTTCATGAAATGAAAGGCACTATTATATCACTGATAG
This sequence comes from Panthera leo, assembly GCF_018350215.1. Taxonomy (NCBI): domain Eukaryota; kingdom Metazoa; phylum Chordata; class Mammalia; order Carnivora; family Felidae; genus Panthera; species Panthera leo. Next base: position 159,707,942 of record NC_056679.1, on the reverse strand, counting down.
TGAGAAGAGGGGGTCCAAGTTTAAATTGCTTGGCAATCCCAACCCTGTATTTCCTGATTCTGATGCAACTGAAACCTCAGCTTTCTCATATTTCAATGGTTTATATAATATATTTATAGATACGCATAGAATTTTATGATAAAACAGTGCTTTATGGTTGGAGTAAGTAAGCAGCTGGATACCACTTTGTTTGATTTGTATAGAAGAGTGGAAGTTCAAACATAAAATGAAATGACTACCCCTTTGTTTAGCTATCATAGACTGTTTCTTTATCACAGTCACATGCAATCTATTGGAAAATGTAGAGGCAATAACAAACACAGTACCCAATACCCAGCTCCATTATAACAAGTACTGCTTCAGTGTATAATCCCTATATTGGTATCTCTGCACTCAAGGTAAGGGGAACAGCTTCCTATGGTCCACTTTCTGTCTTCCTGCATAGGGATTGCGTAAGGCACATTTAAAATAAACACTCATAGGAACACTCACATACCAAAGCTTTCTACTTACAACCGTTCTGGCTATGATGATGAATAATCTCTGACAAATCTCTACTCCCCACACTTTACTAAGCAACCCTGAAAACCAGGGTTTACTAACAGCATGCATCCTCTGTGTGTTGCCTTACATTTGACAAGAACAAATGACCAAAATTATAAAACAAATTTAAGTCTTGGATCCACATCACATTTCCTTTTGTAAAATGAAGTAAAAATGTGTTTTTACAAAACAATTTCTATCCTATTGATACTTGAGAGAAAACCTTTGCTACTGTTGATAAAACCTTTTCTACCTTTGTGAACATGGTCAGTCATGACAGAGTGCTTCCAATAAAGAGATTAAGAGAATCAAACAAGAACCTCAGTGAAACACCAAGAACTGTTGAGATTTCAGACTTTTTTCATCACATCTCTGATTTCACACAATAAAAAGCATGACTCTACTCAAGTTAAATATCCTAGCATTGATTGCTAGATATCAGAGAATGGCTGTTAAGTGTTATCAGATTACCAAACACTTGCAATGTTTGCTTGATTGACAATTTTACAGCTGGCATACTGAAATACATTCTGCTTAGCAACTAATGTTAAGCAGAAGAAAACTTTCCGGCTATGTCATGGTTGTGAAAACAGGTGCAGGGTATCTGGAAAAAATTTTACTCTGAAAGGAAGACAAAAGTGGTCTTCAAATGAACAGCTTGAACCTGAAGTATGTTATTTCATCTAATAATAAAGGCAAAAAAACCTTTACATTTCTAAAAGTTACATGTATTCCAACAAAAATAAACAGTGTTTAGATACCAGGGCAAACTCAATCAAACTAAGTGAATTAGAATAATTTTTTCTTCCAAGATTGTTTTTTAAGTCTAAGGACACTTTTTTTTTTTTATCATTACAGTAATCTGTGTTATATTTTGATTCCTCCATACTAGTGGTGATAAACTGGTTTGTACAATCTTTTGAAATGTTACCCAAACATAAACTATAGGACAGAGTTAAGATAAATTGGAAGACATTTTTACCTTTCTTTTGTTTTTCAGATTTTGATTTTTTTTGCATGTTAGACTCTTTAATTTTAGACCATTTAATGAACAAAGTCAATAATGGTCATATACTCAAAATAACTAGAAACAGGAGATTCTGGGATTTTTCATGATGATGTCTAATAGGTACTGGAAGCCTGAGTTAGGATAAGTGGCCGTGTAAGCTCCAGGCTTCAGATGGTATGGACCTTGTTAGTGGTGGTTCCTGTGATTAGGATTTCAGCTTATTCTTCTACTTTTAACCCAATGAAAATTATCATTTCTCACATCACATCTACTCTTTTATTGCTTCTGATTGATTCTGGAAGCAATGGACTTTAGTATAAAATAGGGTGTTTTTGTTTTTTGTTTTTTAGCTAAAAAGAAAACACACTCTGGGGTAGCAATACAAAAACCTATCTTTTGTTAGCCTGGAAATATTGGAAAAATGTCTTTTTACCATTTACACAACCCTAGAAGTCATCAAATGACTCTACTCTAAGTTAATCACCAATAAATAAAAATAAAATGCTATTTTTAAAATTGTATTAAAAATTTTTTTTATTAGTTTTTTTTTTTTTTACTTTTTGAGAGGCAGAGAGAGACAGAGTGCATGTGGGGGAGGGGTAGAGAGAGAAGAAGACACAGAATCCAAAGCAGGCTCCAGGCTCTGAGTTGTCAGCACAGAGCCCAATGCAGGGCTCAAACTCACGAACCATGAGATCATGATCTGAACCGAAGTCAGACGCTCAACCCACTGAGCCACCCAAGCCTCCAAAATAAAATGCTAGTTTGTTTTTTTCCCCTAGTATCTTCTAGCTAACATTTTTCAGATTCTTTTCCTCCTAAAGTTATTTAGTTTTGACTCAAATAGTTATCAGCCTGGTACAGCCACTCCCCAAGAATGATTCATTCATTCAGTGGCTTCTTGTTTCTTCCAGGCAATCTGTGAGGAACAATCATTTGGCCTCTTTTCTATGCTCTTCCTAACCTTCTCAGTTTAGTGTGAGAACACAAGGAGGAAGATGCGTCTGGGGTACATCTTCGCCCACTCAGAGGAGTACAGCTGGGAAGGGAGGCAGAAACGTTGTGCTCACAGACCACACAAAGTACTCCCCACCAGGCTGCAGCTGTGACAACCCAGCAATTCTTCCCTCGACACCTACGGCACATATTTCATAGTCTAAGAATAGATGTGCTTACATTGATCAAGTGGGGGAGGCTGACAGAGTTAGCCTCATATGGCTAGGTCTCAGATGCATAAAGATGTCAAGAGATCTGGTTTTAATTGAAATGCAAGCATTTGCCACGTGGTATTCTACACACGGGGTGATTTTGCCTTATATGGTCAGTAACACGTTTTGGCAATACAAAAATGAAAAACAAAATAAAAACAAGTGAAGCATGAGTTGTAACAATAACTTATTACGGACCAGAGAAAAGAATTATATCCAGTGAACATTATGTAAAAACATGATATTTATATTTTTGATTGTTATATAGATTTAACATGCTAACTAAAAAAAAAAAATAATCCAGTTGATTGCTGTTTTATTCACTTGTAGAAGGTGATTTTCCTGCAGACAGATTTTCTGGTGGTTGATATGTTAACAACAGAACACTTTGGTGTTTTTGATTACTCATTTGGCATTAGGATCACTTCTTTGAGAAAGTCTGAAGAGTAAAACAGAACTGCTGCAATATTTTTGTTATCATGATACTATAATGTAAACACTGAGAACTGACTCACCGTTCAACTGATGTAGAGAGATCAAAGGAGAGCCATATCATAATTTAACCTTAAGTGAAGGTTTGTGTGGAGATAAAAATTAGGGTGGCAGGTCAATCCTAAAATAAAATTTATTTAGTCTATTTCTCCCTTTCAAGATTTGAAACATAAAACCTATATTGGCCAATTGGTCCAGATGTCAACTTATAATAAAAGCCAAGTTCCATTAGGAAATGATACTTGCTTTTCATTTCTAAGAGGTGTCTACCCTTTTCTCGTCAAAATGTGAGAACTCCATACTTGTATATTCACTGTGGCATTTGGAACTGAACTGAAACTTGGTAGTTCTGTTTTTATCTTTATGTGACCTCTTAGTAAGAACATTTTTTAGGAAAGCATAGAGCAAGGTAAAATGTAAATACATTTTTTGTAGAGTGAAAAACTTCTGGCTTCATTATTATTGGTAAAGAAATAGACCCTTAAATAAAGCACGTTATGGCTATGCCCCAACAAGAGGTAGAATTTATAATTGAGGCAATGTCCTTTCTTACCTTGTACTGCTTAAATCTCACTGAACCTGTGGCCACCCACTTTGCTTAGACGTAAAACAGCGTATATAAAGAGAGAAGGTGATAGATGTGCCAAATAACTATCCTAACTATCTGCATATTGTTGACTAATTTGTTGATTAATTAAAAGCTATGTACAGGGATCATTGTGATCCAAGTCTGGATGAACTTGATATTCAGCTTCTGGGAGGTTGTGAGAACATGTTCTAGATTGTTCTCACACCAGATGTCAGGTGCTTCCTGAGAAACTTTATTGTTGGCCCCGCAGAATTCAGGGCAGCTTCAGGAAGTGATGTCTCACCTGACACTTGTCAGATTGCCTCCTAGGACAGCAGAGAGTGGTATAGATCTATAGTTACTGCCCCCAAAGTATTATAAAATCTAAGTCTTTCTTAAGCTTTGTCACTGTGTGACTTAGTTAAAGTCACCTTTGCTTCCTTTGTCCCAGGAAGAAGTGAAGACCCTAAGTGTCAGAACTTGCCATGGAGTAAAGCAAAAGGATCACCTGATAGAGGCCAGTAAAACCCAGCTCCAACCAAACCACCTTCCGTCATGGCTAATGCAGAGCTTTGGGACAGCACCTCTCACTCCAGTTATTCTCTGATGCCACAAAGGCCTCAATACTACCTAATTCTCTCCGTCACCTCACTTTTAGGTACCTGGATTTTGTTTCTGGAATCTGGTCCCCTTCAATCACTGGATTCTTATCTTTAAAATTCACTCTTGAAGTCATTGATTCCCTGTCACCAACTCCCTTTTGACCAGACCACTTCACCTGAGAATCCTATCCCTGGATCCTTTTCTGGCTGCTTTCTTTCGAAAATTCCATTTCTCACTGACTGCCACATAATCTGGCACTACCAAACAAGAGTTAGAGCCTCCACAGGGAACTCCCATGCAGGCCAAGTCCTTGTTTGCACCTTTGGCTGGGTGTTGATAGGATGTCTCAAACCATGCGTGGATCACTTTTATTGAAAAAAAGGAATGTGCGTGGACAAGTTGAGCCTCCAACAGCAGGCCACATCGGCCACATCGGGAAGGGGATGTTCTGAGGGTGTATGACAGGGAAGACTATGTGTGTTGACTATGAATGTGTTTGCGTGTGAGAGTGAAGAAGTACGTGAATGGCTCTGAGCACATGTGAGTGCGTGTGAGCGTGTAAGTGTGTGTGCAAGTGGGAAATAAATACAACAGGAAAGCCTTCACTGGTAGCAAGGTCTGAGAGATGTCGTATGCCAGAGGATCTCTTGGCTCAAATTGACCCAGGCTCTAGTTTGGCTTCTGTTACCAGCTCAGCTTGTGTGATCCTGAGAAGCCACTTTCTTGTCTCTTGGATCACAGTTTTTAAACTTGAAAGATGAGTATATGAAAAGTACTATAAATTCTTTGTACCACAAAAAGTACCACAAAATTGCTGTTATGATTCTCTTTCATCTGCCCTACTATACATTAGAAGGTGAATATACAGCCGCAAAAAGGAGGCTATGGTTAAGAAATGCAAAGGTAGGCTCAAGCCCCCTCATCACACACTTTTTAGGTTATGGTTAAAATAGTACAGGGACAGAGACTGAAAGATGACTGGCCCCACCCTGGGGGAGAAGAGGACATCTCCAGTGTGATGATAAGAGGAACACAAGCCCCCTATGTTCCTCTGCTGGTCCCTCAGACTGGAACATCTCCCTCTTAAATCCTTCTGAGACCCAGACATGGAAATAAACCCATCTGCCTTGCCTATTGATTTTAAAAGTGCCTCAATTCTTTAATGCAAAGAAGTGGGTGAGCTGGAGATGTTGCGTGCTATCTTAATTTGAGAGTAAATGTTACATGCCCCTGAGTGGCCTCCATTAATTATAACCAAGAAAACAACCTTGGCGTGCCTCACTTCTCTCATTGACTGTATCGATGGCTTTCCCAGACTTCTACATTGAAGGCAGGCCCAAAAAGCAACAAACATTAGGCAGTCCTCTCTTTTCCAGCTGCTAAAAATAAATAAGTTTATCTGCAGCACTGCCTAAGGAATGACTCAAGCCAAAACTAGAGATAAATGTAAATGTCACTTCTTTTAATAAGAAAACATTGATAAATTCATACATGCGTCTCCATTCTAACTCAGGCTGGGTAATGGTATGATCAATTCATAAGCAACATACATGAAAGAGAGAAGCAGATTTATAAAGCAAATGTACTGGAAAGCCATAACCCAATATCCCTGTCAATTGAAACTGAGACCAGAAAAACAAGGAAGGATTCTAAACATGAACCAGAATAACTAACATGAAGATCTACAAGACTGAGGCCCAGAGAGGTAATGTGGCTGCCACAGGATTGCCAGCAGTTTAGGACTGAGTATCATTTTCTGTTTCCCAGATTGACACCTTTGCCACTACTAGCTGCTATTTGCTATGTCCTTATGCTTTAGAAAAGTCAAATACTTTTCCAAGGTTGAGTTTTGAAGTAGAAATTACTGTGGCACTTTCAGTGTTCCTTTTCAAAGTTCCCTCCTTGGGTTCGACATCTATTTTCCACCTGCCCTCTCCTCCTGACCACAGACTTGCACACTGACACAGCCCCCTACATCCTACCTTCCTCTTCCTCAGCCTTCTTCTTCCTGAACATCTTGCTTTGTTCTCTACCTTAGTGTCTGCTCGCTCCGTTTTCTCTCTGATGTCACATGGTAGCATCTCTACTTCCTGAAATCTCCACAGCACATCTCAAACATTCTAACTTCCAGAGTAATCTACATCTGTGGTTTTCAAAGTGTGGTCTGCAAAACAGCAGCATCACATCACCTGGAAACTTGATAGAAATGCAGATTCTCAGGTCTCAGACTGGACTTCCTGTCCCAGAAACTCTGATAGTCAGACCCAGCAATCTGTGTTTTAATGAGCCCTCCACACGACTTTGAGCTCTCCCCAAGTCTGAGAATCACCAACCTACCTTATCTTTTGGTAGCTTGAGTTCCAAAGCAAGAGTTCTGTGGAGTACTGTTTGTGTTCAGATTCAGCTTTCCGGCTGTATACTCAGGATAAATTACACCCTCTCTGCCTCATACTCCTCATCTGTGAAATGGAGATAGTAATAGATTTTGCTTTAGATATTTGCTGTTGGTCGATGAAATGATACAAGGTATGTACATAATGTTCTTAGCACAGAGCAAAACCTAGGAAATGCTAAAAAAAAAGTTAGCATTATTCTTTCATAAGATAGTTCTACTCTACTTCACTTTTCTTTCCATATCATACTCTTACGAAACTTGTAAACAAATGTTAATCAATAGCGAAACCATGTTACTTAAGAATGTAAATTACGTTCTGAATCAGGTCTTGATATTATCAATCTTTATGAAACCATTTTCATGTTTGTATTTAAAGTAGTTATATGAATATTTAGTTTCTGTATTTCAACAGTTAATAAAAATGATGACACAGTACCACTCAAAAGAATCAGTTTAGAGAAAGCTATTTCAAGCTATTTCACTGCCACATAGGAGTACACCCAGAAAAAGCTTTGCAAGTTTGTTCTTGCAGCAGCTGATATCCTTAAAGGAAAACACACATAGGTTTGTTGCTAATAATAAGGCACCCTGGTCTTTCGGTCTAGGACAACTGTAAACTTGTCTGTGCAGAATGTCCCTCAGGCATAAAAGCAAGCTCAACAGATGGGACAGGACCCCACAAGCAACTCTTCAAATCTGAATCATGCATTTTTCTTGCATGTAAATATCATTTCATATTAATTGATATTACTAAACAGCACTTATAATTGCAGCAATTCTTGCAATTATCATAGAGAAATGAATTCATACTATTTCACATATAAAATGGCTCTTATGTATGTATTTCAAACAATATAGCAAAAGTTGTGAAATCTCTTCACCCGGTGTGCTAAAGTGTAATTCATGTCTCTCCCATGCAAATCTCAAACCCTTTTTAAATATTGTATACTTGTAATTAAAAAAATCAAACTAATAGAAACATCATTGCTCTTACTCCAGTGAGTAGTGCCACCAATTAGCAAAGAGCTTTATAGGTGATATCTACTTTTTAAATTAGCTGTTACTTTCCGGTATAGCTACTTAGTTAATGGATATTATGATTGTAAAACTCGTGTTACTTGGAACATACGTACAGTGTATGATCCCAGTGAAATGGCTCACGCCAACAGCAAAAACAAAAAGCCTGCCCAGAAGGGACCTTTTGTAAGGCAGGCCAAAACTGTATGTGCATAGCATTTTCTGGCAAGTCACTGGCAAAGTCCTCAGCTGTGAATATCCTGGACATAAGGTTGTGCAATTGTGGTTAGGGAAATATGGTGGTTGTTAGTTTAATTCCTAGCTGACCCAATTTCTATTCATATAAAATATGCTTTGGGACAGTCATCAGGAGACCACTTGGACTTTGGTTTACATGGAATTTCCTTGCCTTTTATGACATTTCACATTTTCACTAAGAGATAGAAGAATTCTATAAAACGAATTGCTTAAGCCGGTAGAAAAATATGTACGTAGAAAAATGTGTAGGTAAAGCTTTTCAGCATATCAACAAAGGTTCATATGCAGCAGTTAAGTACAAGGAATTCTAGGACAAGGAAATGAACTCAATGGAGTGGAGCCATAGAAAACTGGGTCTAAAAATCAGACATGAATGGGAGGTGCTCCATTTGGAGGCCACACTTACAAGCATAGTTTTCTGAGTTCTTTTTTGAGCATCACAATTTTGGCCCTGAAGCCATGTTGTTTAGTGCTAGGGAGGAGATCTGGAAATCAGAAATCCTCATTCCGGTCCCGAGGCGCTTGTAAGATGTCCACAATTCTCTTTGGCCCAATGTTCTTTCATGGGATTAATGATGGTTCATCTTCTTAATACCCATCTTGGAATAAGGAATCTGTATTTGAGTCGCCATTATGAAAGCAATCCTTTAAAAAAAATAACAGAACCACTGTTAAGATTGAAACACTGAGGGGAGAATGGAATCAAAAAGCTAAAAGAGCTCTCCTATAGAAGAATAGGTTTACAAACACAAATAGTCCCAGAGAGTCTCGATAGCATTCTCAATAGAATTAAAAACAGTGAGCACAGTGAATGTACCTTAACACACATGTATTTATATTTTTGTAATGCATTTGATACAGTATCTCAATAAATCTTATTTGCCAACCTAATTAGCATTGGCTTTGCTGTGTGCTCTGTCACATGGACTGAGAACTGGCTGGAGGACAAGTCCTAATGACTCAGGGCAACGTGTTGACTATAGGGTCACCGTGAGGTCTGGTTTTGTTTAATGTCTTTATTAACGATCTGGAAGAAAGAGCAAATAATTCTTGAATGAAATAATATCTGAGTGACAGGCACATGGGCTAACTGGAAAACATAATTAAGTAGAAGTGTGTAAGCGCCAGTCCTAGGCTTGCTACTGATTTGAAGGAGGCAGTCACTCGATCTTTCTGGGCCTGTTTCCCCTTGTGGAAAATGGAGATAATGGGTACTCCTGTGAGAAAACAGAGATAAGATTTTATGATTTCAAATACAAAGTATGATAATACTCCCTCTGATAATATTTAGTGCTTATCTACTGCTTAGAAGTCACTTTAACATGGCAGAACTGAGGGTAGGGCCTGTGTCAGGGAGGAACAAAATGACACTGTCAAAGGACAGCATGTTGGGAGGACTCATGGCTAAAACACCCTGCAAAAGGGGTTTGTTAATAGGTGGAGGAAGCTTAGAATGGGAAGTTCAAGAATACCAACAGACTCTTTAGTGGAAAACTGCATAGGAGGGTAAAGATAAAAGAGGGTAAATCTGTCTTGCTGTGTTTGAAGATGGGGCAGAGGGATGAGATGGAACCACAGGAAGACCTCCCACACGTCCTGCTTTTTTTTTTTTTTTTTTTTTTTCCTGGTCCATGGAGAGTATGCACGGAGAAGATCTATTCACATCCAAGTACTCATTAATTGCTGTTCACTTTTTATATCAAAATTGAGCTGTTTAAATTCACAGGCAGAAGTCGGTAGATGATTTCAGGTAAAGCCTTCAATGTGATTATCTTGGCAGAGTCACTTCTATCTAGTCTGACATGGTGGAGTCCTAGGCACCGCTTTCTCAGTTTTCAAAGGGGGAAATTAGCTGTGGGGGGCAGGGGTAAGTGGGTGGATGGTGCTCATTTATACAAACAAAGCTAAAAATGACTTACCAAGTTTTGTTTTTTTTCCCCATTGAGAAATACGATTTTCAAACTGATCAGAATTTTTGTGACAGCTGAGACGTCACTAATTCTTTTTAGTAGTAAAGAGACTCAGGAACCAAATTAACATTAGTAAGGTTACTGGATCTTGTAATATAAAGCAGGGTTGCTCAAACTAACTTGATCCTAAGTATTTTCTAGGAATGCTTTTCAAAAATACAGATCTGGGGGCACCTGGGTGGCTCAGTCAGTTAAGCGTCTGACTCTTGATTTTGGCTTGGGTCATGATCTCACAGTTCATGAGATCAAGCCCCGCATCAGGCTCTGCACTGACAGTTGGAGTCTATTTGCTTTCTCTCTCTCAAAATAAATACGCTTAAAAAAAATTTACAGATCTCAACGTTTCAGCCCAGACCCACCAAAGCAGAATCTCCAAAGAAGTCAAAGTAATTGTTATCATCAGGCAAGTGTGAACAATCCCAGGTTGAGTTAAAGGATTTATATTGTTCTAAAGAGTTGTCTAATCAACATACGGTGGTCTGATGTACTCATATCTACTAAAGCTGGAGTTCATTCCAAGCCAAGTCAGAATATTTGTGTTGTTTTATTTGGGCTTTTATTTTTTTCCTACATAAAATCAAAGATTACATAGAAGATAGACGAGTTCATTGGTTTTTCAGTTTTTCTTACCAATTAGCAAAATGTATGTTAATACTTTAGAATGTCATTTTACAATTTCTAAGAGTGTGGCTTATTTCTCATGAGTTATTTGCTTTGAGTTCATTTATAATTTATAACCTACCCATTCCTAAAAAACAGTGAGGATTTTATTTCAAATTGTGTGTCTAGTGAAAGTTGAGAAAAAAACTTCAGAGTCCCTGATGTGACTGGAGGGGTCTCATCAGCAACATTCTTAAAGAAATCAGACTAAAATTCACCCTATCCTCTTCCTTAAAGCAGTGTTCTTTATGCTAAGCCACAGATTTTTTATTTGGGAGACAGGTGAAGCAATGCAAAATAGGGTAAAAATTTGATAGAACATTTCCTATGTGCTCTGATTCAATTGTAAAATCAGTAGAAACTTTAGAGGAAGACCAAACAGGCTCCCCAGCAAGAACATTAGGATCCTCGTTACATAGGAATCCCTTTCTGGTGGTACTGGGCTCATGGAAACCAGAACTATCACTAATACAGTGCTCTTAGCCATTACCCATGCCATTTCTAGAATTAGATTTCAATATTAATTTGATGTTTATTAAGAAAACATAAGACACAACTTAAATTAATGTATGTGGGATGATAGGTTGGAGGAGAAGATCCCAGAAAAATATTCAGAAAAAAAAAAACCCAAAAACTCACTGAGGGGAAAAAAAACCCTGCACTTTGGAATAACATGGAAAAGAACCAAGATTAAAAACAAACAAACACTTTAGAGCCCACTAATAAATAAGTTACAAAATCATGAAAACATTCTTTGAAAAAGTAAATCTACCATAAGCGATCACTTGTGGCCTAATTTTACTTTGACTAAATATCATGGTTGTTTTAAAATATTTTTTTTTAAGTTTACTTATTTAGTTTGAGAGAGATAGGGAACACGAACGAGTTGGGGAGGGGCAGAAAGAGAGAAGGGAGAAAGAATCCCAAGCAGGCTCCTGTTGTGAGTGCAGAGCCTGATGAGGTGTTGGATCTCACCAACTGTGAGGTTCAAATCTCACCAACCTGAGCTGAAATCTAGAGTCAGATGTTTAACTGACTGAGCCACCCAGGTGCCCCTGTTTTAAAATATTTTATGGGGCGCCTGGGTGGCTCAGGCAGTTGAGTAACCAACTTCGGCTTAAGTCATGATCTTGTCATTGCTGAGTTGGAGCCTTGCATTGGGCTCAGTCTCGCTGCTGTCAGCACAGAGCCAACTTCGGATCGTCAGTTGCCCTCTCTCTCTGCCCCTCCATGGCTTGTGCACTGTCTCTCAAAAATAAATAAACCTTTCAAAATATAAAATAAAATCTTTTTTGATGTGTATTTTTTGTCTGAGGTGATTTTGCCATTTCAATCTATTTTCTCTAAGGATAGCTAACATTTTATTTTGCTCTCTTCCTTTCCTAATGGGCTATGGCTTGTGTATCCTGATTAATCTGTCTTCCTCTTCATTTTTTAGATAATTTTTAAATTTTAAATAGCAAAAAAAAAAAAAAATCCATCAAAGAGAGTTCAGTTGTGTTGCATATTGGTACTGGGTAAATTCTATCCCAGTGGCACGGGCAGGAACATGGTTTTCCCTTTCAGTCGGATTCAGGTTACATGTATTTGAGGCCACTAATCTGGTGTGATTCTGTAGCTCCCTCTCCACCTCTTCTTTCCTCCATGAATAATCTCACATTAATTGTGCACTCACACATCTTTACATCCCAGGGGAGCCTCAGAGGAGAGTAAGAATCTCTTTCTGACCAGGGCTTACCTCTTCACTGGGGAAGCTAAGAGCTTCTTTTTCTTCATTTCCTCTTCTACTGATGTATACATGTATGTGTGTATGAATTTATTGATTTATGATTTGGTTTTTATAGCAGAGGCGCACGTGAATGCAAGGCTGCATGAGTGGTAATAGCTTCCTCTTATCACAAGCGTTTGGAGGTAGCCTTTCTCCAGCCGCTCCTCTGCCTGCGTTTAACAGAGCTCTCAGCACGTTTAAGGAAGGAATCAGAATCTTGACACACTTAGGACAGCCCTGAATTAACTCTCCCTGTGACTAAATTTGCCTAAGGCATATGAAACACTTGTTTTTACAACAGCATACTCTCACGACGTTCATTAATTGCGCTAGTATTTTTATTTTCTAGTGCTGTTTTTGCTATTGTTGATGACATTTCCCAGCAAAACCAGTAATTAAATACATATTTGGAGAAACAGTGCAACTGATTAATTTCTGTGTTACCATTTGTTTATTAAAAATTAAACAGCATCTTATTCATTAATTTACCTGTCCAGCAAATAAAGTACTTGTCAAAGAGACAGTTCCTGCACCAGTGCACCTACCATAGCTGTGTAGCAGTACGCTGACCTCTTTGTAGCCACTAGCCATATTTGGTTAACTGAGCATTTGAAACATGCCTAGTGTGTTTGAGGAACTGAATATTAAATTTTATTTAATTTGAATTACTTTAAATTTTAATACACAAACAGTATAAAATAATTTATCGTTAAACACAACTTTTTTTTTATATGTATAATATCTCAGGAATAATTTTTATATTGTTGCATGTTAAAATAATATTTTAGATATATTAGGTTAAGTTAAATTAAAATATATTATTAAAATTTGGGGCACCTGGGTGGCTCAGTTAAGCCTCCGACTCATGATTTCAACACAGGTCACGATCGCATGGGTTTGTGAGTTTGAGCCCTACTTTGGGCTCTGTGCTATCAGTGCGGAGCCTGCTTAAGATTCTCCCTCCCTGCCCCTCTCCCATGCTCTCTCTAGCTCAAAATAAATAAATAAACTTTAAACATATATACATTTTTAAAATTAAATTCACTTATTTCTTTTTACCTTGTTTTAGTGGGGCTACTGAGAAATGACATATGTGGTATGCATTTTATTTCAATTGGCTAACACTGGCACAGGCAACCCAACATCTGTCAACTAGAAGCAAGTACAAAATAATATTGAAAAAACATGTGAAGAGTATGACTGGTTAGTCGAGATTTTAGGAATTTATTTTTAAAAGGTTAATCATGATTTAGAAAGAGTTAGAAGTGAATCACCTAAACACATGCATTCATGTAAGCTGACAGTTGAAGACACTGTCTGTTGAGCAAGAGAAAAACAATGACCCAAAACCCAGGTGTGACGAAATGATTAATCCAGCTGAAAGGAATTAGCATGGAAAATTGATATTATAAGATATTAGAGTTGGAAGGAGTTAAATATTCTTGTCTAAACTCTTACCCTGTGCAGAAAACTCTTTATTCAGTAAATCTTCAAGAATTATTTATTGCAGGCTGGTGACGTGCTAGGTATCGTTCTAATCTGGAGATACAACGGCAAGTAAGCCAGACAAATCCTTACTCTTGTCACATTCTAGTTGAGAAAGACAGATGATAGACAATTTATAAATCCATGGGCAAGAGAAAGGACAATTTCAGATTTTGATAGTGCTAGGAAGCAAATAAAATGATGATAGTTATGGAGAGATGGAGGGTAAAGGAAGGTACCTTCGGCTAATTTAGCTGGAGTGCTCAAGGATGGCCTCATGGAGGAAGTGACATGGGAGCTGGAAGGTGGAAAATAGGACAGTGTCAACCAAACCAAAGTCTGGGAGCAGAGCATTCAGCAGATGAACTGACAAATGGAAAAGCTTGAGGATGAGTGAGCTTGGTATGTTCGAGAAACAGAAACACTGCTCTGGCTAGGGCACATGAGGGAGAGAATAGAGGCAGAAGCCAGATCACATCTGACCTTAGAAGCTAACATGATGGCTCTGGGTTTATAATATGTGCAATGAAAACCTGTTGAAGAGTTTTGATCATAAATGTAATATGAACTGATTTTCTGCTGCTCTGTGGAGAATGGATTGTAGAGGAGAATACTTGTCCAATATCCATGAACTGAAAGTCATGCCTCCTTCCTTTGCATTCCTATACAAAATTATCTGTATGTCTCCTAGGGCACTTTTCCTTTCTTACCTTGTATTCTAATTATTCAGTTCAAGTCGTAGCTCCACTACTGGGGAAGAATTCAGTCTGATTCATCTTTGGCTTTCCTGTAGTCTCAGCACAGTGCCTTGAACATAATAAGCCCTCCATGAATATTTATTAAATGAATGAATCATGGAATGGATGATAATTCAGACTCTGCTTGAATACTTTCAATGACAAGAAGGGCATTGCTTTATAAAGCAACCCTTTCCCTTGTTAGAAGGTTCTATATGGTTTTAAAATGCTTTAAAATTGTTAGAAAATGAATATTTTTTATTTTCATTTATTCAACTTTATTCTTTCATTTGTCTGTAGAAGAGCAGAGAGAAATAAATTTCTTCTGCCAAAAGATTATCTTTAACTATTGGTGATAGTGATTATTTTCACAAATGTTTCATTTTTTGCCATCTTCAATCTTTTCAATATTTTTAGTCACATTTTTACTTATCCTCCTTACCACTTTCCTCAGTTTATACTTTAGTGTTTCATAGTCTCCTTAAAATATAATGCCCCAAATCGAATATAATATACCACATCAATCTGAAGAGTCAGAAAATATTGAGTCTATTACTAACCTTTGTAGAGATTCATACATGGATAAATGCTAAACATTTTTTTTTTTTTGAGAGAGAGAGAGAGAGGGAGTGTGCAAGTGGGGAGAGGGGCAGAAAGAGAGAAGGACAGAAGATCAAAGCAGGCTCTGCATGGACAGCAAAGAGCCCAATGTGGGGCTCGAACTCAGAAACCGTGAGATCATGACCTGAGCTGATGGCAGATGTTTAACCAACTGAGCCACCCAGGTGCCCCTATGACTAAACATTTTTAATACCTTCGTCAAAATAATGGATCATAGTGAAATATTTAATCACATTTTTAAGATGTTTCAACTGGTTGGAAGTGATGAGTAGGTACTTATATAATCCATTGCACTGGGCTTGTCAGTAGCTCACTGAAGTAATTGAAATTGGTAGGGTAGAGTCAGGAAGCATCTCATTTGAATTAAAGTTAATAAATAACAGTGCTAAATTGGTAATGAGCTCTATCTTTCTAAATCAAAGGTATGCATTTAGCAGGGATCTTAATTTTCTTAATCTCCTGCTTCTCAATTTAGGTTTTATGAATCACTAAATAGTAGATGGCTTGCACAGTGTAGACCACGTCTGGGGAAAAGGAAATTTTGGAGTAGTAGAAAGCTATTTGGAACAGAAAGTCTTTCCTCGTACCACATTTCATAGATAGGTGATAATTGCACTTGCCTTCCTGAGTTGCCTGACTCACAGAATTGTAATGTTGGAAGTAATCATAAAGAGCACCTGCCAATCTATTGAGGAATTTCTTTTTTCAAACTGTAAGAAATTAACCATGAGCATTAGGTCTACTTCCATTCATTAATTCAATAATACCGTAAAGGATGAAGAGAAGAATAAATAAAACCTGTGTGTTTTTTGTCTGAATAAAGCATGATCCTTAGAGCCTGCATCACTTCCTCCTAGTTTTATCTAATTATCTGCCTTTTCTTCTTTGCCTTAATAGATTTTACTCTTTCAAAATGCACTTTTAGTTTCTAATAATGTAAGTTATCCCGAATCTTTTTTGGAATGAAGCATGATTATTTATAATAGGTCATGAGACTGAAGGATAACTTAAGACTTTACCTTTCTCTTGATAGAAAAAAAAATTCATGCAGCAGTGATCTGTCAACCTAGAAAATTCTAGCTGGCCTAGAATCATTCTATTTCTTTTGATTGTTCTGAAAGGAATATTTCATACTGCTGATTTAGAAATAATAATTATTAGCAGTTTGCCATTTTGTCTCAATTCTTGATACAATGTTTACTAATGTTTCTGCTGATTTTTTTGATTTGCATGTTTTCATTATAAATTAATTATATCTCATTATGGTCTAATTGACTAGATTCTTGAATATAATCCTGTCAAAAATGCAACTACAAGTTGATCTTTAGCCACATTAAAAAATGTAGAACACGTAAAATTTTGACAGTAAAGTCAATACAATAAAACCTTGGATTGTGAGTAACTTGTTCTGCGAGTGTTCTGCAAGATGAAAAAACATTTCTAATAAATTTCAACCTAATAAATGAGTGATGTCTTGAAATATGAGTAGTACATGACACCAACTATCACAAGATCATATCTGAGCCAACGGTTCTTCTCTCTCTCTCTCTCTCTCTTGCTACAAAGAAGGAGGAGAAAAAGGCGGAGGAATCCTTCACTTTAAATGAGATTACGAAGATTTGTAAAATGTGGGAAACAGCATAAATTTTGTAGAAAAGCACCACCCAAATAAGGCTGTAGCAGTGCAAGCAATGAATCTGTTTAACAACAATGCAATGTCACATTTCCACAAAAATCCTCAAAAGGAGGCAAAGACAACTGTCAGTGGATGGGTTCCCTGTTTAAATTGCATGAAAAGAAAAAGATTCTGTTAAGCCAATAGATAGCAGTGATTCTGTTAGTGATAGTGAAAGTTGTCCTACACAATAACCCTCCTCTCTCTTGTCTCCCTCACACCAGCCACAAAAGTTTTCAAAGGAAAGTGCAGGTTAATCTGTTTATTTTTCTTTATTATTTTGTATTGTATTACAGTATGGTAATCTTTTTATGTGAATATTTTTGGGTTGTGGAATGAATCATCTGAATTTCCATAATTTCTTAAGGGGAAATTTGCTTGATATACAAGTGATTTGGATTACAAGTATGTTTCCAGAATGAATTATGCTTGCAAACCAAGGTTTTACTGTATTCTCAAATGTTTCTAACTCATTTGATATGTTCACAATTAAAAATAGACCTGTTAATTAAGAAAATATGTGAATGAAAAGGAAAACATTTTAAATAGAAACAGATCCTCTTGTGCCTACAAATAAACTGAATATTTACCTTTTTTTGTTTCCAAAAATGTTAGGCAATGTTCTTTCAGTGAAAGTGGGGATGAAAAACTACTTAAATAACCAAACATAAAATTAAAAGCTATTGGGTAGAATGGAATGGCTGTGGCCAACCAAGGCTAGGGTGAATGGATAAAATATAAAACAAAAACTAACTAAGTGAACAAATCAAATATAAATCAATCTATTAAAGGTGGCATCTAGGTCACTCAGTAAGTTGAGCATCCCACTTTGGCTCAGGTCATGATCTTGAGGTTCATGGGTTTGAGCTCTGCATCAGCTCTGTGCTGACAGCTCAAGTTAGAACCTGTTTCAGATTCTGTCTCTCTCTCTCTCTCTCTCTCTCTCTCTCTCAAAAATAAAATAAGAACTTAAACAAATTCAAAAAATTAATCTATTAAAGGCATCTGAGGGGCGCTTGGGTGGCTCAGTCAGTTAAGTCTGACTTTGGCTTAGGTCATGATCTCACAGTTTGTGAGTTCAAGCCTCATGTTGGCCTCTGTGCTGACACCTTGGAGCCTGGAGCTTGCTTTCCTCTCTCTCTGTTCCTCCCCTGCTCACATTCTGTTTTTCTATCCCTCTCAAAAATAAATAAAGATTAAAAAATATTGTTTAAAGGCATATGAGAACTGCTGAAGAAACAGGAACTAGAAGAGTTAATTCTCAAAAAAAGGGAAAATAATGGAGAGAAAAGTCCGATATTCTGTATTCTATAGCTGTGTGCATATGATAATTCTTAGTGTAGGCACAAAGATGAATACACTGGTTATGCACAGACAGAAAATTGATGTCAGAAAGACCAGCAGAGCTTCTGGTAGACTGAAATATAGAGTGATAAAATTGGAGATTAGAGGAGCTTCAAATACAGAGCTGTTTCGATCTCATTATTTACCAAATTCTGAAACTATGTAATTATTGAGGCTAAAAACACAAGCAAAGAACTCTAAAAAGTAGAGCAAAACTTGTGTTAGTCTCTACTGTCAACCAGACAATGATTAATTAGAATTTTAGACTTTCCAGGGAGAGAGGTCACAGCAAATGCACCACACTATCAGATGATAGCCCTGCAGGACTATGTCCTAAGAACAGAATTATATTAAACTTTTCCAAAGCTGAAAACCCAGCTCAACTCTCTGTGTTCAGTCAATGAGGACTTGAATGTTATGAATTAAAATCAAGAGAAAAAATGGAAAATAAAACAGACTCAAAATAACCCAGATATTGTAATTAGTAGATAAGGACTTTAGAGTAATGATGACTCAGGTTCAAGAAACAGAAAGAGATAAAAAAGAAGAAAAGTAAAAAACAAAAGAAAACAAAACAATTTTATTAGAGAATTCGAATCTGCAAAATGAATCAACTGGAAATAGTCAAACTGAGAGGCACAATATGGCAAACAAGAACTCAGTAGTGGGACTGGACATCTGGGGAAGATGGTGGAGTAGGAGGACCTTATCCCATGGCTGCAACTAGGTAACACCCATATCAGTATAAATGCCCCAAGAAATGCTCAGAAACCTGGCAGAACAGACTCTGCACAGCCAAATGTACAGAAGAGACCACATTTAAGAGGGTAGGAAGGGCAGAGATGTAGTTGGTAGCTAAACAGACACGTGCGACTATCCCCAAGAGGGAAATATGCCTCAGGTGTAAGAATACCTATAAAAATCAGTCAAAGGATTAAAAAAATAAAAGAATGTAAAGTATGACACCACATACCTAAAACTTGGGGGGACAGAGAGAGGAGTAAAGAATGGGTTCAAACTTAAGTGACCATAAATTTTAATATAGACTGCTATAAGCATAAGATATTATATACACACCTAATGATAACCACACATCAAAAATCAGTAATAGATAGGCAAAAAATAAAGACAAAGGAATCCAAGTATCTCACTAAAGAAAGCCAGCAAACTATGAGAGAAGAGAGAAAAAGAACAAAGGAACAGAGAACCGCAAAAACAACCATAAAACAAGTAACAAAGGGACAATCAATACATCCCTATCAATAATTACTTTCAATGTAAATTGACTAAATTCTCCAAACAAAAGACATAGGGTGACTCAATGGATAAAAAAGCAAGAGTCATCTATATGCTGCTTACAAAAGACTCACTTCAGACCCAAAGACACACACAGATTGAAAGGGATGCAAAGCATTTACCATGCAAATGGAAGTAAAAAGAAAGCTGGGGTGGCAATACTTATATTGGACAAAGTAGATTTTAAAACAAAGATTGTAACCAGAGACACAGAAGAACACTATAATCATAAAGGGAACAATCCAACAAGAAGATAAAACAATTGTAAATATTTATGAACCCAATATGAAGGCACCCAAATACATAAAGCAGCTAACAACAAACATAAAGGAAGTAATTGATAGTGATACAATAATAGTAGGGGACATGGACACCCCATTTACATCAATGGATAGACCATCCAAATAGAACATCAACAAGGAAACAGTGACTTTGAATGACAAACTGGAGCATATGGACCTAAGATATATAGTACAAACATTCTATCCTAAAACAGCATAATACACATTCTTTTAAAGTGCACATTGGACATTCTCCAGAATAGATCACATATTAGACCACAAAATAAGCTCTCAACAAATTAAAAAAGATAGAAGTTATACCATGTATCTTTTCTAACTACAACACAATGAAACTTGAAGTCAACCACAAAAGCCTAGAAAGAACCCGAATAAATAGAGGCTAAATAACATGCAACAAAACAATGAATAGGTCAACCAAGAAATCAAACAAGAAATAAAAAAAATACATACACACAAATGAAAATGAAAACACAACAGTCCAAAATGTTTGGGATACAGCAGAAGCTGTTCTAAGAGGCAAGTTTATAGCAATACCGGTCTACCTCACGAAGCAAGAAAAATCTCAAATAAACAACTTACACTTACACCTAAAGGAGTTAGAAAAAGAACAAACAAAACCCCAAACCAGTAGAAAGAGGAAATAATAAATATTAGAGTGGAAATAAGACATAAACTAAAAAAAACCAGTAGAACAGATCAATGAAACCAGGAGCTGGTTCTTTGAAAAGATAAAAAAAAAATGATAATCTTTAGTCAGACTCATCAAAAAGAGTGGGGGACTCAAATAAATAAAATTATAAGTGAAAGCAGAAAAATAACAATTGACACCACAGAAATATAAAGGATTATAAGAGAATTTTATATGAATAAATTATATGCCAACAAATTAGAGAACCTAGAAGAAATAGATAAATTCCTAGAAACACATAACTTTACAAAACTGACT
Organism: Panthera leo; assembly: GCF_018350215.1. Taxonomy (NCBI): domain Eukaryota; kingdom Metazoa; phylum Chordata; class Mammalia; order Carnivora; family Felidae; genus Panthera; species Panthera leo. The sequence continues at coordinate 159,687,045 of NC_056679.1, read as the reverse complement.
CTGGAAGAAATAGAAAGTTTGAACAGACCAATTACCAGCAATGAAATTGAATCAGTAATCAAAACAAAAAACAAAAGTCCAGGACCAGATGGCTTCATGAGTGAATTCTACCAAACATTTAAAGAAGAGTTAATACCTATTCTTCTCAAACTATTCCAAAAAATTGAAGAGGAGGGAAAACTTCCAAATTCATTCTATGAGGCCAGCATTACCTTGATACCAAAACCAGATAAAGACACCACATAAAAAGAGAACTACAGGTCAGTATCTCTGATAAACATAGATGCAAAAATCCTCAACAAAATATTAGAAAATTGAATCCAACAACACAATAAAAAAATCATTCACCACAATCAAATGGGGTTTATTCCCAGGATGCAAAGGTGGTTCAATATTTGCAAATCAATCAATATGATATAACATGTCAATAAGAAAAATGATAAAAACCATATGATCATTTCAATAATGCAGAAAAAATACTTGAGAAAGTACAACATCCATTCATGATAAAAAGCCTCAACAAAGTAGGTTTAGAGCGACATACCTCAACATAATAAGGAAAAACATATATGAAAATCTCACAGCAAACATGCTGAATGGGGAAAAACTGAGAGACAAGGATGCCTACTGTTATCACTTTTATTCCACATAATACTGGAAGTCCTAGCCATCTAGTCCTGGTCCAGCTGTCAGAAAAGAAAAAGAAATAAAAGGCATCCAAATTGGTGAGGAAGAAGTACAATTTTCACTACTTGCAGATGACATGATACTATATAGAAAACCCTAAAGACTCCATGAAAAAAATACTAACAATGATAAATGAATTCAGTAAGGATGCAGGATACAAAATCAGCATACAGAAATCTGTTGCATTTCTATACACAAATAATAAAATAGCAGAAAAAGAAATTAAAGAAAGAATTCCGGTTACAATTACACCAAAAAAATAAAATACCTAGAAATAACCTTAATCAAGGAGGTGGAAAAAGCTGTACTCTGAGAATTATAAAACACTGATGAAAGAAATTGAAAATGACAAACAAATGGAAAGATATTCCATGTTCATGGATTAGAAAAACAAATATTGTTAAAATGTCTATACTATCCAAAGCAGTCTACAGGTTTAATGCAATTCCTATGCCAATAGCATTTTTCACAGAACTGGAACAAATAATCCTATAATTTACATGGAACTGCAAAAGACCCCAAATAGCCAAAGCAATCCTGAAAAAGAACAACACTGGAAATACCATAACCCCAGATTTCAAGATATACTACAATATTTACTTACTGTAGTAATCAAAACATAATGGTACTGGCACAAATATAGACACATGAATCAATGGAATAGAATAAAGAGCCCAAAAATAAACCCATTCTTGTATGGTCAATTAATCTTTGACAAAGGAAGAAAGAATATCCAGTGAGAAAAAGACAGTCTCTTAAACAAATAGTGCTAGGAAAACTAGGATAGAATTGCAAAAAAAAAAAAAAAAAAAAAAAACCCCAAAAAACTGGACCACTTTCTTACACCATGCACAAAAACAAGCTCAAAATGGAATAAGGACCTAAATGTGAGACATAAAACCATAAAAATCCTTGAAGAGAACATAGGAAGTAACTTCTTTGACATCTGCCATAGCAACTTCTTTATAGATGTGTCTCCTGAGGCAAGGGAAACAAAAACAAAAATAAACTAATTGGACTTCATCAAAATAAAAATTTTCTGCACAGCAAAGGAAACAATCAATAAAACTAAAAGGCGACCTATGGAATGGGAGATTATATTTGCAAATGACATATTTGATAAAGGGGTTAGTATTAAAAATGTATAGAGAACTTATCAAACTCAATACCCACAAAATAAATAATTAAATTAAAAAATGGACAGAAGACATGAACAGACATTTCTCCAAAGAGTCCATCTAGATGGCCAACAGACACAAGAAAAATGCTCATCATCACTTACCATCGGTGAAATGCAAATCAAAACTACAATGAGATATCATCTCACACATGTCAGAATGGCTAAAATCAACAAATAAGAAACAACAGGTATTGGGGAGGATATAGAGAAAAAGGAACCCTCTTGCATTGTTGGTGAGAATGCAAACTGGTGTAGCCACTGTGGAAAACAGTATGGGGGGGAGGTTCTCAAAAAGTTAAAAATAGAACTACCCTATGATACAGTAATCACACTACTGTGTATTTACCCAAAGAATACAAAAACACTAATTTAAAGGGATACATGCACCCCTGTGTCTATAGCAGCTTTACAATAGCCAAGATATGGAAGCAGCCCAAGTGTCTATTGATTAATGAACGGATAAAGAAGAGTGGTATATATATATATATGACTAAGATTATCTATCTATCTATCTATCTATCTATCTATCTATCTATCTATTATTCAGCCACAACAAAGAATGAAAATCTTGCTTAGTTGGTTGAGTGTCCGACTTCGGCTCAGGTCATGATCTCCCAGTTTGTGAGTTCGAGCCCTGCGTCGGGCTCTGTGCTGACAGCTCAGGGCCTGGAGCCTGCTTCTGATTCTGTGTCTCCTTCTCCCTCTGCCCCTCCCATGCTCATGCTCTGTCTCTCTCTGTCTCTCAATAATAAATAAACGTTAAGAATAAAAAAAGATCAGATCTTCAAAAGAGCAAAAATAACAAGAGAAACAGGAGATATAGGAGTGACAGCTCTAAAGTGCTTAAAGAATAAACCAAACAAGAAAAATTTCCAACCCACAATTCTATCCTAGGGAAAATATCTTTAAAAATAAAAATATTTTTTAGAAGTTAAGCTTGAGAAAATTAGTCATTAGCAGGCATATCTTAAAAGAAATATCTGGGGTGCCTGGGTGGCTCAGCTGGCTGAGTGTCCATCTTCGGCTCAGGTCATGATCTCACGGTCCGTGAGTTCAAGCCCCGTGTCAGGCTCTGTGCTGTCAGCTCAGAGCCTGCAGACTGCTTCAGGTTCTGTGTCTCCCTCTGTCTCTGCCCCTCCCCCACCCATGCACACACACACTCTCTCTCTCTCTCTCAAAAATAAATCAACATTAAAAAAAATAAAAAAAAAAAAGAAGTATCAACAGAAGTTCTTTATGCAGAAAGGAAATTATTTTAGACAGAAACATGGGAATGGGAGGTATAGGAGCCCAGGAAATAATGAATAGATGGATAAATATAATTGAATATTGATTGTTCAAAATGATAATAATGTCTTTGGTATTTAAAAATATGTACAATTAAAATGCATGAGAGTAATAACAAAATATGGGAGGAATAAATATAATTAAACTGTTGAAGATATTAGGATTATCAGGAAAGCCAAAAAAATTGTAATAACTTGAAAATCAGTCAATGGTACTGATGTATTTTGGCCTGTAATCACCCAAAGAATTTATAAATAATGCATAATTGACTTAATATGGAGAAAATGTAAAAATTTTTGATTAATCCAAATAGAGGCAAGAACAGAGAGGAAGGTGATATATAAAAACAGTCGAATTAAGTGGAAAATGAGTAAGATATAAAGATAATCATGTGGCAATGTCATTACAGGTAAATGGACTCAATTCTCCAAGTAGAAGACTAAGTAAGATTATCAGACTAGTTAAACAAACAGAGGAACTTATCTATATGCTTTTTATAATAGATAAACCATAAATATAAGGACAGAATTGTTTAAAAATAAAACAAAGGAACTAGATGTACTTTGCAATCAATAACAAAAAAATTGTGTACTAATATAAGACAAAGTAAGCATTAATAAAAATGCATTTGTAGAGATAAAGTGGGATATTTACAAGTGACAAAAGGGTAAAAGGAACGTATAAGATATACAGAAAGGTATAAGGCCCTAAATCTTTACTCATCCAATTTTATAGCTTCAACATACATAAAACACACATTTACAGAGCTAAAGAGAGACATAGAGAAATCCACAATCATCCCTGGGGACTAAAGCAGCTCTCTAGATATGTAATAAAATAAATGAAAAAAAAATCCGTAAAGATTTAGATCTGAAAGCCGATGAACACAATGGATCTTTTTGACGTAACATAGAAGACTACACCTAATAAGAACAGAATAAAAATACCTTCCAAGTGAAAATATAATATTTACAAAAATTGACCATGTGATAAGTGATGAAGCAAATTTCAAAAGATTGAAATAATTAGGAGTATGTATTTTTACCCCAGTGGAATTAACCTAGATATCAGTAACAAGAAATAAACTAGAAAATCACGAACTGCTTGAAATATAAGCCATATACTCATATACTTATAAATATAGCACAATGATAAAAAATAGGAAATATTTCAAAGTAAATCATAATGAAGATGCAACATTTCATAACAAATGATGATTCCATGAAAGAACACTGATGATTCTCACAAGCATTATGCTGAGCAAAAGAAGACAGACACAAAAGAACACTGTGTGGTTTCATTTACATAAACATAAAAGTTCATAAACAGGCTAAACTCATCACTGATGTTAGAATTTAGAATGGCTCTCTCCTGGGGTGGGGAGTGGGTGTTTACAAGGCATTACTAGGAAAGCTGTTGGGAAGCTGGTAATATTCTATTTCTTGATTTAGATGCTGGATGTTTTCACTTTGTGAAAATTCAAGTTATACATTTAGAATGTGTGCACTTAAATTTTTTTTAATGTTTCTTTATTTTTGAGAGAAAGAGACAGAGCACAAATGGGGGAGGAGCAGAGAGAGAGGGAGACACAGAATCTGAAGCAAGCTGCAGGCTCTGAGCTGACAGCACAGAGCCTGACGCAGGGCTCGGAGACACAAGGCTCGAACTCACCAACCGAGAGATCATGAACTGAGCGGATGTGGGACTCTTAACCGACTGAGCCACCCAGGCGCACCTAGAACGCGTGCACTTTTAAAATCCATATTTTACTTCATTTAGAACCTTGTTTTTTTTTAAAAAAAAGCACAGTCAACTTCAAGGTGAATGTAGTCTCATTGAGTGCATTCTTGTATTTAAGAGTCATCAATACTTTCAGTTAAGTTTGAAGGGAAGGAGCTACAAAATGCCACAGCCAGTAGAAACTGTGGCCCTGAAGTAAATGGGTAATTGTTTCAGTTCTGTGCCTAAATGGAGACATATAACTGTAAGACATCCCCCAGAAAGCAGTTATTCTGTCTTAGTAACTATCTATGTTTTATACAATCTCTAAAATAGTCCTTCATTGTCAAATGGGAGAACAGATGCATGTATACACATTGGATTACCATGGTTTTAACTGAGACACAAAGGTTGAGGAACATTTTTTCCTTCTCTTGCAAATATCTAAAATGTTTCACTTTGAACTTAACCAAAGGAGGTTTAACAAATGATGGGAAAAGAAGTGTTATTATATCTGATCTAAGAATTACTGATAACATAATATTGACCATAAAGTAGAATATGTTGTTATACTTCCACTAAAATTTTAAAATTAACTCTCACTTAAGAATAACAGTATGTTTTTAAACAGGGCTGCTTAGGCTGAATAATCATGCCCATATCCATTTGGTGATACCAAATATTGACCTGGTCACTAATATAGATGGAATCAAGCTATCATTCTTTCCCTAGTGAAGATGGCTATTTTATTTGCCATATTTATCTTCCACCTGTGTTAAACAAATGCATGTTTATTAATTAATTCCAATGCCTATTATGTACCTTGCCATGTTTGGTGCTGGAAATATAATAAAGAATAGGATAGGGGCACCTGGGTGGTTCAGTTGGTTGGGCATACAACTCTTTCTCAGTTTTGGCTCAGGTCATGAACTCACAGTTTGTGGGTTTGGCCCGGTGTCCAGCTGAACACCAATAGTACACAGCCTGCTTGGGATTCTCTCTCTCCCTGTCTCTGCCTTCCCCTGTTCTCTCGCTCTGTCTCTCTCTCAAAGTAAATAAATAAACTTAAATTGAAAAAAAATAGGATAGATACTGTTCTAATCCTCACAAAAGTTATAATCCAGTCTGACAGAGACACAAGAAATTTATCATATACATTGAAAAATAGGAAATTTTGTTTATCAACCAGATGTTATACTCAAACCCTCAGCTCTGTGTCCTCTCTTACAGGTGAGAGATGTTGTGTACTCTGCTGTTAAATATAAGATTTGTGAGTTCACAGTCAAAACTATGAAGTCCTGGGGCATCTGGGTGGCTCAGTTGGCTGAGCATCTGACTCTTGATTTCAGCTCAGGTCATGATCTCAGGATCATGGGATCAAGCCCCACATTGAGCTCTGTGCTGAGGGTAGAGCCTGCTTAAGATTCTCTCTCTGTCCCTCTGCCCCTCTCCCCTGTTCATGCACGTGCTCTTTCTCTCTAAAAGAAAAACAAAACAAAACAACTCTCCCCCACCAAAAAAAACCAAACCAAACCAAACCAAACCAAAAAAAACCCTATGAGGTCCTTTACTATGAAAAGAGTAGTAAGGGAGTACCTAGGTGGCTCAGGCAGTTAAGTGGCCAACTTTGACTCAAGTCATGATCTCACGGCTTCTGAGTTCGAGTGCTGCATCAGGTCTGTGCTAACAGTTCAGAGCCTGAAGCCTGGTTTGGATTCTGTGACTCTGTCTCTCTCTTCCCCTACCCCACTTGTGCTCTGTCTCTGTCTCTCTCTCTCAAAAATAAACATAAAATTTTTTTTTAATTAAAAAAAAAAAGAGTCGTAAGATATCTGGAGACTCCTAGTAAATAGTGGACATGGGCCATTGACCATTAAGTATGTTTTAAGGAGTTAATTGCTTTTTTAAAAAATGTATTTTTATTTTATCATAGTTTTATATAAGCATAGTTTCAAGGTGAATGGTTCCATACAGTTTATTATAAAAAATATTCTCCCACCAGCCTTTTTCTCTCCCACTACATCTTTCCTGCTGCTTTTGGGCAATGATTTTAAATTATTAAGCTCTTTATTGCTTTTTTCTTATTTAGTTATTATTAATTATTATTATTATTATTATTATTATTATTATTATATTTTGTATCTTTGTTTATAGGGTTAAAAATTGCAGATACATTTGAGGCTCTAGAATATTCCTTTCCAAACCCATTCTTCTCCCTGTCTCCCCAGATTTAATTGCCACCATGTATTTTATGCTTACTGTTTTCTTGCAAATTTGTATGATTTTGCTCTATAACTATATATGCCATAAAGAATATATATTATAGTTTTATAAGAGTGTCATATTATTTTCTGTAACACTGCAATACTGTAATTTTTCCAGCTATATCTAAGTACAGTTGACATGTAACATTGTGTAAGTTTAAGGTATATAGTGTGTTGATTTGATTTACTCATATATTGCAGAATGAATTACCACCATAGCCTTACCTAACACTTCTATCATGTCACATAATTGCCATTTCCTTTTTGTGCTGGAAACATTGAACATGACTCACTTGGCAACTTTCAAGTATATAGTACGGTATTTTAGCTATGATCATCATGTTGTACAATAGATCCCCAGAATATATTTCTCGTATACCTGAAAGTTTGTACCCTTTGACTAACATCTTTTACATTTCTTCACCTCCACCCCCCAACCCCAGCCCCTGGTAACCACCACTGTGCTCTCTGTTGCTAAGAGTTTGGCTTTTTTAGATTTCACTTATCATTGATTTCACACAGTATCTGTCTTTCTCTGTATGACTTATTTCACTTAGCATGACGCCTTCAAGTTTCATCCAAGTTGTTGCAAATGGTAGGATTTCCTTCTTTCTCATGTTTGGATAAAATACATATATATATATATATACTATATAGTATATACTATTTATATATACTATATATACTATATATAACTATATATATATATATACTATATAGTATATACTATATATATACTGTAAATACTATATATACTATATACTATATATATACTATATATACTATATATAACTATATATATATACTATATAGTATATACTATATATATACTATAAATACTATATATACTATATATATACTATATAGTATATATATAGTATATATATAGCTGTATATATATATATACATACATATATATATATGTATATATATACACACACACACACACACACACACACATATAAGCCATATCTTCTTTATTGGTTCATCCACTGGTGGACACAGTTTATTTACATATCTTAGTTTTTGTGAATAATGCTGCAAAATGTGGCAGTACAGATGACTTTTTCAGATCCTGTTTTCATTTCTTTTGGATATATAATCAGAATTGAGATTGCTGGACATATGGTAGTTCTATTCTTAAATTTTTGAGGAAACTCCATACTCTTTTCTATAGTGGCCACATCAATCTACATCCCCACCAACAGTGCACAAGAGTTCCCTTTTTTCCACAACCTTGCCAACATGTATTATCTCTGACTTTTTGATATTAGCCATTCTAACAGGTGGGAGGTGATATCTCATTGTGGTTTCAGTTTGCATTTCACTGATGATTAGTGATGTTGAACAGCTTTTCCTGTACCTGTTGGGCACTTGTATGTCTTCTTTGGAAACATGTTTATTGAGTTCCTCTGCCATTTTGAAATTAAATTGTTTGGTGTTTTGCTATTGAGTTGTAGGAGTTCTTTATATATATTGGATATTAAGCTCTTATCAGATACATGATTTGTAAATATTTTCTCCCATTCTGTAGTTTGCCTATTTCTTTGTTGATAGTTTCTTTGCTGTGTAGAAACTTTTTGGTTTGATGTAGTCCCACTTGTTTATTTTTGCTTTTGTTGCCTTTGCATTTGGTGTCATTAACTGTGTGAAAATAAATAAAAACCTGAATTTCAAATGCTTCTTTCATTACATTGCCTTTCTGGAAGAAAATTTCATTCTTTAAAAATGTTTATTTATTTATTTATTTATTTATTTATTTATTTATTTAGAGTGAGCAGGGGAGGTGCAGAGAGAGGGAAAGAGAGAGAAAATCCCAAGCAGGTTCTGCGCCATCAGCACAGGCTCAATCCCACGAACCCTGAGATCATGACCTGAGCTCAAACCAGGAGTTGGACACCTAACCGACTGAGCCACCCAGGCGCTTCTCCTTTTTTTCCAAGTCAATTATTTGGATAAACTTAAATAAATCAATTTTTTCAATACAGTATCATAAATATTTGACTACTAATATTGCAACACCAATCATTGCTCAAAATGGTTATAATAATTTATGATTGCTTATGCTGCCAGACATGTTCCACTAAGATTCTAAAAAAGAAGAAGCCTGGAAACAATTTCAGAATAGATTATATATTGTGAATATCATTAATAATGGTAAGAATGAAAAACAAATTGTGTTGTGAAGACATGGTTCTTTCCTTTTATGGTCAACATGTAAAACTTTCTGGTGCTGCACCAGGTTAACATTAAGCCCATTATTGCACATTAAAAATAAGAAATTTCTCCCTGCTAGCACATAAGAACCTGCAAGGGCACAGCCAAGGCTTTGTGTTGTTTATCAGTAGGAGAGACTCTCTTCACAGAACAGCTGCCTGACGTGCAATACAAACTGTGCCTCCCTTGTGCTTTGAAAAAGATGATGTCTGTGCTGCAAGGACAGGCACACAATGACGGGAGTTTGGGCTTGTGGTTGCTTTGGCCAAATGACAGATCTTCACTGGTGAAAAATGGATATACCCAACCTGCTCTGTATCATAAATAAACTCAGAAAACTGTGTTTGAGATGCATAGGTTGACATTCTGCTTAGTTTTTATTTGCTTCAATGGAAAATATGACACTCAATGCTGTTTTGTTTTTATTGACCAAATTGAGATTTTCCATCCTGCTATCGTTTTCTCCTCCCTCTTCTCTCCCAAGGACAAATTTAAGCAAATTTCTCAGTGATTTATATTACTGCATGGTCTACAGTACTGCTCCATGGAAATATTTTTATATATGTGAAGTTTTTATTTGTTGTTGTTTACTTGTTTTAACTATCTCCAGGATGAGAAATTGACTGTCATGGAACTGAGAAGATTTAATTTAATGTCCAGAAAGGTCTAGTCAAGTTGAGACAACTTCATGGGTAGGAGTTTGAAAATCTATCTTTTACTCTAGCACATTGAACTCATTTTTGAAGAAGCATTAAAGAAGTATAAAGCTTTACTGATCATACAAATTCTCTTCTTAGTTTCTGATTTCTATTTTAAAAATATGGAGAAAGTGTCTTTTATTAAAATACATATGATGTAAGGTTTTGTTTGTTTCTGTTTTGTTTTAGGACAGACTCATAGACTTTTTTCCCAAATTTCTAATAACTGGTAGAATTCATAAACACCAGAGATACCAGTCTCCAAAGCTTAAATTACAAGCATTCTGACTCTAGGGTTGTTAGATAAAATACAGAGAATCCAGTAAAATTTGAATTTCAGATAAATAATGAACATTTTTTAGTATAAGTACATTCCAAACGTTACATTTTTTATCTGCAAAATCTGTCAACCCTACTCTGTGACACTGTTTTTAACAAAAGATATCTTGGGTGTCAATGGCTCAAGTACTATTAACTACAACTTTCAGAAGCACAAAAAACACATTTATGTGTCTCAAAAGAAACTTTAAAACTTTGGTAAGGTCTTTCATTTTGTTTGTCTTGCACTTTACTGCTTCAAATCTACATTTTATTCAGCACGCCACACTAGTAGTTTATGGGGCCATCATAAAGAAAAATAGGCGGGTGTGCTGATAGGCAGTCTGGTGCAAGATTCAGTATGATTATAGCTGCATGGTTTATGAAATCAGCTTCTATTTAACATATGCCTTTTCTTTCACATTAATGATGAAGATTAACAATGATTAAGGAAAAACTGTTATCGTTAAGAAGATAATCTACTACACTGATATTGGAACCAATGGATCTGGGTTTTAATCCCAGCTCTAACATATTTTAACTATATTGCTTTGCAGGAGTTACTTAACCTCCCCATGCCTCTGTTCCCACCTGTTAAATGAAGGTGAAAATGGTGCCTGTCTCATATGTAATTACCTCATATGATTTGATATGCTAATGTATACAAATGCTCATAGACCTATATGCAACATAGAGTTGATGCTATGCAAGTGTTTGTTGTTGATATTTTTTTTTTGCTTTCTATGTGCAATTAATGTATCAAGGTTTTTATACAAATATTACCAAATTTAATCTTTAGAACAATCATCCAAAGTTAATTTTATTAACACATTTAATAACATTGTATAATTTGCCTAGTTAATAAAGACAGGACTCAATCAGAATGTTATTTTATAATCTGTTGATCACACACACACACCCACACACACACTTCTCCCAGGATATGAGGGTCTCTTTGCAGGCCATGTTCTACTAGTGACCTAACTAAGTCTGTAAAATGAATGCTATTTACTAAGTCAGAGTATTGACTCATTCTACTGCCTTTTTCTTCCCTTTGTCAAAGCAAAATTTATGAAATCCCAAGATCCTGCAACCTACCTTTTCCTGGGCTACTGCTTTTGTTTGGTATATTTACCAAGTAATCACATTTGCAATTCTGTTACTTAGAAAGTGCTGAGACTTCTCTTAATAATGAATAATCCTTAATTAATGCTTCCTGACATTTGACCGGGGCTACTTTTGGCTATATGCCAATTTACTTTATCATTCATGGATGCACATTCAGAAGCATGAATGCAAATGTGCACATGCATGTATATGTTAAATTTATTGTTCAATTTAGCAAGAAACTGCTTACAAGTTATCTGATGACAGATTTCAAGAAAACAGCAAAAGAGAAATGTACACTCACATGTTGGATGGTGAAGTGATGACGAATATGGAGAAAACATTTGGGAGAATTCAGCGAGCAGAGATAGATAGGGGAGTTGCATATTAGTCAAATGAAAATAAAGGAAGTTATTGAAACTGTGCAAACACAATGAAGCACATTGAAGCCTAGTTTTAGAAGGATGAGAAACTCAATTTTTTTTAAAGATAGGTTTATTTGCAAATTGCCTGCTTTTGCAGTGTGCTTTGAGTTTCTCAAAACACTGTGAGGAAGACATGTGATCCTTAGTGATATTTCATGAAGATTCATTTCTTCTTATCTCCACTTACTTAATCTCTTATAGATGTTTCCATTGCTTCTCTCTACTTCAAAACAATAGCACTTACCACCTCCTTGCTCTGGATAAAACTACCCCTCCCAACCTTCTCCCTGGCCCTTTAAATCTCCTCTCTCTTTACTGCAGCCAGTATTCCTTTGTTAACACCCTCCCCCCCACCCCGTCCCAGCCTCTAGTTTATGCATAACACTCAGTAATGTCCTATCATACCCAGTCCTCAGTGGACACAAGATGGGGGGAGAAACTGTACAGGCAAAATGAGGACCATCTTGAAGAAGGGGAGGGAAGAAAGGCCAGGAACATTCAGATACTAATTCTTCCTTTGCTTTTCTTTTCTGCTGCTACACTTGAAACACTTTGAAGACACGTCTAAGGCAAAATTATTTCAAGTATCATTGCAGAAATGAAGTAAATACAATTTATATTTTTATCCACTCTACTAAGTGGCTATATTTGTTATACTGAATCCACCCAAGTATCAGCTATTTATGACACTGATCCTTTTTCTTAGTCTCTCTTTCTCTGTCTCCTTTTCCCTCTTATTTCTCTCTTTCTCTCTCTCCTCCCACTCTCTCTCACAGACACACAGACACATAGACACACAAACAGATCACACACACACACACACACACACACACAGTTCTCTTCTGGTTTACATTTGAAGCTAACCAATGCACCCAATTTATTTTTCATTGTTGATCACAGACAAATGATCTCTCAACCAGTTTTAATCTTTCATTTGTAGGAAGGTTGCTGTCTGAAGAATAGTATCAAATCACCAACTATAATAGAGATATTGCAAGAGGGTCAAATATGGGATTTATAATGATGTATTTCTTATAGTTTAATATTTAGTGATGGCTTGAAATAAAAGATGTGCAATATAATAAAGAATTTATTTTTTATACTTTTACAGTAAACAACAGCTCGACACTAGTAAATTAAAGATTTAATGTTTGTAATGTGGGATACAAGAAAAGTAAGTGGAGAAATTTTGATGGACAGAGAGGGTTATAAAATATAAATATTAATAATAACAATAATAGCCACTGTTTATTGAGTACTGGCTTTCTGCTGGAAACTGGGAAAAGCTTTAAGCATACAGTATCTAATTTAACCTTAAATCAATACTGATAGAGGAATTGTTATCCCATTTATAGAGGGAGGATCTGAGGTTTATATGGATTAGCTGCCCATCATCTATCAAAGAGTGAAATTGCAGAACTAGAATTCAAATTCATTTCTACCTAATATATTATTGTGCTTTAAACTTTATGGTAAGTGTGCATGTGAGTGTGTGTGGGTGATATATGTATACATACTTATGTATATGCAAAGACACATAGTAATTTCTCCCATAGGCAGTTTGTGATTTCAGATAAGATGTTCAGGAGGTGAGGACAGCTTTCTGCAAGGGTATGGGATAGATGGTCATAGCATAACTAGTCACAGAAATGTGTTTGGAGGCTGGAGGATTAAAGAGTAAAGGAAGGGCAACTTCACAGTGGATTCTCTCATGTGTAGCAGTTCATCGTTATCTTTGCTATCCTTTCCCTGATGCCTTCTCTTACGGTTTCATCTACTTATTTCCTGTGAGTATATTATTTTAATTTTCATTGATTCATACTTGAGTTCTCCTTTTTCCCTCTCTTCACATCTGCCTTCAGTGTTGAGTGTCTTCATTAACTGCTATGTCTGCCCATCAATGGATTGTGGTAAAACAGAAGGATATGTGCAGGAAAGTAAACATCATTTCACAAGTGGTCTCACCTTTGAAGGTCTGTGCAGAGTATCACAAAATTCCCAGACACTGAGGACTGGTGCCTGTGGTTTATGCACAGCCTAAGAGACCCTCGTTCCTGAAAGAATGAAATAGGGGAGCAGGCTGGTCATGCTTTAACACAAACCTTGTCTAACACTATTTGGTACTATGAATAGTGCCTGATTTTCATTAGTCTCAGACGCCTCTTATATGAACATCAAATAGCTGAATGTGTCCCTAAACTTCTGACATGAGGATGGGCCTATAATTCTATATTATACATTCTCTTGGAGGTATGTCCAGGGGCCAAAGCACTGCATGGAAAGTTAGGCACATTGGTTTAGGTTTCCAGCTTGGTGCACAAATGATGGGATTATGGAATCACTCAGGGTTTTGACTTCCCACTGATAATAGGAAAACATCAGCATGACATCCCACATATGCTGAGTACCCAGAAGTCATTACAGGATGCAGTGGGTTTTACAGCATTTAGACATGGTCACTAGTCTTCCAAATGTACTATTTAGTGGGGAGACAGGCCGACCACTGGAGAGGTGGAACGCTATAAATGGGTATGCTAGGGGTTCCCATCAGTTGCAATCCTGAGAAGGGCTTGATGGCAGGGATAATTTACATTGTTGTCACAAACTTCATTCCATACAATGGGGCCTATTTTATCTTGCATAGAGAGCTTTCCTGCAGTCTGGAAAGCATCCTAATGATTACACAGAACATGTTTGTTATTTTCAATAATGTTCCAATACGTAGTGTTGTAAATAGAATATCCAATATAACAAGTATTGTTTTCTCATTTTCTTATTTCATGGCTGAAGGTATCAATAGAGAAGAATCAAAACTACACATCAATTCTACAACTCTGGCTCTTCCTTTGTTTATCTCCAGTGTGTAGGCCAACTTAGCCCTGACAAAGTGAATTACACAGGGAGAAACAGAAATTCTAGAATAAGGGCTGTTGAACCTCAGTGGGCATTAGCATCGCTTGGAGGGCTTTATACACACAGTTCTCTATGCTCCACCCCAAGAATTTCTGTTCCCATAGACCCAGAGTCAAAGCCCACAGTCTGTAATTCTAACAACTGCCTGGGAGATAGTGGTGTTGCTTTTCTGGGAACTATCCTTGAAGAACTATTGCCTTTAAATATATGAAGAAAATGGAAAAGATGCTTTCGTGCTGGAATGTTCTGCCTTCCTTCCAAAAAAGTGAATAAAGAGGAAGGAACAAATGTCCAATTTAGAAAAGAATTCTTTGTTCTTTTAGGGCAATATTAACTATGATGGGAAATCAGAGTTTGGAATTATTTCCTTTGAAGATATCCTCTAGTGCTTATGTTTACTTATTCAGAAAGAAGTGTTTCATTTTTTCCTTTTCAACTAACTCATTTTTACTATAGTGACGTATTTTAAGGAAAGTGATAGATATCATAACACATGTCACACATACTAAATTACATATCTATAAATGTATAAGAACACTAAAATTATTATACCTGAGAAAGTTAACAGTAATTACTTCTTATAACCTAATCTTTGTCCCAAATTCAAAAATTTTATTTATTTAAATTTTTTTAACGTTTATTTATTTATTTAACTTTTTTTTTTTTTTTTCCCAGACAAAGACACAGCATGAATGGGGGAGGGGCAGAGAGAGAGGGAAACACAGAATCGGAAACAGGCTCCAGGCTCTGAGCCATCAGCCCAGAGCCCGACGCGGGGCTCGAACCCGTGGACCGCGAGATCGTGACCTGAGCCGAAGTCGGAGGCCTAACCGATTGAGCCACCCAGGCGCCCCTATTTATTTTTGAGACAGGGAGAGACAGAGCATGAACGGGGGAGGGTCAGAGAGAGGGAGACACAGAATCCGAAACAGGCTCCAGGCTCTGAGCCATCAGCCCAGAGCCCCGGGGCTCGAACTCACGGACCACGAGATCGTGACCTGAGCCAAAGTCAGCCGCTCAACCGACTGAACCACCCAGGCGCCCCCCAAATTCAAAATTTTTAATATTATCCCTAAAATGTCCTTTTCAGCTGGTTTGTCAATAGTAGGATCTAATCCAGGAAAACATATTTCATTTCAGAGTTGTGTCATTTAATTTTTTTTTTTTAGTTTAAAAGAGTTTTCTTTTTCATGACACTGACTTGCCAAAAGTAAAGGATCATTTATCCTGTAGAATATGCTATTTTTCTGAATTTGTCTTGCATGCTTTTGGAAAGGCTTGGTTAAATCACAGTAAACAATTTGGTAGAAGTAAATAGTAGCTTTTGTCATGTATCGCATACTGTATTACATCATGGGACGCACATTTGGGTTTCTGGCCAATTACATTGCTTTGACTGTATATATTAGTGACTTCCTAGTCACTCATTATAATATTGCATTTCTCTTTGCTTCCAGAAAGTAATCTGTATGCTGGTAGTTTGGTGCTACAAGGATGTCTGATCCCTCAATACATTTTTACCTTATGGTTTTAATACCACTTTGATAATTCTTGACAAAATCAACAATTTCATTAAAGCTTACAAAGTGATAATTTGTTAATTCTTTCACTCCTTCTACATATATTAGCTCGAATTCTTTTTACAACTAGAGCTTTTGCTTTCAACTAAGGCTTCTTGACCACCTTAAGATGTATGCTCCACTGGAAAGCTTAATATTTCTCATAATACACCAATTTTCAAAGCAAGTAACTGGTTTAATTAAATATCTTAAATATTGACAAGTCAGACATTCAAGTTTCTCTGGAAAGCATCACTAAAAATGCGTTGATTTTCACAGAGTAAATGTGATTCAGTTGCCTACCATTATTTTGAAAATGTATTCACCTGACAGGAGTAAGCTGTCAAGAAGTAGTGAGCTGAAGACCAAAAGGACAATTTATTATGACAGGAAACAGGTGACCACTCTGCCAAGAAAACTCAAGGCCTCAGATTTTCTTGTTAGTGATTTCTGAGTAAAGCATTCAAGGAAGATGCACCCAACCAGTAAAGTGCTGACAAGCAAGAAGCCTTTGCTTTGAAAGGCATTCATTTCTACATGAATTAATAAAGCCAATCCAGATTGGGGAAGAGTAGTCAATAATTCTTATTAATAGAAATAGTAAAAAATAAAAAGTGTCAGGGAAATAAGAAAGCTTTAAAGAGGATATAATCTTTGCACTGTTTGAGCCTATTTTGGGAATGGTGATGGTGGAAGAAATGCTGTTCTTTATTGTACTTATAACCATGCTGAGTTTGCGAAAGGAAAACAGACTAAAGTCATTAGATGAATGTAGCAAGGCACTTAAATGTAAACACAAGGGGGAATGATTTATAGGGAAGGCTTCAGCATTTTATTCTGTCTCATGGAATTTATTTTTAAAACACCCTAAAAAACAAGCAAACAAACAAACAAACAAAAAACTCAAAAACTGAAAAAACCCAGCACTGCAGAATTAGAAACCATTTCCTGTTACTTCATGTTAAAATAAAATTAAGTGTCATGTTATTTTGGTAAGGCCGCTGGTGATAGTCATAGTCATAATTTTTAACTATGTAGGCCCAAGTAGTTGAACTTCTAGTAGATGTTTTAGAGTGGTCTCTCTTGGATGTTGTCACCTCTTCTTTTTGTACAAGTCTTGGTCAAAGACATTTACATCTTTGTAAAGAGATTTCTGTGCCCTGATAGTCTGAAAATAGTTACCATGGGATGTGTCGATGTAAACATAGAGTCCTCCCTCTCCCTTTCTACCTCTGCTGAAGAGCCACGTATTCCCTGGGAAGTCACACAGAACTCTGGACTGGATGAGGTTTTAATAGAAAATGCCATTAGCTTGGATCATATGCATTCCTAGACCATTGGCCTTGAACTCCTCCTGCTATATTGCCCTTAAACCCAAGCCATGCTGATATCTTTCATTTCTTCTAATGTTCTCATGTCTGTTCTCTAGTTCTGAAGTGAGTACCATTTTTTCCAGAAATATGTGCAAAAGTAATACCCTCAGAATTTTCTAGGTTGAACTTCCTGAACACACAAGTTTTGTCAGTGTAAAGAGTTGACAGACAATGGTATCTTGCAGAAGAATAGTAAAGATAACATTATTTCTTATTCCACAAATATTTACTCAATACTTACTATGCAGCATGAAACAATAATGCTTAAACAGTCAAATACGTTGTCTGTTCTCTACTACCTGTCTTATTCACAGATCATGACCATCTAAAGCAATTAAGTTGATAAAGATAGAAGAATGTTTTTGCTCTTGTAGGTGGGGTTTTCCATTTAACCTTTGTCACATTCAAAGAGTAAGATCTAAAGTGTTTCCAAGTCTCAGCTTATTGTCAGTTATATAGGCCTTTTGAATCTTTGTATCATTCACATTTTTATACTTATTTATAGCAAAGAACTTATGATATGGCATAATTTCATTATAAAAAATCTAGTGATTCATGTTGTTCCTTGTTAAATTCACTTCCTTGGGTATGCTTTACCTTTCATTCAAGGTTCACATTTGCCTTTGAGACTATTATCTTTGGTTTGAAGACAAGAGAAAAAGAAAATAGGACACACTTTGTGCCTTTGTGCAAAGGATTCTTTGAGTACAATAATAAATTGATACTTTTGAACCCTGCAGTTGTTTTAAGAACAATTTTTTTCTCAGGTCTATAAAAATAAGAAAAAGAAGTGTTACCCCTGGTAAGGTTTTGAAATCAATTAGTTGTATCTTACAGCCAATGATGTTTTTTGTTGGAGGTTTTGATGTGTGAGTTATGTCAACTTCAAAAGGAAACTTCTGTAGTGTGGGATGAAATATCATTTTAAGAATTTTAATTCTCTTTCAGTTCAGAACCAGAGGCAATTGTACTTAATATTCTCTGCATTGGCAAAGTCTTTGGTTTTAGACAGCCATGACTGTTAAAATTAAGAAAGTTTAAATGAGAGTTGGAATTGTATAGGGTTTTTTACACAAAGATTGTGATCTTCCTAAATTCTTGTTCCTTCATTAAAAAGGGGGAAAGTTTCAACATTTTCTAAACCTTGGGTAAAAAGCAATATACAGTTAAAAAGGAGTTAAGATGGCAGAGTAGTAGGAAAACCTTATTCCTCCTTCATCCCTCGAACACAGCTAGGTAATTATTAAATGATTCTGAACACCCAGGAAATCAATCTAAGGACTGACAGAACACACTACACAACTAGAGGGAGAAAAGAGACCATCTCACGGAAGTTATAGGGTACAAAGACATGATTTGGGGAAGAAAAGAATCATGGGTACTGTGGAAAGGAGAAAGCCTTGATCACAGAGACAGTAGAGAGATAGAGAAAGAAAGAGAGAGAAGGAGGGAGAGGAAGCAGTACACAGGGGATTGCACAAGAAAAACACTTTCCAAAACCATTGGCTGGGAAAATAAGAGGGGATGATTATTGCAAGTTTTTACAAGTAGTGGAGCTGAAAGTCTGAATATGTAGAACTCCGTGTCATCGCCTGGGTTGAGCCTGGCAGGCATAGTGGTACTCCTGTGTAAAAGGAGGGCAGAGGCCGAGGAGTGGACAGCATGCTCTGAGGATCCCCTGGTCTGTGCGGGGAGAGACAGTTCACCTTTTTGGAGTGCATTTGGTAGAGGTGGCACTGTCTCTCAGGGGACAAAAGAGCCAGCAGGCTACATTGGGCTGCCCTGTTCATTAGCATATGAGCAGAGACACCTGCTGAGGGCAGGTAACCTGGATGCCACCTTTTTGTTAAACTTTACCATAAAATCCAAGCTCCTGTGCTGTCGTGAGATTTTTTTTTCTGGTACAAATTAGTACTAGCCACAGCTAGTGAGACCCTCTTCCAGGGGTTCAGTGCATGTTTGTGCCACATCTCATCTCTAAAATTTGGAGTTTTGAAATCCAGCCATGTGTCTGATATAACACACAGGAGCACTGTGCTGCTAGGCCTGCAGACCACTCAGACACAGATAGGGTGAAGGCAGGGATCAACAGAAGCCTGGTCACAAGAGGGAAGATTGTTCCTTCTTCTGTGAGAGCTTCCTGAACAGTGCAGAGGTCCCCTTTCCAGGGAAGAGAGTAGGTTGATGCCATTTTTCACCCCTCCCATCAGCATGGACAGACTTCAGCAAGCAGCATAGCACACACAGTGAAGGCTTGAGCACACACACGAAGCTCTGTCCCTCTGTGCTGTGCAAGTGCCTTTTTTACTAGGGCAAGTGTGATTGAGAGACAGAGAAGCAGCAGACCCCTCCCCCAGAAGACCAGTGCAAACCCCTGAATGCACCAGATCTACTCATCATAGAGTGCTTCAAGCCTTCAGCTTTACTGGAAATAGGGCCAGGCACATGCTTTCCTAACACACAAAAGACAAAGTTCCAGATAAAATGCCAACATGGAGGAATTCATCCCAAAAGAAAGAATAAGAAGAGATCATGGCCAGGGAACATGCCAGAACCAGAAATTAAAACAACAATCATAAGGATACTAGGCTTGAGAAAAGCTTAGAAGAAACCAGAGAGAACCCTACCGTAGAGATAAAAGTCCTATAAAACAGTCAGGCCAAAATAAAAAAGGCTATAATGAAGATGCAAACCTGACTGAATGTCATGACCACAAGGATGGACGAAACAGGAACAAATCAGTGGTTAAGAAGATAAAATTATGGAAAATAATAAAGCTGAAAAGAACAGGGAATGAAAACTATTAGATCATGAATGTAGAGTTAAAGAATTCAGTGATTCCATAAAGCATAACAATATATGTAGCATAGGAGTCCAAGAAAAAGAGAGAGATAAAGGGGCAGAAGCCTTATTTGAGAAAATTATAGCTGAAAACTTCCCTAATCTGGAGAAAGAAACAGGCATTCAAATTCAGGAGGCACAGAGAACTCCTTTCAAAATCAATAAAAGTTGCCAATACCAAGACATAGCATAGTAAAATTTGCAAAATACAGAGATAAGGAAAGAATCTGAAAGCAGCAAGGAAAAAGAAATCCCTAACACACAAAGGAAGACAAATCAGGTTAGCAGCAGATGTCTCCACAGACACCTGGCAGGCCAGAAGGAAATGGCATGATATATTAAACCCGTTGAATGGGAAAAATATGTAGCCAAGAATGCTTTATCCAGCAA
Source organism: Panthera leo (assembly GCF_018350215.1). Lineage (NCBI taxonomy): Eukaryota > Metazoa > Chordata > Mammalia > Carnivora > Felidae > Panthera > Panthera leo. Next base: position 159,666,067 of record NC_056679.1, on the reverse strand, counting down.
GGCTGTTATCCAGAATAGAAGAAGAAATAAAGAGTTTCCTAGACAAACAAAAATGAAAGGAGTTCATAATCACTAAACACCCCTGCAAGAAATATTAAAGGGGACTCTCTGAGTGCGAAAGAAAGACCAAAAGCAACAAAAACTAGACAGGAACTAGAAAGGATAAGAGAAAATCTTCAGAAACACTGACTTTAGAGGGAATACAATTCATACCTATCAATAATTAAATGTAGATGGACTAAATGTTCCAATCAAAAGACATAGGGTGTCAGAATGGATTAAAAAAAAACAATACCCATCAATATGCTGTCTATAAAAGACTCATTTTAGACTTAAAGACACCTGCATATGGAAAGTGAGGGGATGGAGAACCATCTATAATGCTAATGGATGTCCAAAGAAAGCCAGAGGAGCCATACTTAATCAGACAAACTAGAGAGATAGAGACAGAGCACAAGTAGAGGAGGCGCAGAGAGAGAAAGAGACACAGAATCCAAAGCAGGCTCCAGGCTCAGAGTTGCCAGCACAGAGCCCAACATGGGGCTTGAACCCACAAACAGTGAGATCATGATCTGAGCCAAAGTCAGATGCTCAACTGACTGAGCCACCCAGGTGACTCAGTGCCAAAAAATAGAAATGGAAGGAAAACTTGCAAACTCATTCTACGAGGCCAGCATTACCTTGATTCCAAAACCAGACAAAGACACCAATTGAGAAGAATTATAAGCCAATATCCTTGATGAATACGGAGGCAAAAATTCTCAACAAGATACTAGCAAATCTAATCCAACAGTACATTAAAAGAATTAGTCACCACACTCAAGTGGGATTTATTCCTGCAGGGATGGTTCAATATTTGCAAATAAAGCAAGATGATACATCACATTAATAAAAGAAAGGATAAGAACTATATGATCCTGTCAATAGGTGCAGAAGATTCCACCAAGAAAATTGCTAGAACTGGTACTCAAATTCCACAAAGTCACAGGATATAAAATTAACATATAGAAGTCAATTGCATTTCTATACATCAATAATGAAAAAGCAGAAAGAGAAATAAAAGGAATCAATTCCACTTACAGCTGCACCAAAAACCATAAGATACTTAGAGGAATAAACCTAACCAAAGAGGTAACAGATCTGTACTCTAAAAACTATAGAACTTGAAAGAAAGAAATTGAAAGATGAAAGAAATTGAAGATGACATAGAAATGGAAAAACATTCCATGCCCATGGGTTGGAAAAACAAATATTTGTTAAAATGCCTACATTACCCAAAGCAATCTACATATTCAGTACAATCCTATCAAAATCCACCAGCATTTTTCACAGAGCTAGAATCAACAATCCTAAAATTTGTATGGGGTCACAAAATACCCCAAATAACTAAAGCAATTGTGGAAAAGAAAAACAAAGCTGGAGGCATCACAGTCCTGGATTTCAAGCTATATTACAAAGCTGTAGTCATCAGAACAGTATGGTACTGGCAAAAATGAAAAAAACAAAGACACATAGATCAATGGAACAACACCGAAAATGCAGAAATGGACCCACAACTATATGGTCAACTAATCTCTAACAAAGCAGGAAATAATATCCAATGGAAAAAAGTCTTTTCAACAAATGGCATTGGGAAAACTAGACAGCAACATGCAGATGAATGTAACTGAACCACTTCTAACATAATACACAAAAATAAATTCAAAATGGACAAAAGACCTAAATTTGAGACAGGAAATCATTAAATTTCTTTGACTTCAGCTGTAGCAACTTCTTACTAGACATGCCAGAGGCGGTAATAGCAAAATGAACAGCAAAAATGAACTATTGGGACTTAATCAAGATAAAAATCTTCTACACAGCAAAGGAAACAATCAACAAAACTAAAAGGCAACCTACAGAATGGGAGAAAATACTTGTAAATTAAATGACTGATAAAGGGTTAGTATCCAAAATCTATAAAGAACTTATTGAACTCAACACCCAAAAACAAATAATCCAGTGATGAAATGGGAAGACATGAATAAATATTTTCCAAAGAAGACATCCAGGTGGCTAACAGACTTATGAAAAGATGCTCAGCATCACTCATTGTCAGGGAAATATAAATCAAAATCATGAGCTACCACCTCATACCTGTCAGAATGGCTAAAATTAACAACACAGGAAATAACAGATGGTGGTGAGGAAGCAGAGAAAGGGAATCCCTCTTACACTATTGGTAGGAATGCAAACTGGTGTAGCCACTCTGGGAAACAGTATGGAAGTTGCTCAAAAAAGTGAAAAATAGAACTACCCCATGACCCAGCAATTGTGCTACTAGGTATTTACCCAAATAATACAAAAATACTTATTTGAAGGGGTACATGTATCCTGATGTTTATGACAGCATTGTTAATAACATCCAATTATAGAAAGAGCCCAAATGTCCATTGACTGATGAATGGAAAAAGAAGATGTGGTATGTAGGTACAATGGATTATTACTCAGCCAGTAAAAAGAATGAAATCTTGCCATTTGCAACAACGTGGATGGAGCTAGAGTGTATTATGCTAAGCGAGATAAGTCAGTCAGAAAAAGACAAATACCATATGATTTTACTCATTTGTGGAATTTAAGAAACAAAATGTATGAACATGGAGGAAGGGGGAAAAAAAAGAGAGAAAAGCAAACCATAAGAGACTCTTTAATTATAAAGAACAAACTGAAGCTTGCTGGAGGGGAGGTGGGAGTGGGGATGGGCTAAATGGGTGATGGGTAATAAGGAGGGCACCTGTGTTGAGCACTGTTGTGTTGTGTGTAAGTGATGGACCACTAAATTCTATTCCTGAAATCAATATTACACTACATGTTAACTACCTAAAATTTAAAAGACGTTGAAAAAAAAAAAGTAGACACTAGAATAGGAAAGGTTTGAACTGCGCTGGCCCACTTATAACACGGATTTTTTTTTTCAATAAATATAGTACAGAAATGTATATGTATTTTCTCTTCCTTGCAATTTTCTTGCATTTTCTTTTTTCCTGGTTTACGTTATTGTAAGAATATAGTATATATGGGGTGCCTGGGTGGCTCAGTTGGTTGTGTCCAACTTTGGTTGAGGTCATGATCTCACGGTTTGTGAGTTCCAGCCCCGCATTGAGCTTTCTGGTGTCAGCACAGATCCACTTCGGATCCTCTATCTCTCTGCCCCTCTTCTGCTCTCTCTCTCTCTTTCTCTCTAACTCTCAGAAATACACATTAAAAAAAGAATATAGCATATATAACAGATAATGTGCAAAACATATGTTAATCAACTATTTAGTGGTAAGGCTTCCAATCAACAGTATGTTATTGGTAGTTAAGTTTTTGGGGAGTCATAAATTATACACAGATTTTCACCTGTGTGGGGAATTGATGCCTCTAACCCCTACAATGTTCAATTGTCTACCATATTGTAAATGAAAGAATCATTTTGCCTGATTTTATTGTATCTGTTCAGAAAATTTGAGATTGTTTGCAAGGTACTAAATATGGGGAGGAATGATCAGTCAAAAAGTCTTCCAGATACTTCCAGAGATTACATAGGCCCTTTAATGTCTCCTAGGAAGGAATTCTTACCATACTGCAGAGACAATAAAATGCAGTGATGTGAGCCACAAAAGGCAATCTCACTTTCCTGGATGCCTTGCTTATGAACTTTCCCTAAAGACTCACTCTGGCTCCTGACTTGCCTTGTTCCCTAGGATCTGGGGCACAATGGGATATTTATTCATTCATTCTCTAACCTTTAGTCTGATGCTAGGGGAAAATGCACAGTGCCCCTCATAAACAGATACTGTTGTGCCCTGTATCTGCTGGAGGGTAGCTCAGAGTGTCCAGGTGGAGAAGATATTATGACTTCAGAACACGAGCCCATACTAAGGTTGAACAAAGTTGAGAATCACAGAATTCCAGGCTTGGGAAGGTCTTTTAAGTTTAACAATTTATCCCTCCCCTTACCCACACTAATTTCTAATGTGTGGTTTATGTTCCAACCTGACTTCATATAGCTCTGCTACATTTTTGAATCCACTCTGAGAAAAATTTCTACGTTTCCTTTAGTTTCCCCCCATTGGTCCTACTTGGAAAAATCAGATAATTATTTCAGCCTTGATAGTTTGTATTTCCATAATGCTGAGGGCCTTGACTTAGTGATGTCTGTCTTCAAGTGAGAGTGGTTCAGGGGGACCCCATGGTCATGGGACATAGTAACTTATTCAACATTTATGGAATGCCTAGTAGGTGCCAGAAAATTTTTTAGGTGCTAGACAGACAGAAGTAAACAGAAAAAAACCCTGCTCTCATAGAACTCACACTGTAGTAGGAGAAGAGAAGACAGATTAAAGGAAAAATTTAAAAAGTATGGTCTGTTAGATGGTGATATGTACTACAGGAAAAGAAATAAAGCTCGGTAGGCAGATTGTAATTTAAAATTGAGTGGTCGGGAAAGCCTCACTGAAGATGGTGATTTTGAATATAACCTGAAGGAGGTAGAAGTGAGAAAAGCTCATCAGATATTTCAGAGAAGAGCATTTCAGGCAGATGATACAGCAAGTTCAAAGGCCCCAAGCCAGGGTTACTGAGGAGTGGCAAGGAGGCTGGACGTAAGAGCAGCCAGATTGGGTAGGGTCTTATATAGCCAACTGTAGTAATAAGGCTTTTATCCATATTGAGCTAGGATTTCACTGGATATCTTTCAAAAGAGGACTGATGCACTTGAACTTACCTTTTCTGTATTAAAGGCAGACCAGCCAGGGCCATGAGCAGAAGCTGGGAAGGCAGTTTGGAGGAAAGTATCTAATAACACGGATGGGATGTGCAGGGCACTTAGAGAAAGCTGGCAATAGATAGAGGAGGTGGTGAGAATGACTCAGACTTCAAATATATTTTGAAAGAAGAGCAGATAGAGTCTGCTGAAAGCTTAGATACTGGGTGTGAGACAAAAAGAGGACTCAGAGGTGAATTCAAGTTTTTTGGCCTGAGCAAATGGAAAGGTGAAATTGTGGCCTATTGATGTGGAGAGAGACCTCTATTAATTAGAATTCCTGTCAATTACTCAGAATGTGACTTTGAGAACACAGCTTAACCACTCTGTGCCCTCACCCCTTGTTTTCATGTATAAAATGGGCTAGCCTTATCTACTTTGAGGTGGATACAAGAAATTAGAGATAATGTATTAAAAGCCCTTGCAGTGCCTGATACTGGTGGGTACTCAACAATAACTGGACCTCTTATCGATACTATTCCTTAGCAACAAAAGAACAAATCTTGGTTTCCCTGCATGATAGGCCTTCAGATATTTGGAGATAACATGTTCCTCTGAATCTTCTCAGAATGAATTCCATAGTCTTTGTGGGGGATGGCTGGTTTCTAGGACTCTCTTTGGTACATGTAGGTTCGAACTACTCTCCTTGTTTATCAAAGGAATGGAAAACAGAAAAGAACTCTACACATTTTTCAATGGTGGGCTAAATGTTCAGAAATCCATGTGTTAGCAGACGATGTTTTCCATCTTCCACCCTCCAATAATAATTGTGAATGGAGAAGCTCTATTTTGATGCAGTTGACACAAATATAAGTCAAGATAATTGGAGTCATTATTGACATGTATTTTCTTTTGTCCTTAATTCTTCATCATATCCCAATGCCACAATGCATAAATTTTAGTCCAAATAAACTTTAATACCTCCAAGTTACAAAATCCTTTCCAGCCAGCCACAATTAGAAATAGCTGTGGTTCTAAGTATGCCAGTATGATCCTCCATGGCTGCCAGTTCTAAAAAGACTGGTGGCTTTTCTAGCCTCTCAGTCCTGTGAGCTGGCTACATAGCCCACAAGTTCTAGAAAGGACAAGAACAGTACATGAGTTCTATTTGGCTGGGAACCATGCTGAAAGCAAAAAATGAATACATAAGGAAATATGAAAGACCATACAAAATCAATATGTCTTTGGTCCTCATTCTTTTTTTTTTTTTTCAATTAAAAATTAGGGGGTTGGATTAAACAGGTCTTAAAGTTGTGTCTAACACTAATACCTTATGTTCTATTTTCTTCCTTCTGGTGCCCTCTCAATTACAGTAAATCAATGTTAAAATTCTGAAATCTTTTCATGGATCAGCCTCATTGGTTACACTGTACTCAGCAGATAGGCATGGTCCAAATTTTAAGCTCTGTTGGCAAAGCAAAGCAAGGAATTAAGACTTCCTATGTAGAGAAGACAAATTAGAGATTCTCTTAGATATAGGCTGGATCTTCATAGTCAGCTACAAATGTCAATGTTCTTTATCCAGAAAAAAAATACTTACTGATTTATTTAAATAATTTAACAAACTGTATGATGCTTCTAAATCATTTAGCACAATGTCTGGAATATAGTAGACATCTAACCAGTCATTCTGTAATAGTAATAATGTAGTATTTAAATTTTTTTTGTGTCTGTCCAGTGCAACACTACTCTATATTCATTGAGATTGGCCAGTCTATTAGATCCCTCAAAATGCACAGCAACACTGACTTAACTTGTTAATAAACTGGAACTTCACACCTGCTCCCACCAGTCCCCAAGAGGTCTTGTGAAGTAGAAACAGCTGAAATGGCCCAGGGATTGCTGGCTGATTTTTAGATCCTCAGCATTTGTATTGGTCACACATATATTCTCACTGCCAAATGAAATATACCTTTGTGCAAGAGCAAAGAAGTTGAGTTAAGCTGGTAGCTTGGCTCAGAGATACTTTTATGCCTTTATGCTTTTCACTTTTGCCTCCCTTAATTGCTACTTAAATCCAGAAAGGTATTTGTGACTCTCCATATCCATATGGACATGGACTCCCCATATCAATATATCTATATCTATATCTATATCTATATCTATATCTATATCTATATCTTTATCTATATCTATATCTATATCGGACCCAACAATTTCAAGTGAGTCTGGTGTAGATTTGTAGCAAATGGTTGTCCTGGAGGCTGGGGAGCAGGCATGTGCACACATCCAGCGGTGTATACCCTGGGTACATGCTCTGTGCCTGTTTGCTGAATCACATGTTTTCTCTTGGTGCTGCTTTTCTGATGGGTGGATTGAGATTTATGTTCATCACTAGGAATTTCTCTCTTACTGATTGGTATTTAATTTTTTTTAAAGTAATGTCTACACCCAACATGGGGCTAGAACTCAAGACCCCAAGATCAAGAGTCACGCACTCTTCTGACTTAGCCAGCCAGGTGCCCCTAAAAATTTTAATCTCAGTAAGAATGGATAAATTTTTAGTCTATATGAAAGTCTCTAAAGTAATACTCTAAAAACATTCTAGAAAAATCTAAAGCAAGTCCTCCGAATTAAAATAACAAAAACCAATTGTTCTAGCTATTGTAAAATTTTCATTTTATGTTTCCTGATTTTATATGACTATAGAAATACATTAATATATATATTTATATTAATATATATATATATATTAATGCCCTTGTGTGTATTTATACATAATCTTTATTCCCCAGGAAGTGGCTGAGACTATTCATCAATTTTCATTTTGCTCTTAATATGATGACCAAAGGTCTCTTTTTTCCACCAAAATGTAAGATTCATGAGGAAGGAACTTGTCCATTTATTCTCTACTGTATCTCCAATATCTATAAAAGCATATATTAAATACCGTATCGAGTATAGAAGAAACCTAAAGAGTAGAAGTGGAACAAACATGAGGTAAAGAATAACTGCTTTTAAAGGACAATAGAGACAATGCATATTGTTTTTAAATTTGAATGTGCATTAGAAGAAGAACTAGGAGTGTGTCAAGAACTCAGATTCTTAGTAGGTCCTCAGAGATTTTGGTTGTCTATCTGGGGTACAGCCCAAGATTATGTCAAGCAGCACCCTGCCCCACTCTCTTTCCCACAAATGATTCTGAGAAAGGTGGTCTGTTGAACCACACTTTGAGAAACACTGCCTTAATATCTGCTTGTTATTTATATGTACTGAATAACTAATATTCTAAGCTTAATGACTTTGTTTCTTTACCCATTCTATGCTAACTTTCCTCACCAAAAGTACATTAATGGAAGGACTTTTAGTTTTTTTTTTTCACCTCTTTATTCCTTATATTAGAAACACAAGGGTTTGGCAAACAATCATAAAAAAGAGCTTGCCATGTATCAACAGAAGATTAAGAGGAGTTGGGGCTGACTGACATCAGGAAATGATACCAGGACACAATGTGACTGGCCAGGTTTGGGAGAGAAAGAGAACTAGAGAATCTGCTTAGAAACAGTAAAGAGAGAGGAAATGAGATTTGAATTAAGAGCAGAAGGGGACAGGAATTGGTGGAAATAGACCTGGGCTGTGTGCTAAGAGGCATTCAGGAGAGGGTCTGATGACAAAACAACAAAAGGAGAAGCCATCAGTTTAGGGGCTTCAGGTTGAGGCAAAGAAGTAAAGCTGTGCCTTGAGTTTAGGGCGTTGCACTTGGGATTTAGCCAGAAAGGATCTGGCATCCCCAAGGAATTGGAAATAAGGGAAATAGCTGGGCTAGCCTGAGTATGAAACAGGTTGGAACTAAAAAACAGGCTTGCACATTACCATTTGCCAAGTTGGACTCTGTGACTAAGCTGCATAGTTATAAGTGATCTGCCTGTGGGCTCATTGGGCTCTGAAATCTCTCACCCTCTAGAAGAGAACTGTTTGCATTTTATTTTGATTTATTTATTTTTACTTTAAAATGGCTGGCTGACAAGGAATAAAGTATACAGACCAAGAGTGTGGAGGCAAGATTGTTGGAATCAAGATTGTGATTGAAAGGCTGCCTTATAAAAAGAAGAAAAAAATTAATCTCCTTTGACCTTGGGAGTGAAACTGATAAGTACAGAACACACGGAAATTTTGTGTGTGTGCCTCAGGTACTTTAGCACACAGCTCTCAAGAGGTGCTCATTGAATGGCTGAATGGATAACTGGTAGTTTCAGGACACTCTTGCCTAGAACAGTGGGGGTGGGGGTACACAAGGTCACTTTTCAAAATGATAGACTTATATTTTCTGCCCATTCCAGTCACAACTGAAATAGTCTAGGTGATTCTGGTAACTAAATGTGTGAAGTTGCATAAGAAACCTAACTTCTTAGCATAGCTTTTTCTTTTTTTCATTTTATAGAAAAGCATATAGCCTTTACACGGGGAGAAACTAATATCCATACCAAAATCACAAGAATACATTCTAGCTCAAAAGAATTCAATGTCTAAATAGATTGTAAATTTAAATGAAAGGCACTTGTAACAGAAACATTTATTTAGGCATACAAGACATGATGGCTAAGAGTTTGTGCCCTTGAGGGCTTAGAGTCAAGGAAAACAAGATAAATCCCAAACTTTGTTATAACTCAAGAGTCTAGAACCAAGACTTAAAGTTATTCTGTGTAACATTTTAAAGAGAAGAAAGAGAAAATCTCTTGGACTAGATTCCTAAGTAAGGGACTGAAAAAACACATGAAATGGATGAACATGTTTCCACTGGACACACGTGTAGGATGGGAAAAGTAGGGAATAATAATTCAATTATAAAACAATCCTAAACAAGTGCACCTCTGTGTGGCTTGAGCATTGAAAACAGCTAGAGATAACTTACAGGAAGTTAATACATTTAGCATTTTCCTATTCCCCTTACGAGTTGTAAAATCTCTCTTCATTTATTGTGCAAGTGACCACTGTTTTCTGCTATGTGCTGTGCAAGTGAGAAAAGGAGGATAAATTAGATGGGATTCCTACCTTCAGAGAGTTGAAATGTAGAAAGTATGCTGTGAGGTAGAAAGCTTGAAGGTCCTTACAGAGATTCTGGTATGGTGGTATGAGGGTTCACAGGGAGGCTATACCACATCCAGCTAGGCAGTCAGGAATGGCTTCCTGGAAGAGGTGGGGGATTTGAATTGGACCTGAGGATAGACAGAATTGGACAGAGTTTAGGGACCTGGCCTGAGTTCTAGATACAGAAATTCCAGTAGGATTGAAGACAGTGAAAATAGCAGGTCATATTTGGGACTGACCAATAAGTAATCTGGTTTGCTTGGGACAAATGGATCTAAGGAAAGGCACAGCTGGAGAGAGAAGTTGATGGAATATTTGAATAAGTAAATTGAACAATCTTTGTTTATTTACTTAACCTAGAATCTTGACAAGCAGTACAACGAGGTGAGAGAGCATGCCGGAGAGGATTTTGTAAAAAGATTGCTGAGTTTTTCTCTGTGGAGTGGGAGTTGCAAATTAAACTGTCTCAGAGAGGCTAGCAAGTACTGTAGATGAGTGAACTGAGCCAGGGGTAGGAAAAATAGCAACTGAAGGGAGATGATCAATGTCAATAGATCCTTGGCCCACATGTCAGGAGGTGATTTGGACCGGGCTTAAATGCGGCTAAGTAGGTGGAACACATTATTTCTGAAGAGGACAGCTGCTATGCAACTCCGGACACTTGCTGCCTTATGGTAATTGAGGTTCAGTATGACCAATTATTCAAGAGAAACTAGACGCTCGTATTTTATGTTGGCAAGGAATTCAATTTTTTTTTTTTAAGAAAGTGGACCTTACCATTGTGTGGGCCAAATAAAATAGATCTGTAGGCAGCAAGTTTGAGACCTCTGATGATTAAAGGTGCCCTTAAAGAAAGGTGGAATAGGGAAAGGACTCACACGTTAAAAGCAATGAAAGCACAGCATTGCTAGGAATAGCAGGAATAGCAAAGAGCCATTTTGGAAAACCCACAGCTTGTTTGATTATTTGTTCAGTGTCTGTCTCAGCAGACTATAAACACCTTGAGAGTGGAGGCCCTCCCTGTTTAGCTCCCCAACACCTAGCAGAGTGCCTAACATAACATGGGCATGAAAATAAATGTTTATTGAATGGACATTATTCTTAGAAATTTATTCTTAAAGCTAATGAGAAGAGCTCGATTCTGATTTTGGTTTTTTGTTTGTTTTACTTTAGATGAGGGAGGAGTGTATTGATATGTGAATAATTATATTAATGACTTGTAATTTAATCACATCAATATGTTATTAAACACATCATTTTTGTTTTCAGCAGAATTCTTTCATATACACTAATATAAAACCCTCAGAGTTTATAACCTATGTGGAATCTTTAAAATAACTGTGATCATTACCTTTCTCTAATCAAAAATGCTTCTATGATTTCCTATCACCTACTGAATAAAGCCTAAACTCAACGTGATTGAAAAATTACTTCCATGATCTGGTTCTTGAATGTTCCCTCAGTTCTATCTTTTCCTTCTATTTCCCAATCTTCGGATAAGTGAGTAGGTAAGTGGCTCTTGGTTGCTGAGAACTACTTCAAATAATTATTAGGGACACCTGTTCATATTTTATAGCTCTCACAGAGACGCACTGAACACCAGGGCATAGGATATCGTTACCAGTTGCCAAATATTCATGTGAAATGGGGAAGGACTTGTGAATGGGTTCAAGGCTACCATCTTTGCTTCCTCTGTATCATTTGCATTCTAAAACTGAGTTTTGCTTAGTTGCCCTTTGTACATATAAAACCTAAGAGATAGAGACAAACAATTTGAAATGATTTGTTAATACCCAGAGTTTGCTTTATCAAACACTTTTTCCCCCCTGGTTTTCCGGTTAAATATTCTGTTTTTGAATGTTATGAGGAGTACTCACACAATGAGGAGGAAGGCTGCAAACCTTATAAAACTGCTTTCTTTCCCCTAGATGTTCTTTTACCCATTTTATTCTATGTGTTAGAGTAATGTTTCTCAAACTGCAGACTAAGGAACACTTAGGTTAGAACAACCTAGAATGTTTGTTGAAAAGAGAATTCTGGAACATACATCGGTACATGCTGAATATAAATCTCCTGGGCAGGGGCACAAGGTTCTGCATTTTTATAAAGCTGCTCAAGTGATCTTGGTGCATATGAAATTTAAGAACCACTCTTTGAGGGTATGTGGTCAACCAAGAAGTGGCACCATTTATTTAGTATCAGTGGGTGGTCTCCTTTTTTTTTTTCTTCCCCTCTACTAGCGTGGAGCCAGCTCCACAAAAATGCTACCCCCTGGAAGTTTGGCTGGGGAGACTCAGTGCAAACACCTGCATACCAGATGGGCACATCTGTACAGCTTGTACTCCTGATCCAACTTTGCATGTGTCATGCACCACTTGCTGAATTCAGAATGAATCGAAAGGGAGATGCGGATTTCACACCGATGTCTTGAGCACATCAGTCATTTTCCTTTCTTTTTTGTCTTTTCTTTTTCCCTCCCTACTTCTCTTCATTTGCAGTCAATTTCTTTTTCATGAACAAGAATTGCAGGGATATTGAGCACCAAAAAGAAAATAACTCCTCTAGCTGAAGGCACTGCTTTTGTGAATGTAAGTCGCTTTATACAGAAAGCCTCAAGAAAGTGGTGCTACTATCTGCAGAGATAGACTTGTTTGGGTTTTTTTTAATGGGTCCAGGTTTCTATTAAAACCACCTAACAATTTAAGGTTTATCAATTACTGAGTGTAATAGTATGCACAGCTACACTAAAATAAGATCTGAAGACAAAAGGGTTGTAATTTTTTTCTTTTTTTCCCTAATGCAAGTGACCTATGCATCATAAATAGATGGCTAATCTCAACTATCAAAATGAGAAACCAGGAGAAGTTCATAGCATGAGATACATCTAGCTTTCTTTCCAGTGTCTTTTTTTTTTTTTTTTCACCTGTGCTTTCCCCTCTTATATTCTTTTTTCCTGCTAGATACAGAGGAAAGAATACTGCATTGCAAGATACAAAGAAATAATAACAGTCTGTTGTTAGAGTCACAGGGAGCCAGGAAACACTCCATTAGAAATGGGCCAGAAGTCATAGCTCATGGGTAGAGGGAAGGGAACTTGTGGCATGTTGCTTAGCACTAAAGAAAAAGCTGACTACTGTTTCAATACAGGGGGAGACGAAGTTTCCACAAGGTTTTTAAAAAAGACCATCATAAAACTTCCTGATGAGAACAAATGATTACAATAACAGCATACATACACACACACACACACA